>NC_140517.1:8554780-9154780 GCF_964339955.1 Pipistrellus hanaki | reverse complement strand
CATTAGTCTCATTAAAATTAATGACCGTTATGCTTACCCACAGAAGGGAGACTCACTCACTCTGCAGTGGCAAGGGGCAGCGTTAGATCATTTGGATCGAACGTATTAAGACGTAAGCACTTACTTTCCCATTTACACAAGTAATACAATTATCAGATGCTAATGAGAAATCCTTTTACTGTCCTTCACGGAGCTTTCCTTCTTTGACCCATTTCATCCTTTCCCTCCACCTACTTACTAATAAAAATCCCACCACATAGAAAATAACGGTAAACTCCAAAGTATGTAAAATACTTCACAGAGTCCTACAGCCCCGGAAGTTTGATACTGAGCAACCCTGGGCTGGGATTTCCCTTTTTCATTGGATGAAATAATGCGAGGTCCAGCCTTATTGTGGAATTAAAACAGGACTCAGTGAATGATGGGGCTGAATGAAGTCAAGTATTTCACTCAAGAATCTACCAGCTGAAAAGCCATACACAGGGAAAATGAGGCACATGCTTGTCTGAATTTTCTACTTTTCATTTCAACTGAATTACAGGCAGACCAAAGTCTTACAACTTGACAGAACGCCACAAGAGGCCTTTTTGCAAGATCAAAAGCACTGTCACATGCGTCAAACAGCAAAATGGGTTCTCTGGTGTCAAAGAAATGGTCCCAGCTAGCATTAAAAAAAATGTTGAGAAAAATGCCTAACCTTATCCTAAAATGAGAGAGTGTGATTGTTTAATTTAGGGTTAGTGCCAATTTACAGACCATCTATTATTGACAAAGGTCACAGGGAAGGGCTCTCCAGGCTGCATATATAAAGGGGCTTAGAGTGGAAACAATGCACAGTTAGGAGAGAGCCTGCAGCTTTTGTTATATTTTGACCATCATTGCATGCATTTCCTCTCAATGGGGTGCCCATTCCTAACCAACTAGGAACATATCTCATGAACACCATAGGTTTCATGTCAGAAATCCTAAGAAAAGGGTAAAGGCAAAGCCAACTGCATTTATTTTTTCAATATAAATTGAAGGTTCTGCACGCTGTTTCTTAAAGCTCCTAAAACTATGCAGAAAATATTCAAAATATTTTACCTCTCATGGGGCTCAACTATAAGTTGGTAATTGAATAAAAACCATGGGCATAAGCCTTTTAATGCATTAAAGAATTTAAAGTGTGAACAATGAACAAAGCATTTTAATACACATTATCTCTTTACATTTCAAAAATTTTATCTTCCTCTCAGATATAAGGTTTAGGTAGAGTTCATTTTTGACAATGCAGCTCCTAAATATATTAAGAAAAGGACAGAAAACAAAAAGTGTATTGTTCATTCTGTGCCTGAGGCTTGGGCTATAAACTAGGATTATGGGGTCAGTAAACATGCCTCAGGTCTTCAAGAAGACTATGGCTTGTTGGAAATGACCAGGGGCATTTATATCCCTGGGCCTTTGGGTAACTTCTACTTACCTTGAAAGGGCTGACATTCTCTTTTTTAGCCAGAATATTCAATGAATACACAAAGGGTGTAGAATCTTTCGTTTACAAATGAAATATATAGATATTCTAGGTAAAGGGTGAGCAAGGTAGTCGTGAAAAGTCATTTTATATCCCTGTTACCAATTTTGCCTTTCTAATTCTTCCCATCAGTGTAGAGTTGCAACTTGTGGATAGTTCATATATTATTCACTAGAGGCCCAGTGCACAAAATCCATGCACTATTGGGAGAATCCATCAGCCCAGCCTGCACCCTCTCCAATCTGAAACCTGTTGGGGGATGTCTGACTGCCACAGGGATTGAGCCTAACCCAGTAGTTGGAAATTCCCCTCACAATCTAGGTCTGATGGCTCCTAATTGCTCGCCTGCATGCCAGCCTGATAACCCCCTAACCACTCTCCTGCCAGCCTGATTGACACCTAACTGCTTCCTTGATGTCCTGATTGCCCCCAATTGCCCTTCCCTGCCAGCCTGGTCATCCTTAACTGCCCTCCTCTGCCAACCCAGTTGCTCCCAACTGACCTCCCCTGCCAGTCTGGTCACCCCCAACTACCCTGCCTCCCCAGCAGGCCTGGTTGCTCTAAACTGCTCTCCCTGCTGGCCATCTTGTGGTGGCCATCTTTGACTACATGGGAGCAGCCATTTTGTGTGAAGGTGTGAGGGTCAATTAGCATATTATCTCTTTATTATATAGGATTACCATTTTCACTATTTAGAGAGTATTACATAAAGTGTACTTAGGACTTTAATGTATCATCTTTAATTTGATCCCTAATGCACTGTTTTTATATAAACACTGGAGGCCCAGTGCACAAATTTGTGCATAGGTGGGGCCTGGCTGACCCAACCCAATCGAGGTAGGGGAATGGTTGGGAGCAGGGCCAGCTGGAAGTTAGTTGGCTGACCCTACCCCCTGGCCAAACTCGGTTAAACTCCTAGTAAAACTGGTAGAGGGGATGAGAGGATGACTTGCATATTAGCCTTTTATTATATAGGATTATAAATGGGGAAAAAATGGGGCTTATGGAATTTGAGTAACTTGCCTAAGGCCACACAGGTGTCAAGTGACCAGGCCAAGATTCTAACTCAGAGGGCTTAATATCCTATATAATAAAGAGTGATATGCAAATTAACCTTCACACCCTCACAAAGATGGCTGCCTACGACTAGGCCGGCAGGGGGATTAGTGATGGATGACCAAATGACTGAACAAGCAGAGTGTATGGGGCAAAAAGGCTGGTGGGGAGGGGGCTGTAAAGGGTAACCAGGCCAGCAGAGGGGGTCGTTTGGGGTGATAGGTCAATGGGGGGTGCAGTTGGGGGTGTAGGCTGGTGGGGTAGGCAGTGAGGGGAGACAAGGCTGTTGGGGGGGACAGTTGGGGGCGACCAGACCGGCAGGGGGGGTGGCAGTAAGGGGTATGATAATTATCAAACTGGCTAAGAGACTAAAATGTTATGTGATATGATAGAGATGCTAACTACTGCTACAGTGGCATTCATATTCCAATATTAAATGTATCAAATCAACATGCTGCTTACCTTCAATTTACACAATGTTATATGTCAAATATATTTCAATTAAAAAAACACACACTCAAAACAAAAACCCAGAGTGCTGGTCCTAAGGCAGTTGCTCTGACCTTCAGTAGCACTGCAGCAGGGCCCTTGTGAGAAACCTGTCCCATATCTCATCACATTGCCATCATTCTTGACACACTGGTGCTCTTAGATACCTGGGCTCCACAACTTCCAACAGAGCACAGGCATGGGTGACTCTGGGAGCATTTCCCCAGACTCTGCTAACAACGTGGTTGAAAGAGGCTCTTTTGAGTGCTTGCTGCTATCGCTCTGTAACTGTATCTGGTGGTTTTATATTTACTTGTTGTCCCCACTAGATTTTGACCTCCTAAGAGAACTGTTTAAGTTTTTCTCATTTTTCAATCCCTAGACCCCCAGAATAGTATGTGACAATGATGGATAGAAGCATATGTATTGAATAAACCAATAAAGGGCCATGTGAGCAAATGAATGCAACATCGTTTATTCTCCCTTACTAACTCTAATTAAACCATAACATTTTACTGGGTCCTGAGATGTTATAGCAAGGAATGAGTGAGCTAACTAGGAAAATATTCCAGTTAAGTTTTATTACCCTTTATGATGTTCCAATTTAATGAAGGGGAAAAAATGTAAGAACACAAAATCTAATGAGCATGGTAACATTTGCTACTCCTGTTTATGTGTTTTGTGGGGAATGATAGAGAGCATTTCTCATACTGGGGACCACAGCCAGCAGCAACTCTATCCCTGGAAAAATATTAGATTGAGAAATATGGGCTTGGAAATACAAAATTTGAAAATCATTAGCATAACCTTTTCTAGCTACTATGGTACTAGTTGGAGGAACTAACCATAGCAATATTCTATTGGCCTCCCCCCCCCCCATTTGTTTTATTTTCTATAGAGAGTGAGGGTGAGAAGGTGATGAGAGGACTCTTTTGGACTCATATATGTGAACAACTACAGTAGCATGAAGTAACCATGTTGGTAGAATGCTCCTGGACATTCCCACTGGTGTATGCAGTAGGCACTCAATAAAAACTGTTGACTGATTTGACAGGTGACAAGGACTGACTATATAAATTGCACCAGGGAGTTTACTTTCTGCTAATGGGTTAAAATAATACCCTGCCAAGAAACCAGGAAACGCAGCATATGCGCCCTCAGAATGGAAAGATGGACTGTCAGAATGCAACTTCTCTCTCCTCCCACAACCATGTAATCCTCTCTAGTTGCTTGGGGAAATTCATTTGCAATTATCTATCGGTTATTGCCGGGTGAGTTAAACTCATGTACCTCTCTTGTTTTTCTTTATTGCTGTGTTGTCGTTTTCCAAATAAACAAACAAGAAAACAACCCCAAAGCACAGAAGGCAGCATCTGGCCGATGTTCTTTGTAGATGGAACACGTTGCTTTTGTGTGTGTGGCCAGCTCTATTGTGCAAGGCTGGGATGACTGCTGGGAGCTTGGGCTTTTTATCTACACAAATGAGTGCTTTTATGTCCTTGTCTTCCTCAAGGAGAAGATGGTGCAATCACTTTCAGCAAGGTGAAGTCCAGAGGAGGGGGAGAGGGGGAGAACAATTTGAACAAAACTTCTGTCTGACAAGGGCTCTCTTTTCTTCCAATTCTTTGTGGGCCCTAACAAAACTATCACACCTGGCCAGTAATGCAAACCACTTCAGGCTTTATGTAAATCACATGTAGATATGTGGTGACTTAGTGCCAGCAGGAGCTGCCCCTGAAAGGAAGCCAATTTTCAGGGAATTTTCAACTGTAGCTCATGGCTGATAGAAGCATTAACTCATTAGTGTGAAGACATTCTGGTTTAGTCCATTTCTAATTTAAAAGTTGCGGGGGGGAAGGGAAGCAAATTATATCCACACACACACACACACACACACATATCAAATACCCAAATACCTCATTTTTCACTGTCATAAATGATCATTGCCAGGAATGCACTGGGTTCATCTGAATCTATGACTGAATTCTCAAACCTGAATTCATCAGGAGGGCCAATTAAAGCACAGATTGTTGGACTCCACCCCTAAATTTCCTGATTCCATTGGTTTTGGGTGGGGCCGGATGATTTGCATATCTAACAAGTTCTCCTGTGATGCTACTGCTGAGGGTCCAGGGACCACGTTGGAGAACCTCTCATCTAGTGTATCCAGTCACAGCATCAGGCTCTACAGAGGTGAAATGAGACCATTCTACCTGGCTACTCAACTTCTGAGCAGATGTGACTTGTGGCTGAGAGCATATGACTCTTTCATATTTAGGCTCTCATGTACTGCAGCTTCTGTTTGTGAGTGTTCCAGACCAGAATGTAAAATCACTCCACTATCGTGACACAAGCAGTTCTGGCTCTTGTTGAAAGGTGTGCAAACTCCGTAAACTCTTATTAGGAGAGTGTTTCTCTGTTTCCCCTAAACAAGCAAATGGCCCATAAAAAGCTACCGAAGGTCAATCTTAACTTGCTTATATAGAGGAACTCAATACAAATTGTATCTATTTGCAGAAAAATTAATTTTTAGATCTCTCTCGAAAGCAAGCCAGATGTACTTTATTATGTTTGGCTTTTATTCAACATGCTGTTGTGAGAATTTCAAGTTTTTCCCCAGACACCCAACTGTCGCTCCAGAATGTCCTTTGTTATATACTAACACATCATACACAGGAAATATGGATTTTCATTGACTGTTTTATGCATCATTTTTTCACTGGCACATGCTTATCCTATAAAATAGAAGGCTAATATGCAAATTGTCCCCTCAATGGGGATTTCGACTGGGAGTTCAACCAGGACTTCAACCAGGGAGTAGGGCCAGTTGGCCAACCACCCATGCTCCCTACCCCCTGACAACCCCACTTCCAATCTGCACCCATATCCAATCCAAAGCAGGGCTTGCCAGATCCCACCTGTGCATGAATTTGTGCACCAGGCCTCTAGTTTGTCTTATAATATAACCACTATCTGGCAGTGGTTTCCAAAGGCTCTAATGTCATTGAGGAAGGAAGTTCCTATCTAACATTAAAAAATGCACCTATTCAGCCGAAACCGGTTTGGCTCGGTGGTAGAGCATCGGTCTGCGGACTGAAAGGTCCCGGGTTCGATTCCAGTCAAGGGCACGTACATTGGTTGCGGGCACATCCCCGGTAGGGGGTATTCAAGAGGCAGCTGGTCGATGTTTCTCTCTCATTGACGTTTCTAGCTCTCTATCTCTCTCTCTTCCTCCTCTCTGTAAAATATCAATAAAATATATATTTTTTTAAAATGCACCTATTCAAAACACACCATTTCTAGTCTCCAAAAGATAAGCATTTTATTTATTTTGTATGTTGTTGTTGTTGTTTGTAAAAATACAAGTAAAAGCCATGTATCCTACTAATCAATTATAAGGCCAAGAGTTTCTTCAGAAGAAAATTGTTTCTGAATTTTTGAGAACTTATAAGCATTCCTTTCCATGAGTTAATTTCCTGTACTCTTAGAGAAAACAAACATAAAGCCTGCCACCAAACACTGATATGTAAGAGGGTAAGGATTCATACCATTTTATTTTATTGAATATGTATTGATATTTCTGTCATAGAAAAGAGAGAATGAGAGAATATTATTATTTCTATACAGATATATTTATGTCTGCTCTATTTACCACTGTAGATCAAAGTCTTATGAAAAGCCTGAAAAATAGACTATTAAAAATATCCATTGAAAAAAATGAATGAATAGTTTTAGAATTTAAGATAATTCTCTTCAGAGATGAGATTTTTCCCAAAAGATATTTTATATTTTATATAAAATATAAAACACTAAGATATATTTTAGTGTTTTTCTCATGGTACTCTTGGTTGCGATATCTAAAGCTTTCCTTCTATGTGCTAAAGACTGCCCTTTACTGAGGATATAGCAGTGAGCTAGAGCACCGGGTCCTGAACTTCACAGAGCTTCTAGTGTAATGAGAGAGGCAGACATAAATCCAAGAGTCACTGAACATACTTACTACATGGACATGAGTGTTCCTATGGAGGGGTGGGTGGCAGATGGAGATTTAGTCAGTAAGGCCTGAGGAGGCTTCCCTGAGGAAATGCTCTGAGCTGCCATATGAAGAAAGGGTACAAGTTAAGTAGGCCATGAAGAGGGCAACAATAATCAAGACAAATAAAATCACACCTGCAAAGGTCTAGTGGCAGATCCAGCAAGATCCTTTAAGAGCCAATGCAACTTGCCTTCTGAATTTGACATAAAGTCAACTATATTACGATACCCATCGTAAATAGAGTGGGGCTTGGGCATCTTATACTTATTAATTGCATAAATCATACAACATGAGGGATTTTCCCATGGCCCTTGCAAAGGAAGAAGTCACGGGTTTTGTCAAATGAGAAGGTGACTCATGGTTGCACCAGTCTAGCTATTTCATGAGTGAGAGTTGCTGCTAAGCTAGTGGAGTGCATAAATATAGAGAATTTGGGAGCTAAATCCTAAGCTTACACTTCTGCCCAAGGAAACGCTTCCATGCAATCTCATGCAAAATCCTTTCCAGAGGCAATCTGATTTATCTTTCGGCTAAGGAGCTGGTGTGGAAGCAATTGCTGATGAAAGCACATTGGTGATAGAGTCCACATGGTGCTTATAATGGTCAGCATGCACACCTCTGAACCACTGGTATTGACCTAATCAAAGCCTTGGGTACCCCTGGGAGACTATGCTCCCACTTCTACTCCATAAATTGAGCAGATCGAGAAGTTTATTACTACCCTGAGACAAGCTGATGATGGAATGACTAGTTGAGTTAGTGCCTTAGCTCGTTCGATCTATTTCCAATCACTGTTGGAGGAACCAAGACTGTAATGTGTCCATTTTTATTCAGTTCGTGTTACTGAGATGATATAATAAGGCTCCTAGAAGACAGTGTGTTGGGCTTTTAGCAAAATATCAAAGGACTGGTGAGATTGGTCTGAGATATGGGAGGATGTAGCTGGAACATTAACTCAAGAATCTTTTGGAAAGAGGCAAACCAATCAAGAGGCTTTGAGAGCCCAACCCTTAGTTAGGTCATGGCTAAATTTTAGGTCCCATTATTGTAGGGATTTTTAAAGTGCAATGCAATTTTAGCATAGCACTAAGCTGTCAAGCATCTAGTGATAGCTGCCTTAGGTCAAGCTTAAGTGTATTGCATGTAGAAAAAGAATAAAACTGGGGTAGTTTTTGTGAATTTGTATTATCAGATCTGATTATACAGCTTAAATCCCCAATTTCATTTTAGCTCATTAACCTTTGTCTTAAAAAAGGAAGAGAACAATTGGGACACTAATGTACAGAACGGTGGTTAAGACTGCAATTTCTCATAGCCCAGGTGTGTCTAAATTTAAATTGGGCCAATTGCTGACTGGGACTTTTAATACTACCCTGAACCCTAGTTTATATATATAAAAGTAATCACACCATATACCTCAAAGCATGGTCACAAGAACGAAATAAAACTTTGCACATAAAGTGTTTAGCACAATTCCTAGCACAGTTCTGGTGTCAATCACCCTCATTAAGATGAACTATGATTCGTTCAGTTGATCCCATGAGCTACATAGACCATCAATTCCCTACTATGATGCCACAATCCACTAGAGTTTGACACAGAAAAGAAGAGGTCAGAGTCACCAGTGCATTGGGAATGCCTGGCTTACCCATGCCACAGACTGTAAACTACTTGAGCATTCCACTGTACAGATCTACCAGCATAAGACCATGTGCTGAGTGCCACATGTTGTGAAAGCGAGGTGTCAAAGGGTCCTAAGCCAATGGTCCCCCTGAATACAGACTGGTCTGACAGCATAAAGAATATGCATTGGGCCAAGCAACAGCTACTTTAAGTTTTAGAGTCAAATGCTCTGGCCCTTTTGCATTCAAGAGAGAATGAAACCTGACATAAGAGTTACATAGATGGGTTGCCTTCTGTATGTGCCCTGACGAGTGATCAATCCCTAGGTATGTGTCCTAACCAGGGATTGAACCCACAACCTTTTGGTGAATGGGATATGGGATGAACCCAACCAACTGAGCCCAGCAGCCAGGGCCCCTGGGGGTATTTCTACTCAATACATCTTGATAATGTATTTGTGGAAACTGCTTGGCCCAGTAAATGGTAAATGAGATCAAAATCCCCAGTGAAACAAATGAATAGGAAACTATGAATCCCTACAGAGTCCCTGAGAAAAATAAAACAACCAAAAACAATACCCCTCCCCAACTTTCACTTCTTCAGGACTTTCGATTGGCTCAGAAATGCTGGCATCAGTGAGATCTATCCAAACCCCCACAAAGGAATACTCCATACACGGATAACCAGAAGCAGGAAATACCAGGCAGGGGATCAGAAGTTATGGGTTTTGTACAGAGCAGTATAAGGCCGTACATATGAATAAAAATATGTGATAGATGAAGCCAGTTTTGTTTAATGTGTTTGCTCATCTTTCAAAAGCTCAAACATTGCTCAATGTATATTCATTTGACTCACACTGTTGAGTGCTTGCCAGATGCCAAACTTCTACTAGAAGCAGGGCAAACAGCGATGACTAAGGCCAGGTCTTTCCTAACCCATGCTCACTGCAGTGAGGGGAAGAAGGAAGCTTTACCAAGTGGCTTCCAGAGTAAAGTGACCATGGCCATGAGAGAGGGGTCTTTCCAATGTCCTGGCACTGCAGAGAAGGGAAGGGGGAGATTCCTTATTTCTAGTTTCTTTGGATTGTTCTTTTTACTTCACAAAATTTTAGTCGTTTAGAAGTTAAGAATCTACCACTTATGCCAGGTCCAGGTGGCTCAGCGGTTGAACCAGGAGGTCAAGGTTCAAATCCTGATCAGGACACATGCCCAGATTGTGGGCTCAATCCCTAGTGGGGGGCATGAAGGGGCAGCTGATAGATGATTCTCTCTCATCATTGATATTTCCATCTTTATCTCCCTCTCTAAAATCAATTAAAATATATTTTTTAAAAATCTATTGCAGCCGAAACCAGCTTGGCTCAGTGGATAGAGCATCGGCCTGCAGAATGTAGGGTCCCAGATTCCATTCTGGTCAAGGGCATGTACCTTGGTTGCGGGCACCTCCCCAGTAGAGGGGTGTGCAAAAGGCAGCTGATGGATGATTCTCTCTCATTGATGTTTCTACCTCTCTATCCCTCTCTCTTCCTCTCTGTAAAAAAAAAAAAAATCAATAAAACATATTAAAAAAAAACAAACAACAACAAAAAACTATTGCATATTACATAGATGCTTTTAAGTTAAATCAAATTTCACCAACATTGTTTGGGTCACAGATAACTTTCAGGCTATAAGTTAATTTAAGTTTGAAAGTAACCTATAGGGCAATACTCAGACACTTTCTTGGGTTGAAATATGTATAACTCCAAAATTGTCTGCCTGGGATATGTCCCCATTTCTGCAAGAGTGCCAGTTAACCTGCCATGCACACAATGCAAAAACGTGCCAGCCATGGGATTTCTGAAGAGATAAGGCAGGCTTCCGTGGTATACCCAGCTCACACTGATGGAGCTGGTGGAAACTGCCTTAAATTAAGGATTAAATGCGGTGTCCCCGCCAATAGAGAGGTGCAGGTCCATTTCTGAGGGCACGGGGAGCTGGCCTGGCCATTAAGGGAATGAGAAAATGAACGTTCCATTTAGTTGGTGCATCCGTTTGCAGGCACATGGGTCAGTGGAGATGGAAGAGACTAAAACAAGGCCACAGTGCAGGCGAGTTTTCCCGCTATTTCACCAGTAACCTCATTTGACCCTGCTCCCCGCTGCTGACACGTCCTTTCCTTTAAAATTACACGTAGTGCTAAATAAATGGGTCTCTTAAGAATCACCTAACAGAACTAATCAGCACACCGGCCTGGTTTCCAAACGAAGAGTCCATTCCGCAGCAGAGGAGGGCCATTGCTTTCTCATCCCTCTGTGGAGGGATGGATGGGTCACAGCAACTCAGAGGGAATTGGTGCTCTGTTCCTTCACTCCGCAAAGGAAATTGTACCCTGTCACACTGCAAGCTCATGCTTCCTCCTGAACGTTCATTTCCTTCCAGACTTCCCACGCCAGGTAGAAACTGCTTTCGGCTCCGTGCAGCTAAGAAGTGAATGTGGCCCTAGCAGGTTTGGCTCAGGGGATAGAGCATTGGCCTGTGCACTGAAGGGTTCTGGGTTCAATTCCCTGTAGGCTAGATGCCCATTAGGGAGCATATAGGAGGCAGCCAATCTATGATTCATCATTGATATTTCTATCTCTTTCTCTCTTCATTTCTGAAATCAATATATATATATATATATATATATATATATATATATATATATATATATATATATATATTAATTAATATTTTACAGAGAGCTAGAAACATCGATGAGAGAGAAACATGGATCAGCTGCCTCTTGCACAGCCCCCACTGGGGATGTGCTCACAACCAAGATACATGTCCTTGACCGGAATCAAACCTAGGACCTTTCAGTCAGCAGACCGACTCTCTGTCCACTGAGCCAAACCGGTTTTGGCAAAAAATATATTTTAAAAAATAAGGGGATGTGTCCTCTCCTATCACCTGGGGAAGCCTTTTCCTCCAGGGCCAATTGCTGGGAGGTGAGAAGCCTGTGAGCTAGATGCACACGTTTTAATACACGGAGTGGCCATGTTATTATGATCTCTGAATGCATAATAATCTGGTCCCTCAGTGTGTATCCTATATAATAAAAGGCTAATATTCAAATTGTCCCCTCGACCAGGAGTTTGACCAGCAGGCAGGCTGGCCCACTGCCCATGTCCCCTCCCCATGGCCAGGCTGTCCAGACCCCACCCATGCACAAATTCATGCACCAGGCCTCTAATTATACAGAGTGAGTGGCCAGATTAACATGCATTCAGAGATCGTAATAATCAGGCCACTCAGTGTAAGCCTTCATTTGATCACTGCACCTCGTGCTAATCAATGGCAGGAAGGAGCCACTCTGCTCTCCACCCCCAGTAATTAGGGCTCATAAGCTCCTGGCAATGGTTTGGGTGTGGGATGGAAAAGGGAGAGGCAGTGGAGCAAACAGTTTTCACTTTAGTTTGCAAACATTGAATTCTGCCCTATTAAAAGTAGATTTCTAAACCAGAGCTCCCTGTTTAATGCCCATGTGAGAAGCTCTGATTGTTGTTTTTTTTTTAACCTGTTCTCAATCCCTGTAATTTCAGATACAATAATATCAAACCCAATTAGATCCCTCCACAGTCATTTAGTGGGTCCCAGTGCACTGAGTGACTTGAAGCAGTGATCTCATTTTACACCCACAATTATCCTGAGGGCTTGGAGATGCTAGCTCCATTTTACGGATGATGCAACTGAGGCTCAGAAGGACTAAGTAGCCTGTTACCAAAAGTGGAAACAAAAGTAACCCGGGAACAAGGACTGGAATCCTATTTTCTGGCTTCAGTCCCATTGGGCAGAACAGCAGCCTTTTTTAGTTTTAGAGTCAATGCCCTAGAGATAGTGTATCTACCTCCATCCTAGAGATATAGGGACAGGGAGTCTCAAAGGAAACTCTGTCCTGCGCATGAGCAACAGGAAGACAGTATGGTGTGAGCCTAGGGCCAGATCTCCCAGGCCTCTTGAGAGCTAGTGGAGGGGCAGGGCGATAATAGGACCTTTCCCTCTTCCTGTTTCTGGCTAATACTGTGAAAGCTGTCTTTATTCATAAAGAGATGCTGGCATGATCGCTTTTACATTTGTAACAAGTGGCTAAATACATTTTTTCTCCAGTCTCTGATTAGATATTTATGAGGCACTTTCCAAATCTGACTCTGCCCAGGCTCCTGAGTACCTAGTTGTGCAAGAATAAGTACGATTTATCCTGGGCATGGAGCACTAAGCTAATTGCTCAAACTCCTTTCAATAGTCATAGGAGAAAAGGCAGTTCAGCCCTGCAAAGGACAGGGCCATGATTACGCTTTCAAAAGCAGTAAAGAATTAAAAAGGAGACACCGTTAAAAAGCCAAGCTCTATATACAAAGCACAACCTATACAAAGAAAAGTCATGTCTATTAAAGATTATATTTGTATCCATCCAATTAAGGGTTTATAAACTTTATGGGGACGAAATTCCACAACTAAGCTCAGAATTATGTTGTTAAAATTTGGCAGCAAACATTTGTCTACTAAAATTTAAGTCCTGTAGGGATGGTCAAAACTCCTGGATGGGCCAGCAAGTTATCTACATATTCACCTACATTTCCTGAAAAGTACATTCAGAAAAATGAGGATTCCTGGCATAGGACCACAGGAATGAACAATGAAGGCAAGTCTATCCATTTTCTGGAATGTATAAAGTTGTAGGCATCTGATTCAGATGTAGGCTGTGTAAGAGTATACTGGATAAATGACAACTTACAAATGTCACTATGCTTTGTGAATGAATAATTGGGTATGCAAGAATATGATCAATGGGGTCTTATTTTTTTCATTCCATTCTATTACTGACAGCAGTGTGCAGTCATTTATCTGGTGGTAAAAATGAAGATTAATCAGCAGCTCGAGTAAATTTCTCTGAACACTTTTTTAAGACATATCTCAATGCGAAAGGGAGAAAAGTTCTCTCTCTCTCTCTCTCTCTCTCTCTCTCTCTCTCTCTCTATATATATATATATATATATATATATATATATATTTTTTTTTTTTCACTTTTTTAACATCTTCACTGATACTGTCAGAAAGGTTCTCAAATAGGACCAATGAGTTTTATAGAGGGAAAAAAAGTTTTGCCAAGGATTTTCTCTCATCGTGTTTATATAAGCTATTTTATGATTCTCCAAGTTGCTACTATTTAAGTGAAAGCAAAGAGAGTTTGCTTGTGATTATGCTTTTATAAGATAAAATCAATATACATGTTCATGGTAGAAATTTCAGAAATATGGAAAGGAAAAAGATGAAACAAATTACCAATAATTTCACAAATACTTGAAAACCATTGAAACTGTTGTGATTCCTTTTCAAGGATTGTGTAAAAACTTAATATATTTATATTTACTATTAGGTATACTGAATTTTTAATTTTTTTATATTTGTGTCTCAGTCTCAATAAGTATAATAGTTAATACAGAACAACAGGTTACATATAAATTATTTATGAGGACTATTTCAAGTGATTTCTAATCTTTTGTTAAGGCATTAACTATAATAAATATTCTTTTGTAAAGAGGTCTTTCCACTTTATTTTGGGTAAATTCCCAGAGAATTACTGAGTAAACTGGCCTTCATTTTTCAAGTTCTAAACCTACAAACAAAATGAATTTTCAAATTGAATATGACTCTCATCAGTGGAAACCCTCTTTTTCCACTTTTCCTCTCTCCTTCCTTCCCTCTTTTTTTTCCCCAGCCATCAGTATAAACGAGGGTCATGGTTTCCTCAGGAGGGTCACTCTTTCCTCATGAAAGGATCATGCTATCCCTGTGGGAAGGCAGGTACGCATCCTGGACTATAATGCTGTCACCAATTGCTAAGTGTCTGATGGGATTATTGCCATGGTGACTGCTAAGTGCATGATAGAAACATCGCCATGGTGCCACGAAGCATGCTGAAATTTGGAAATGCCTTGAAATGCCACAGCAAGACCACTTCTGATTTCAGCATGAATTCCATTTATGAATTCTAACAGTGTCATGGTGCTTTCTTGTCATGCCTCTCCCATTTATCAGGGGTCCCGCTTATCGAAACATAAGAGTTAAATTTATTGGATGGCCCATAAAAGGTTCTGTGTTCAGGACTTTGTGTGCATTGCTTCACTCAATGGATGCAATACTGTCATGTGGGAGATACAAGTATTTTGTTCTCATTTTAAAGATGGAAAAATAAAAAAAAATCAGAAATTTTAGTAATTGCCCCAGGTCCTATTTCTATTTTAGGATGCTCACATTTTCATGGGTTAGGGAAAGGAGACAGGGTATGATAGCAACAACTTGTCCCACTATCATAATGACTGAGGCCTCCCCTGGGGTGGCTTAAAATGTCAAGATGTCTAGGACAGTTTCATTGGGCCAGATGTTTAGGGCCTTTGTTCTGGCTGACTGTTGAGCTCTTTATTTCTTCCAACATACTAGATCAGACATGCCCAACATTGCTTTCTCATTTACATGTGTGATGTCTAAGCAAGGGTGGCCATCATTGCTAGGAACGTCCAGGATCTCTAACTGCTCTCTCTTTCTGGTCAGAAAAAGAGAGAGCAGTGCAACTGGCTAATCAAAGTGTGAAAATTCCAAGAGACTTATGAAGTAGCCTCAGAGGTTGCATAGTCTTATTTTTTCATATTCTAATGGTCAAGAGGGAGTCACAGGCCTAGTCAAGAAAAAAAAAAAAAAGGACAGAGGATTTAGACACCCCCCCACACACACACTTCTTAACTAGAAACACATCAAGTAATTTGTCACCATTTCAATCCATTATACAAGGTTGGTTGGATCCACACCAAACTTGGGTAAAGACACAGTTGACTATTTCTCAGTGGGGAGAATTTTCCCAAACACCAACATTACTTATAGAATGAGCACACACAAAGTGGAGTTCTGTAGAAAACAGTGGCGGGGGGGTGGTTGTTAAGATAGACCCTTATTACCCCAACTCCATTTTCCATGTTACATTTCCCAAGAGGGAAAAATGTTAGGTTATTACTTTAAGCTTCTCTCACTGCCTTAATTCTCTCTCTCTTTCTCTCTCAATTTCTCCCCACCAGATGATGGAAAATTGTTTGGTGAGAGTTCATGAGTGGTCTTAGTCTTTGGCTCCCGTAGGACTTGCCTGCTCACTGGTCTAAGATAAGAGTTCTCTCCTCCTCCTTGTGATTAGCTATGAAGGTGGTGAGAGCAATGGATGGAGATCACTCTTCTAGATGGAAGCTGCTTGGACTGTGAATTCAAGGAGAAACTTCCACACATCTTCAGGAATAAACCAGAACTTATATTTTAATGTATATGTGGCCTTGTGTCTCTTTTTGAATTGTCTTGGAGTCTAGAGCTCAGAGTGATGTGAGCAATTGGCCTAATGCTAACCTCAATCTCTCTTGAGGTGAGAATACTAAAATTGAATGCATTGGGTTTATATTAAAAATTTCCCTATGTTGCAAATATTAAAAAAAAATCACATATAACCTTTCATAAATAATACTCTCTTTTTAAATTAGTTTGTTTTACTTGTTAATTTTCATACTATGTGATTCAAATTTTCCATAATGGTGCTACAAAATAATACTGGTACTGACTTGGTTTTTTATTCTTGTTCTAAATATCAATATTGTTTTACTGATAAGGAGTTAAAAATATATATCATTTTACATAAAAAAGAACCTATATGAGAAATGCATTCCCCAATTTAGATAGCCATGGGCCATTTTTCTTCTTATTACATTTACTATATAACTAGGTGGTCATTTAGGTGCACGTTTAGAAATTTTAAAGTACTAGATGCCCAGTGCATGAAATTTGTGCACAGCTAGGGTCCCTAAACTTGGCTGTTGATCAGGGCCGATCTGAGCCTCTGGCTACAGCTGGGACCTTCCTTCCAGCTGCCAGCTGGGACCTCCCTTTCTTGGCTGCCTGCTGCTGGCTGGGGCCTTCCTTCATTCCGGGCCACTCCCTGATAGTCAGCCATATCATAGTGAGCCATGGAACTCCTGGTCTCCTGGTGAAATTCCCGAGGGGACACTTTCCATATTAGCCTTTTATAAATATAGATTCTTGGCTGGGGGAGTGGCAAACTCCATTTAATGATGGTGAAATCATTCTTTCTACAAATGAGAAGGGTTTTCACCTATTTTCCTTATATTAACATATTGAATGAATGGGATTGTGCTTGTTTCTTTGTGTTTCCAATCTTTGTCAGCTTTTGACAAAGTTAACAGTGTGCTAGCTTCCTAAAATGAATCTGATAGTATTCTGCTGACAATAACTGCTTTGATTAGATTCTTTAAAAACATTAAATTAAATTAAACATATCAACACAGGTCTTAGCACTTTGAAATCACTATTAAACTTGATATTTATTTGTATACTTGGTATTTATTTATTTGCTGGGAACCAGGAAGTCAGTAAGTAATATACACATAATAGGGCACAAATGATAAGAGGAAAAGACACTTTTGAATCTGTGCCTGTCATACAGAATAGGAAATGGGAAGATTAGAAGAACAAATAAAATGTACCCATTTAAAAAATATAGTAAACCTAAGAGAATACAACTTTTTCTTACAATGGTTTCTGATGCGTAGCTATCTTTAGACACCTTATTTTGAAGCCTTAATTTGAAAATTCCTTCCAAGAAGAAGTTACTGCAGATAAGCAAAACAGGTGAGGTATGTGTCTATGAATGTGCCACTCACTTAATAGTTACAGGACGCTTTATTAATCATTAGCATTGATAGTTACTAAAGCATGTAGTTCATATTGGGCAATAGGACCAATTTAGATCTCTCTCATATGTAGAAAAGAAAATCCCCTTATGCGCTGAAAGCAACCCCAGGAGATGACATTTATAAGCGCATAGAGTCATTAATTTTTGTATTTATATTAGCAATGGAAAGAAATGCTTTAACTACTAAGGAAGACCCCCAGAGAGTGTGTAGGAGCTAAAAGAACAGAACAGTTTATTCCCTCATCTACAAACCGAGCCATGAACCAAAATAACCAAGACATGACCCAGCCATCACTATGCAAAGGCAGGGGAGGAGAGTTGCAGAGTGAGAAGCAATTGAGAAGGAATGGCTCTGAGTCTGAGATGCATTAGAAAATCATCAACAAAGCATCCAAGGCTAATTCAGAGATCCTTTGCTAGGCACTTACGGAAGCTACAGATGAAAAGGTAACTCCAGAGTTAAAAGCTAAGGAAAATATTGATTTAAAATTTAAAGAACAAAATCTAAGGTTTATGTAACATTATAAGTGAAATATTGCCAGTTGAGCAAATGCATAAGTTTTTCTCTTTAATAAAACATTGCTAGCCGAAACCGGTTTGGCTCAGTGGATAGAGCCTTGGCCTGTGGACTGAAGAGTCCCAGGTTTGATTCCAGTCAAGGGCATGTACCTTGGTTGCAGGCACATCCCCAGTGGGGGGCGTGCAAGAGGCATTTAGTTTCTAACTCTCTATCCCTCTCTCTTCCTCTCTGTGAAAAGTCAATAAAAAATATGTTAAAAAATATATTGCTAAAATAATAACAGCTACCAATTATTGAGTACTTGATAATTTCTAAACACAATTCTAAGCAGTTTATACATTCTCTGTATATGTATATATTATATATGTACTACTATATGTATATGTGTATACATATATATTTTTCAATATATTTATCATAACCACCCAATCACCCAGCTACTCTACAACAGAGGAAGGATCAGAACCTAAAATCAGGTCTGTGTGATCCAGGAGACTATCACAGAGGGTGGGGCTGCTGCCCAACTCCCAGGCACTGACAGAGCTCGGCAGGAGGCCCGGCCCCGATTGGTCAACCTGCAGGCAGAATGGTGGAGCAGGTGAAGGGAGGACACCAGGCCAAGATAGGGTGCCAGGCAGGGGTGCCAGGCAGGGATGCCAGGCAGGGATGCCAGGCTGGGTACACAAGCTGCTACCCAACCCCTGCAGGCCACCCAGAGGGGCTTCGCCCAAGCATGAATTTGTGCACCAGGCCTCTAGTTTACACTTCAGTTGCTTATTAACATTTAAGATGTGTGGATATTTATTTGTGTGTATGTGCCATATTCTCCACTATTTTAATAAAAAAATACTGTTATGAGAAAGACATTTTAAAATCTCTTATAGGAGATGATTTTTGTTTTCCTATATCTACAACATTATATTCCTTTGGTTCTTTCAAGATGTTTGGTCAACAAGAACACACAAATATTTAATATATATCCAGATCTAGATGTATCTGTTTGTGTAGGAAACAATTTATTGGCTTGATCAGCTACCCTGGTTTGAACATGTGTGGGAAACAACCAATCAATATGTCTCTCTCACATAGATGTTTTCTCCCTCTCTCACCTTTGTTCCTTCCACTGTCTTTAAAAAGTAATGGAAAGATATCTTCAGGTAAGGATTAACAAAAAATAAAAATAAAAAAATATCAAAGGATAATTGATAAAACAAAAACATTAGTTTGCAAAAATTACAGAAACTCAACTTATAAATGTAACATTTATAGTTTCATTTGACATTATTAAAAAGGGTGCAAGTATAATAGATTTTAAAATTAAAACTTTATTAAATAAGAAGCTAAGTTGATAGAAATACATTTCTTAGGAAATCTAATGTTTTTATATAGTATTGTCAGATAAATATAAGACTGATACAATTATAAATATATAAACAAATAGAATCAAATAAATTTTTATCCTATAAGTATAGTTTTATATATAATTTGTCCCAAATGGGCTTTTGATATTTAATAATAGAGCTTTCAGATTCAGAGTTTTTCCATTGGGAACTAAATATTTCCAGTAAAAGTAAAAAGAAGGTATAGCAGATATATGCAGAAATGTAGGAAGAAGTTATTTCCACCCTAAATGTCCCCGACCTTTCACTCACTGCAGTGGCTCCTACTCCTCTTTCTCTCATGCTCTGCTCTAACTCCTCTGCACCTGAGACAGCTGCCCTCTCAGATGGGCATGTAAGGAGGAAGAGATGGCTGCACTCCTCACCCACCATGGCTTTGGCCTGTGCAAAGCTGGCTTTGCTGGGGATGATGCCCTGGGTCATGATCCCTCACACTCTCAAGTGCCCCTGACACCAGGGCATCATGGGTTGGACATGGGGCAGAAAGACAGCTATGTGGGCAACAAGACCCAGAGCAAAGGCAGCATCCTGACATTGAAATACCTCATGGAGCATAGCATCATCGCCAACAGGGATAAAATAGAGAGGATCTGGCACCACACCCTCTACAACTTGTGCATGTGTCCCCCAAGAAGTGCACGGTGCTGCTGATCTAGCCCCTCCTGAATGCCAAGGCCGCCCGTGAAAAGATGACTCAGATTATGTTTGAGACCTTCAACATCAAGGCTATGTACACAGCCAGCCAGGCTGTGCTGTTCCTGTGCGCCTCTGGCCACACAACTGGTATTGTTATGGACTCTGGGGATGGGGTCGCCCACACTGTGCCCAACTACGAGGGCTACACCCTGCCCCACACCAAACTGTGTCTGGACTTGGCTGGCTGGAACCTAAGCCACTACTTCAGGAAGATACCCAGGAGTGTGGCTGCGGCTTCACCACCATTGAGAGCAGGAAATCATGTGTGACATCAGGAGAAGCTCTGTTATGTGCCCTGGACTTCCAGCGGGCCATGGCCACCACCCGAGCACAAGTCTGGATCTGGACTGGTGGCTCCATCCTGGCCTTGTTGTCCACCTTCAGCAGATGTGCATCAGCAAGCAGGAGCATGACCAGTCAGGCCCCTCCATCCTCCTCTAGAAATGCTTCTAAATGTGCGGCCGGCAGACCAGTAGCATTTGCTGTGTGAGCTGATCAAGTCTGAGTTTGATGTATACACCTGGCAAATGTGTGCACCACATGCTGGCCTGTTGAAACTGGGATAAACCTTCAGAAATAAATTGTCCTGGAAGCTTGTATCTGATCTCAGCATTGGATGGTAGACCTGGCTGCTGACTGTGACCTTGTATTTAAGGTCACTGTTCCTTTGGTACATGTTTAATGTCCTGTACATATCTTTGATTTAAACCCTATACGTGGAGTCAGTGACTTGGTGGCTGAAACAAGAATGTGTTTCTGCACAAGAAATCCAGTGGCTTGATGAGAATTGGCGAGACCACGAATCCCAATGTGTGCAGGATATTAACCTGTGGGAGATGCCTAGTCTGGGATTTCTCCAGGTGCTAGTACATGTCTTGAATCAACTGTCATTTCTGTCATGCTGTCTGACAGGATTGGAGCCAGTCAGAGAAAGGCAAATACTATATGATCTCACTTATATGTGGAACTGAAGAAATAAAATTAACTGACAATGAAACAGAACCAGAGGCATGGTTACATGCAATAGACTGACAACTATTGGAAGGAAGGGAGTTAGGGGGACTGGATGAAGGAAGTGAAGGTAAGGGAGGTGAGAATAGGTGGAGATGGGCAACATGGGACCAATGGGGATAGAAAGAGACTTTGCTTGGGGTGACTGGCATCTGATAGAGTGCAGATTATATTTTATTGAGTGGTTCAATTGAAACCTGTATGGTTTTTGTTACCCAGTGTCACACCAGGGCAACTAATAAAAATAAGCAAACAAAACAAATTTCCGGAACTAGCTAATGAGGTTGCCTCCAAGGCCTGGTCTACAGATAAAGTGGCCCTGCACAATCTTCCTGGAGGTGGATCAGAGGCTGAGAGAAGCAGCCAGGCTGAGACCATCCTGGATATTTAGGCTTTTGTGGTGACGGGTAAGTGGGCATGGGTGTAAGGACAGGACTCTGAGTGTAGCCTGGAGCTCCTCAGTCCTCCTGCGGCGTGCAAGGCAGGGCCAGTGTTGATGTTTGCTCATATGCCACCTCAGGAGCCTAGACATTTTCAGTCAAGGGGGAAGGAGCCTTTGCTGAAAGCTGTGCTGGCGACATATAGGATCCCTGCAATATTTGTGCCCTGGCAGAGGGCACAAATGGTAGGGGACACATGCTCTGCTGCATGGGTATCATATGGAGCTGAAAAGAGACCCAGGGGAAAAAAAGGAAAGGGGGTGGAGAGGAGGGTACTTTATATACCAGAGCTTTGTAGATTTTTTAGCAGATTCTCAGACCAACCTCAGGAGGCAGGTTTTGATTTTACTCTGTGGTACAGATGAAGAAATAGAAGCTCAGAGAGGTTAGGTGGCATGCCCGAGGTCACACTGCCAGAAAGGAATGGGGCCAGGATCAAATGCAGTTCTTTCTGGTCCTACACCTTCTCCCGGTGGCTGTGACCTGCTTCCTTGGGCAGCAGCAGAAAGACAAGCCCTAGAGAAAGGTCTTTCTCTTGTTTCCGGAGGTGGGAAAGGTGAGAGTTTTCATGTGGCTTCCTCTCTTTTCCCCAGGGCTCTCTCTGGTGGACTCTGAGACTCAGACACACAGGTCTTCCATGGCTCCTTACCACATCCGCAAGTACCAGGAGAGAGACCGCCCCTGGGTCATGGGCTTGCTTTCCCAGGGCATGGCTGAGCATGCTCCTCGCACCTTCCACCACCTCCTGAAGCTGCCGAGGACACTTGTGCTCTTGCTGGGGGTGCCCCTTGCCCTGTTTCTGGTCTCTGGTTCCTGGCTCCTGGTTCTCTTGGCCGGCCTCACCCTGCTCTCTGCCTTGAGGTTCCTTGCCCAATACCCCTGGACCCAGATTGTGGCCGACTATCTGCACACAGACTTGTGTGACATCAGCAAATCCTACCTCAGTGAGCTGGGCTCCTGCTTCTGGGTGGGTGAGTGTGAGGGGCAGGTGGTGGGCATGGTGGGAGCTCTGCCCGCGGAGGAGCCCACCATGCGGAAGAAGCAGTTGCACCTGCTTCACTTGACCATAGCCTTGGAGCACCGGCGCCGGGGGATAGCGAAGGCCCTGGTCAGGACCGTCCTCCAGTTTGCAGGATGCCAGGGCTACAGAGAAGTGGTCCTCGTCACCAGCATGATGCAGGATGCCTCCCTGGCCCTCTACCAGCGCCTGGGCTTCTGGGCCACCCGCAAGTACTACCACAGCAAGATCTGGGCGGTGATCGCTGTCCCTGAGTTTCAATTAACCTACTGGCTGCCCTCTGATCAGAGCTGTCCTGCACCAGGGCAGAGAGGGGCCCTGTGATCTGTCTCCTGATTGGTCAGGATAGCCCTGCAGCAGTAACAAGCGAACCCGGAGATCTCACTGTGACAGCCAGCACGGTAATGGAGTTTGTTTGTTAGCATGCAAACAAACCACATGGGAATGACCATGGCTCTGCCCCTTTCAGTCTTCTTAAGTTGTCACTGATGCATTTATTTAGTGATACAAGAGGGTTGCATAAAATCAATTACTTGGATAGTGAAAAAAACAAAACAAACAGCAATTGCATTGATTAAATTGTGAATTGTTTACGTCTATGGTAGGGAAAAACACAGGTCATTCTGAACAGAAGAAAAGTCTCAATTCCGTCATATGTTTCATTATTCAAATAGGAACATGTCCTGCATCTTTTAAAATGGTGAGACATGTGCTTAAATTTTTAAACATAATCTAATATGGGATAATTGAGGATAAAATTATAATGAAGGCAATCTAAAAGTGGCTGAGGTTATAAATACCATCAGCCCCTGATATAAATGGATCTCCTGTTCAATTCTGTCCTTGACAGAAAGCAAAGCAAGGGAAGCTTATTGTTTTCATTGCTTGAATGATGGAGAGGTTGGAATGGAGCTGCTCTTTTGTTCTATGCAAATGAATAGAAATTAATATCCCTCTTATGTTCTCTAGGTATTATATTGTAGACTACTCAATAAGCAAATGTATGCTTCTAAATTTAATTATTAATAATCTAAAAAATCTAAGGTGAGAATCTTTTTAAATGTTCAGATTTATTACTTTAAGAAAATTTAAAAAAGAAACAACTTAATTTGCAACTTGCACTCAACTTCAATCCTAATCAAGAACTGATTTAAGGCGAAACCGGTTTGGCTCAATGGATAGAGCGTCGGCGTGGGGACTGAAGGGTCCTGGGTTCGATTTTGGTCAAGGGCATGTACCTTGGTTGCGGGCATATCCCCAGTAGGGGTTGTGCAAGAGGCAGCTGATTGATGACTCTCTCTCATAGATGTTCCTAACTCTCTATCTCTCTCCCTTCCTCTCTGTACAAAATCAATAAAATATATATATTAAAAAAAAAGAAAAAGAAAAAAAAGAACTGATTTAATAATGTTATTACCATGGGTTTTGACAAGTTTTATACAAGGTTATATACCAGATCAAACTGAGGAACCAAGGTAAAGCTAACTTATTCAAAGAAATGTTGTGATGTATCTAATCCCCTTCCTCCATAGGCAGAAATCTTTTTGCGGATTACAAATTATCTATGTTTAACTTCTAAGGATAAACACCTAAAATCTCTAGCATTTTAAAAAGGCATATACCACCACCCCTTTGTCATTAAGAGAGGTTGTATATCTTTGTCACTTGTGCGATCAATGCTGTTCATAATGTTGATGAGAGATTATCTCCCTCCCGCAAATGTTTTCCTGGGTTGATCAGGTACTATCCATTACCTAATTATGTATTCCATCAGTCTTTTGGGAGTAAAAGTGCAGAGAAGAAACCCACATGTAACTGCTCAGACAAAGCAAGGAGGCTCATGTACTGAGCAGCATGAGGGGCAGAGAGGTGCCTGGAGGAGAAGTATTAGATATGCAGGTAGTGATGGGTCCTGATTTAGCAGCTCTTGTTGACATAAAGTTGGTTTGTAACAGCTGGACTGCAAGGTTCTCTCTCAAATTTGTAATCTTATCACAGATTCATATCCTTTGCATTGTTCCCTGGCCACAGATTTCCTTTCTAACATGAACTAGCTGTTTTACAAAGTAGGCACCCTCTGAGTGGGTAACCTCACGTATGTCTATCTGCACACAACTATTTTCAGAATCAGAAAACATAGGGCCTTCTGATTATGATGGATTCAAGTCATCCTGTATCAGTATCTCTAATTATTGAGAGGGCTGTTGTGTTTTTGAAGTCTGCTTTCTTCTCTCTCTCTCTCTCTCTCTCTCTCTCTCTCTCTCTCTCTCCTCTCCTCTCCTCTCCTCTCCTCTCCTCTCCTCTCCTCTCCTCTCCTCTCCATTTTCTCATCTATTACTCTCACTGGACTCCATAAATATTTCTTTGGCTTTCCATGTATGCTATAATTTTGAATTAAAATCTATACTAATGAAAATCCCATATTGTGCATTTCATTGTTCTGATGAATTTTTGCCATTGATGTGAAGGGCATGTTTCACATACATTTAAGTGCTTGAATGTGTAGCTCATAATGTATAGTAAGAAAAATAAAAGTACATTTATATAATACCACCTCTGCAGGTACAGGAGGGAAGGATGCTATGAAAACTGGTAGACATTTAAATGGCGGTGGCGGTCATAACGGCTCACATTATTTCAGAGGTTATTTTGTGTCAGATTCTGTGGTGAGCAAGTACAAAATAGCCCTTTGAGGTTACTGATCTTTTAAATCATCCTTTTACAAAATGAGGACAAGAAGGCAGAGACCAAATACACTTTCTAAGGCGCTAAACAATTCAAGCTTACCATGATCTTGGATCTGTTTGGCTGAGGCCTGATGTTCTAATGCCCCCTTCACCCCGGCAATACCAGTCTTGCCCAATATTTCCTTATGCTATAAAGTGGATGAGGAAAGAGAAGTCCAAATATAACAGGTGTCTCTGACAAGGCACTTAAGCTGCCCGCTCATGTGCTTCTTGGTGACTTGCCATAATCAAATTGAAGATGGGAGCCTACCATATAGTTCCTCTTCAGAAAGAAAAGCAAACATCCTCACAGTCATTTGTTTTGGCTGCTGTCCCTTCTTTCCTTTCCTGGTTCACCAACCGCTCCTCCATGCCACATCCTCTTATTTGCTTGTACATCTCACCCTCACATGCCAGGACGGGGTCGTTTTGTTGCTAAGAATGCCAGATTCACACGATCCAGGAGAGACCCTGCAGAACTTCTCAAATAGCTGCCCTCGCTAATCTGTAGCCCACTGGTTGGCAAACTCATTAGTCAACAAAGCCGAATATCAATAACACAAAGATTTAAATTTCTTTTGAGAGTCAAATTTTTAAGACTTAAACTTCTTCTAACGCCACTTCTTCAACATAGACTCATCCAAATAGGCCATAGTATTTTGTGGAAGAGCCACACTCAAGGGGCCAAAGAGCTATATGTGGCTGGCAAGCCGCAGCTTGCCAACCACAGCTGTAGACAATGTAAAAAAAATAAATAAAAATAAAAAAATAAGCAGGACCGATGTTTGAATTCAGGGAACATAAAAATAGCACCAGTCTCTATTCCCTTCCTTTCCTTTTGAGAAAAAAAAAAAAAGTATATGAAATCCTCATTCTGAAACATTTAAAATAAACCGACACCCACAGCGCGAATCCAGCTTGGCTTCCTGTGTGAATACATGAAAGGTATGCCACATGTCTTACAAGAAGAAAACCTGTCACTGCCGCAATCACTCTTCGGATCTATGGAGCAAATGACCTCTTCAAGCAAAACTTCCCATTCCCCAACGAGAAGTGCCCCCTTGGGAGAGCAGCCGTCACAGTCCCCGAAGTGACGGACTGACGTCCCAACAGATCTGCCCGTGTGGGAGGGTGACAAGTGGTTTAATTACCCAATAGGCTCTCCTTCCCTAAGGTGTCTTTGGAAGATTGTATGAAACAAGTCTCTTCGCCTTTATTCCTGAAAGTGTCAGCGCTGCACCTCTTTTCATTATGTTCACACATAAGTTGAGAGGTGGATCCTTTTCCAGATGTATTTATATGGATAAGATCCTGGCAGCTTTGTCTTTCTTTCTTTTTAAAAAAAATAGCAACAACACAATTCTGTTGCTAGTTTCCTTTGGGGGGAAACACATGCCAATTATTTCAGAGCCAAGTTCACCTGCGTGTGAGCAGAAAGTGTGTTTATTTTCATATTTGAATACCTGTTCTCCTCCAGTGCTTCCTGGTGCTCTACGTGACTCTTTGGTCTCTCTTTCTCCCTCCCTCCTCTGTGGGCTTTCTCTCTCCCCCCTTCCCTCTCTCATTTTTTTTCTTTCTTTCTTCATTCAACAAATTTATTTTATGTATATGCTAATCCCAAAGCTGAAGGGAATATTAGATATACTAATCATAGCCCATGTAGAAGGCAGATTCTGCCTAGCTGACTTGGCTCAGGGGTTGAGCATTGATGGACTTATGAACCAGGAGGTCACAGTTCAATTCCCTCTCAGGGCACATGTCTGGGTTGTGGTCTGGATCCCCAGAAGGTAGAGTGCAGGAGGCAACTAATCAGTGATTCTCTCTCATCATTGATGTTTACATATTTCCCTCTTCCTTCCTCTCTGAAATTAGTTCAAATATATTTTAAAATAAAATAAAAGGCAGGTCCCATGCATTTTATGTTATCTTATGTTTAACTTATACGACAGTTGTATGCGATCAGTACTACTTATTCCCATATAAAGATAAGGAAACAGAAACATTAAGACATTTAATAAGTTGTATGTGTTCACATAGCCAAGAAGAAATAGAATGAGGACATGAACCCCTGATGTTTGATTACAGAACCTGGAGCCATAGATACCATATTATTTGGCTAATACAGATAGATGCTTCTTGATTTTCAATGTGGTTACGTCCCGGAAAATACTGCATGTCAAAAAGGTATGTATATAACACAGCTAAGCTGCCAAATATCATTGCTTAGCCTAGCCTTGCCTCCCTTGATGTGCTCAGAACTCTCCCATTAATTAGCCTGCTTCTGGGCAAAATCATTGAATGCAAAGACTATAATATAAGAAAATGCTGAAAAGCTCATGTAATTTATTGAAAACACTATCCAAAACATGTTGGCAACACAGCACCCTGTGGAGTAACAGTTGTTTATCTCATGACCCCTGGATGCCTGGGAGCTGTGCTCACTGCCACTGCCCAGCAGCCAGAGCGTCTCCTACCCCATACATTAGTGGGAAAAGATCAACAGCCAACATCTGAAGGAGGATTTCTACTGGACACGTGTCACTTCTGTACCATCATAAAGTTGGAAAATCTTTTTTTTTAAATATACTTTTATTGATTTTTTACAGAGAGGAAGAGAGAGGAGAGTTAGAAACATCCATAAGCTGCCTCTTGCACACTCCCTACTGGGGATGTGCCCGCAACCAAGGTACATGCCCTTGACCGGAATCAAACCTGGGACCTTTCAGTCCACAGGCCAATGCTCTATCTACTGAGCCAAACTGGTTTCGGCAAAAGTTGAAAAATCTTAAGTTGAACCATTGTAAGTGGGATGCTATTTGTATGCATTAATATCTAAGAAAAAAGAAAAAAAATGGCATGTTATTTTGAGAATTCTCTTCAATAACTCTCATGACTGGGTTTATCAGGATACTCAGTTAAATCTGAATTTCAGATAACTGTAAGTGTCTCCAAGATTGCATAGGACATATTTATATTAAAACTGTTTTCAACATTTATATGAAATTCAAGCTTAACAGTGTCCTATTTTATTTTATTTTTTGGTAAAGTCTAACAGTCCTACTCGTGATAGTTGGGAGAGGTGGTTATTATTTTTATGTTGCATATATTTTACATTATTTGTTTTTGTATTATATACATTACATCAAAGAGTGAGGCTCAGTATTCCCATGGCCTCATACCTAAGCCTGTGATAGAATAAAATGCTTATCTATGACTGCAACATACTGTGCCATTGTAATAAATCCAGCTTTGCAGAGACATAATTTAATGGTCCCACCCACAGACACAGACTGACATTTCCTATACAAAACCAATGACAATACATGGGTGAGATGGTTGTGAAAATGATCACTGCCATTTTCCAAAACATCTCCAAAGGGCTATCAAAGAACTTCAGTGGTCCCCACCTCATAGGAGAGTGAGAGAAAATACTTTACAGGTACTGGGGTTTATTATTCAAAATACTGAAATAAGGGGAGAAATCCAGCGTATGCTTTGTAGAGGTTGGGTCAGGTAGGAAATAAACACAGTTCCTTCCTTCTTTCACTCCTTCTCTCCTTCCCAGTCCCTTAAAATCAAACTCAATGAGAGGAGCCACTCCTTACATTGTAGTCTGTTCACCAACTCTATGAGAATCACCTGAATTACGTAACCACTTATATATTTTCTATGAAACCCCATTCCTTTTTCACACTCTTTCCTGTCAATATATTCACAAATCCAGAGAATAAACAGAAATGCTTTTTAAACATCATTTGCCCTATTTTTAGTACTGGAAAATATGGTTTTTAAGGAAGTTCAATATACAGGTCCTTGGAAAATAATGCCATCTTTTTTTGGAGGTAGACTACAAGACTAAGGTTTATTTATTTATTTTTTTGGTGCCACTAATGTCACCTCTGATAAGAGATCAGGACATAGGATGGCTACAGAATCTGAGTCAACTAGAATGCCTTTAGACTGTATATCACTAAGCTTACTTTCTAGTGGGGAAAAAAGACAATTATCAAATAATCGTAGACATTAACTAGAAGTTTCTGATAATGGTGAGTACTTTGAAGAAATATAGCTGACAGATTAGCAATTCTCCTTTCTGGACCTCCAAATTAAAGAATAGGAACAGTATATAAGAGCCCTTTAAGAACAGAACACATGAATTAATAGTTGAATGAATGATGTTAGAGAGTTTTGAGTGCCATGGGCCATGGAAGACTTTCGACCTTGAAGTGGGCATGGCAAAGGCATCAGAGAATAGGGGATACTTTTTAGACCAGCACCATCCAGTAGAATTTATGTGCTCAAATTATTTTTAAGAATTCTTTGTGATTCTTGCTATAATACAGTGTTCTTGACTTCTCATACCCATGGAGCCACCATTCTCTGAATAAGAAGGCTTTGTGGTGTGGTTTCCCCCTCCCCCCAGGCTTAAGTTGCTTAATTTTTGACTTGCCAACTGATGCCAGTAAAATTGAGGAGTATATGTTCCTTCATAAGCATCCTATACAGCCCTCAAGTCAGGGGAAACCACTGCATTGAGAACCCTCCTCCCTTGGAGTTCTTATTGCAAGCAGATTTAGTTCCCTCAGTCTTTTCTGGTTCACCCTATTATTTCAACCTTTTATTTTTTTTCCTCAACAGCTGCAGTTAGTCTTATGACTATGTTTCTTTCATTGAAAGCCTATACTTAAACAAAACCTGAGGGGTTTTTTTTTTTTTTTTTTTTTTTTTTTTTGTGTGTGTGTGTGTGTGTGTGTGTGTGTGTGTGTGTGTGTTTCTTTTTTGGTAATTAGTAGGTTGCATACAATTTGGAGGAATGCTGTGGTTAAGGCATGTGTCTTTTATAAAGAAAACGTTTAATTGTAAACTGCTTATTTTGCTTCTTTTAAAAACTTAAAAAAAATAATTTTCACAGAACAGCAGGTCAAAAAGAGGAGATCTCCTCAGGAAATGATTGTATGGGAAAAGGAGGGAGGTATATACACACTATTCTGCCAATGACTTCCTTCATTAAGTCTAAAAGAATGTTAGGGTTGGTTTTGTCCTCATTTGTCTTGTTTCCTCATGAAAGTAGTCTTTATTCGGCTTGGAGAAGCTGGGAATTTCTATTTCTAAAAGCTGTTTGAAAAGGACTGGTAGCCTCTTCTGAGTGTTTCGCCCGCACCTCTTTCTCTGATAGGTAAGGTGTTGTAAGGGTAGTTGTAAGGAAAATCCCTCTGTTACATCCAGAAACCATCCTTCAGGTATTGTAAAGAGGCTCTCTCACTAACTATTGGTGAACTGAACAAGCATCGGAAAAAGGCAAAGCAACAGAGTAGCTAAAAGCTTGGCCTCTGGATCTGGGCTGCCTGAGTTCAAGTTCTATCTCTGAGCTTATTATAGGGTCTTAGACAAGACATGTAACCTTGCTGGGTCTCTTTTCCCCATCTCTTAAAAGGGAGTTTTCAAAATATAATCGTGGGAAAAAGAAACCTGATAAACTTATTATGGGGCCAAATTAATTAAACTCAAACTTAGAAAATACTTAGAACAGTGCCTGACACATGCTAAGTGCCAGGTAAGGATATTTTTATTGTCACTCAAACACATAATTAGCACTGCTTCAGGTTCAGTAGATATAGGGTACACAAAAGGCAGACAATAATGTTGCACAGAGCTAATTTTTTTTATATAACTCACAGATGAAGCCCAATGCCATTTTCCATGACTTGGGTGTCACTGGGAGTCTCTGAAATTTTCTGAGTGTCAATTAGGAAGCAATGGCGCAGAATAGATTGGACAATGACGCTACAAGGACACAAACATCTCACTCATCCCCTCTTCTCATCCCCAGTCCACAGAAGATATCATTAACGGAGCAGGCACTCTCTCTACAGAGCCAAGATCTAATTTTAACTTTCCAACCCAGACAGTCATGTTGGCAAAATCTGTCTGTAGAACCTGACCTAGATTATTTCTAAGGTTCCTTCCAGCTGCAAAAGTCTGAGTGTAAGATGATAATTAGAGCTTGAAAATACAGTGCCATTTGATCTCAATGGAAAATTCTATCCCAGGGACTTAGTCTATCACCTAGTAGACTAGACCAGTGCTGTCTGATCCAAACCCAGGAGGCTCAAATTCAAGGTCATTTTAGCAGTAGGAGTGTGCTTCTCCCCTTGCTCTGCCATATGCGATTTTTTTCTGCCTTGGGATTATGAACAATATGTATTTAACATCTGGAATAATTCTACTGATGGAGGCTTCGGCCTTCTGAAATATGACATTATATCTTCAGATAAGTGTATTAAAGCATTCTTTCTTGTAATGGATTCAAGTAACTTCTATTGCTCCTTCATCTGCCTGCCAGATTAGTATCAACTGAGGCTGAATTTACTGGGGTTACACCTAGTTGTAGCCAGGTATGCTTTTTTGCTCTCACTTTTTGTCAACAAATTAACCATCCACAGACCTTCAGACATTCACCCAATGGCACAGATCTTTAAATCCTCCGTCATTTCAGTTGCCCTACTCTGAGTACCATCTAATTTGTTGATTGGTGTCCTTTAAAACTTTCATCTCAGAGTCTCTCTTTTCTATACTCTGTAAGTATCTTCTTTTTTCTTTTGCCTTAGGCTTACATAGATTGATTTGGGGAAATAATACTGTGTCATTCACCCGGTTTCTTAAAGGAACAATTTAAACTGGTCTCTGAGAACTTTTTCAAACTGTTGGTATGTCTATAAAAAAACATCAGTCCAGCTCAGCCACAGTGGCTTAGTAGTGGAGTGTTGACTTATGAACCATAAGGTCCCGGTTCTATTTCCGGTTAGGGAACATACCTGGTTGCAGGCTGGATCCCCCAGTAGGTGTCATGCAGGAGACAGTCAATATTTGATTCTTTCCCATCATTAATGCCACTATCTCTCCCTCTGTCTCCCTTCATTCTGAAATCAATAAAATTATATTAAGAAAAAAAGAAACATCCAATCTAGCAGAAGTGCAATGGGGTGAGTAGAGAGGTATTGGTCTTATACAAGACACAAGCACCTATTTCTTCTCAGGTGGTCTTTTGGATTCTTTGCTCTTCTGAAGTGAAACACTATGATGCGTCATGATGGGGATCCAGGCCCATATATACCCCATTCCTGTCTTCTATTGGGAATTGGCAACAGATTAGGGTTATTTGTAAGTGGAAAGAACAGTGTTGTGAACCAGTAACTTAATACTGATATTACTACCAGTACTCTACTCCTTCTACTGGCACCTTTGAAGAGTCCTTTCCAAATGCAAGACTACATTAAGGTTTTTGCATCAATATTTAATTTCTCATAAATCATGTGAGATCAATGTCATCATTCACCACTACCACAAAACAAAACGAAAACCAAAATCCATAAGGAAAATAAGCTTGGAACTTAACCCACAATTATTTGGCAGAGTAAATATTTGGGGCATTTTTTTTTTCTGGAAAGGAGACAATGTTAAAAGTCAAGGCTTTACAATAGTTGCAGGTAGCTCAAGTAAGTATGGATCTTTGGTCTGACTTTAGTGTCTGAGCTCTGCAGAGCTTCTGGCCATGCCAGTGTAATTCCTTCTGTGCTGCTAGATGGCTCAAAACTGCATCAAGAGAGGAGATATCAAGAACATCTAAGGGCCATAATGCTCAGGTCCCTGGAAGGCTCATAGTACTTAAGTAGGACAGTGGGTCCCGTTAGATTTAGGTGTTATGAAACTTTCAAAGCACTATGGGGAAAAAAATGCCTTGAATCCTTAGAAGGGAGCTGAGCTGCTTTGCTTACTCTTTGTTCCTTTTGATTATTAAGTTGTCTCTGCTTCCCATTTCATTGTAAGAGGTAATTCCCCTCTCTCTGTTACCACAAAAAGATCTGTGCATGTGTTGCTTAGGACAAAGTTTGTGCCTAATCATAATCCCGCAGGTTCATATATGCCTTCTGTGTAATTATACTAACTCTGTGAGAATCCAGGCTTATTTCAGGAATAGAAGAACATTCTATGTGAAAAGATACATTTTCCAATTATAAAATATTACAATATTACAATTTTAATCAGTTTTAAAATAGTTGCACTCTCAAAAAGATTTTCAATATGGTTGAACCTGGAGCATTTAAGTGGTGTCAGTAAGGAAACCTCTCTCTCCCCCCACCCCCCCACTGAAGAAGTATCAGTTTGTGTGGTGTTTGCAGTGCCTTCTAAAAACAATCTTATCTTTCCAAATAAATCACAAGTAGGGATATCAAATGTATTGATGGTTTTAGCAATAAACACTAACTCTTTCACTTTGACGTGAAAAGTCAGTTTTCCAACAATAGAAGCCCACAGACCATTAAGATGTGAGAAACAATTTCCAAGAAGTATAACAAGGTTACTCCGTTTACTGGATTCTCTGAATCAGAGGGGCATTTCCAGCGACCTTCAGTAGAGTGACCTCAGTGATAAGGAAGAAATCAGCATCATTAACTGATGTGGATAATGATGTCAGGATGGCCTGGTGTTATTGACGTAAGGAATGAGAGAGAAGGCACTACAGGGAAACCACTACTACATCATACCAATAAAAGAACCTCTTCGTTATGACTGCCAAGTCCCTGCATGAGTTTCTCATTCAGAGATGAGCCCATACATTGATTTTTTCCCCACTCAGCTTTCTCATTAACTTCACCAATAAAACAAAGCTAAGCTTTAATGGTGATTTCATTGACCCAGTCTTGTTTTGTCACCATTAACTGGCATGCCTGGAGGCCCTGGAAAAAAAACTGAGCTAGACCTTTTGTATAACTGGCAAGTTAAATAGAAAAGTCTCTGACATACAGAAAAACATGAGTGGAGTCACTGGGGTTTACTGATCTGAACTCATGTTCAAAGCTCAGCTCTGCCACCACTTATTGGGCCAAGACAAACTCTCTGGGCCTCCACTTATTCACTTGTCAAATGAGCAAAATTATACGGATCTAGCATGGCCGTGAAGATTTAGGAACAACATCACTGTAACATGTCTTGTTCCATGTCTGGCACACACATTATGGGTTCTCAGTAGATGCTCACTCCCCCACTTCCTTTTTCCCCATTTATTTTATTTTTATTTTTCCCATCTCACTTGCCCCCTCTGTCCACTTCCTTCTTTAAAAAAAAGTGTCCAATTTATAGTAATTTAAAAGAGATCCATCATAAAAAAATTAAAAATAAAAAAATTCTTAAAAACCTTGCTTTTAGTTATTAACTATAAAATAATGTAAATATGGAAAGAGAAATGAAAGGAAAACTTGAGGATTGCTCTTATGTGTCAGAGCCATCAACTTTGGAAACCCTGAAGTTATATCTAGAAGTATTCCATTTAAAATTTATATCTGAAACCCAATTAATCAAATTATTGACTTAAAGTACAAGTTTATAATACCCTCTGAGGATAGAATGTGTGTGTGTGTGTGTGTGTGTGTGTGTGTGTGTGTTTAATAGCAATAATCAATTATAACCTAAGAGAGTCTGAGACTTAAGAGAGGCAGATAACTTCTGAGCCAATTAGGTTATATGTAAATGGACTTACTTTTATGTGCTCTGTTGGACCAAACAAGATTTTGTAATGGTGACACAAGTAGTGAGCTTAAGTTTATTTTATTCTTCTTTTTCGTTAGTAATTTTACAGACTTTGCTTGTTCAGTATATGACTATTGTTATCTTGACAAACAAAGTAGGGGATATTTGACTTGATATTTGGCTCAAATGTTAATTGAGAACATAAATAGACAAAACTCTCAAACCTAGTCTCTAATAACTCTCTAAAAGCAAATAGCATTGTCCCAAGAGTGGTTGTGTGTGTGTAGATATATAGTGCATTTATTATTTGTATTAATATCCTTTGACATGTAAGCAATCTGGAAATCAGAACATTAGTATTTGGCCAAGGTTACAGAGCCAAAAACATCTCGTGATACTTTCATGTAGTCTCCTGCTTTTGCTTTTTCAAAATGGATAAGCTGCTAGGGGACATTCATTTTTAGCTCAACTTATACTATGACCTGTAAGAGGCTTGATTTTATCAATCATCTATTTATTCACAAGTAATTGTAATTATTTAAAATATAATGCAGTGTTTCCAATTTGATTAGCACCAACAAGATTATAGCACATGAATAAACTATATATGTCTGAATTTATTTATGTATCAATAGTCTGGTCAAAGAATCAGATATAACCAAAGTCCTTCAGCCTTCAAACCATTGGCCTTCTCTTCAATTCCCTAACACACTGGACACCAAACCTGGTTTTTAAATACCATTTTAATGCAAATATTAATCACAAGATAATGTAACATTACCCCATTGTTTGAGATCCTACAATGTGAGCCTAGTATTCAAAACCTTACTTCAACTATCTTTATAGATGTCAGTATACGGGAGAAATTGCAATCTCTCTATAAATGCCAGATGAAGATATTTAAAGGCTCACAGAAAGTAATAACCTTACCAAAGAATGATGTGTCCATGGGAGAAAAAGATTTTAAACTCAGATCTCTCAACTTTGAAACATAGTTATTGTTTTTCCTTTATTGATTCCTGTCATATAGCACATGTCTCCCATTTGTGGTAATCATGGACATTGTCTGTCCCTTTTATTGCCCTTCAGTAGTTCATACAATTAATAACCCACAAATAACCTAGAGGACATTACTGTTTGTTAGAAGCACACCTAATCACCCCTAAAAAATTGGTCTTAAATTAAAATCAACACATCTCAATTTAGGTCAGATTTGTGTGCACCTGTTTTTTCCTAAAAGCAAGTGACTATGGTCTCTCTCTTTTTTTGTTCCTAAAGGAAATTTTAAATCTTTCAAATGTTCAAAACTTAAGAATATTAATTAGAATATTTGTCATGTCTGACAAAATCTTACAGTTAAACCTAAGGTTTATTTGATTTCATTATCATTCAGGTTATCAGACAATTCCATAGAGATGAGAAAAATATACAAAGCAAAAGCCACAAGCAGTTTTTAATACTGATTCTGAGCTAAATCTGAATAAGGGATACTATTGCTTTTTGATAATTGAACTAGTAGTATAGTTGAATCTCTAGCTAAATAGAAATTTAATAGTGCTTATTTCATGCTCATAGAGTCAGATTTTTGGTCCAATTTGTTTGTAATGAGTTAGAGTAACTGATATGCTAATCACTGTTAGTTAATTAAAAGTAGAGTTTCCATTTAGTTACAAAATGCATTAAAGTGCAGAGCATATCATATGCCAGATGACCTGATTCACATATTTGAACTCCTAAATTGAGGAGGAAGCAGGAGGAAATGTATTTGATACCTTGCCAGGAGTGCCGCTAAGTTCCTTCTGGAAATAGATTTGGTCTGATGATCAGGAGGCCTGGGTTCTATTCTGGGTTCTACTGCTTGCTGTTTTGTTCTGATGCTTGAGTTTGTCTCTTAAATCCTCAAAGACTCACTTTTTAAGAGCAAAGGATGAAATAGGATTAAAGCATGCCCGGCTCACTCTCTTGAGATTCTATGACCAAGATTCAAAAGCAATTCAGGGGTTTGACTGTTTATTCAGCCGTTTTCTAGCTCTGAAATCTTGGGGAAAATATGCAATCTCTCTAATCTTCATGAAATAGTTGGGATGATATGAGAAAAGAGTGGTACTCACATGCCATTGGTGCTCAATTACAGATTATGATGATGATGAAGAGGAAAAGGATGATGATAATATGATGATGGTCAGGAATCACAGGAAAAGGAGCAACAGGATGAGCTGGAGGAGAAATAAAGGATATACAAAATATTACATATTTTACTGATATTATTAAATTATTTAAAACTCCTAAAAATATAAATACTTTTTTTAAGAAAAGAAAGAGCCCAATTGGCATGGGTCAGTGGTTGAGTATTGACCTATGAACCAGGAGGTCACAGTTTAATTCCTGGTGAGGGCACATGCCAGGTTGTGGGCTAGAACCCCAGAGTGGGGCATGCAGGAGGCAGCCAATCAATGTATCTCTGTCATCATTGATGTTTCCATCTCTCTCTCCCTTTCTCTTCCTGTCTGAAATCAATAAAAATATATTTAAAAAGATAAGAATTAAAATCCATAAATATAGGTAATATAATCTAGTGCAGCTTTTCCCAAAACATTATACACAGAGGTTTTTGTTAGCCAGTGTTAATCAAACACTTGCTAACTAAGTATTTCACGTTTTAGAGAAGATCAATTAAACAACATGTTCTATAGTAAGGCCTTCCAGAACTTTCAGCACATTATTGTATACAGTGATTCTTCCTGACTATTTCCTAGAAGTTTATTTTTATTTCTAGGAAATAAAATTTTATCTAGAAATCTTTTTGGAAGGGTTTATAGAGGTAGAAGTTTGGAAGTTATACCGGCCTATAGTTCTATAGAATGAACTTTAGCAAACATTACAATGATGAAAATAAGTGAAGGCCTGGGTCCTAGAAACCTGATCAGAATCTCACTTGTCACCCAACTATGTCACTTAGCCCAACTAACCCTTCCTTGAAAGATTGCTTTGAGGTCTAGGCTCAATACAGGTAATGATACAGGCATGTGATAGAGACTCAATAAGTTAATGGAAATGGTATGATAGATTGCAGGTGCACAGGCAAAATATCACCTTCCTCTTGTTGAAGCACAAAATTGATGAAATTGTGCCATCTTTACCCATTCTCCACTTGACATCCATTTCTTATGAAATATCAAAGCCTGGTTCCCATATGTGAGATACTGTGGAATCAATTTATTGTTGATTGCTTCCTTCTCGAAACAGAATGAGAGGAAAATGGGACAGGCAGCTAAGAGGAGTCTGATGTCCCAAAAGAAGAAATCTGAACTAAGATTGAAGGGTGTGCAGAATACACATTTTGAGGTTAGATGTGTGTTAGAAGTTAACTAATTCTTTCTGGAGGATGGATATCGCCTGCAGTAAAGATTCTGCCAACTGTAGCTGGACATGTCATGAAACTGACCAAGGAGAATAGGCCTCTTCCTGCAGGGGGCATGATTCAAACCACAACCATTTTCACAGATAATCCATTTATAAATCATGGTCATAAAATGACCATCATGACAGCAGCTCAGTGACATTTTTCCACAAGCTCAGCTGTATCCAGGCAACCAAAACATCTTAACTCAGATGGAAAGAAAGGCAGGCTGGGGGTCCAGGAGTCGGGAAGTAAGATCCCACTGTCTGCTCTCTTTTCCCATGAGAGAAGGTGGTGGGTTGATGGTAAAAGGAGCCTCACGTGACCATGGTTCCTCCAGTTTGCTTTATTTGCGTGTCAGATTCAGTGGACATCAGTTAGATATTTCTCAACTCTTCCCTAATTCTAGCAACTGATAAATGAGGAATGCTGAGGTCCATTATATCCACATTCACTTGTGATCCATACTTGCTGTGAGAGACTCAATGGCTCAGCAGGAACTAGAGAGAGGGGAACATCTGGCAGAAATCCAGGTATCCTCTCCTCAGCTGTGTGCTTTTGTACTTGCAAATCAACAGTGGCTATGATGTTACTGAGAAGAGGTTTTAAGAAATAACCTTGCCTGGCTGGTTTGGCTCAGTGGATAGAGTGTCGGTCTGCGGACTGAAGGGTCCTGGGTTTGATTCTGGTCAAAGGCACATGCCTAAGTCCCCAGTAAGGGGCATGCAGGAGGCAGCCAATTGATGGTTCTCTCTCATCATTGATGCTTCTACCTCTCTTTATCCCTCTCTGAAATCAATAAAAATGTATTAAAAAACACACAACAACCTTAAAAAAGCAAAAGCATAACTATTAGGTGCTAAGTTAGGAAAGTATGACCTTTCCCCCAAAGGAAAAACAAGCATGTTAACTCCTTTAGGATTGTTGGATATAATCCATCCTGGTAAACTTCTGACAACTGAGCTGTGGTGACTCAGCAGAGGCTTAAAACTTTTAAATAAAAATAAGTTATCAAAGCCTTTTCTTTCTTTCTTAAAAGCATTGCAGCACAAATACATTTGTATACATTGTATTAAGTGGCCTGCTTTCATGGAAAGACCAAATATCATGGGTTGTTTAGCATAAATTTCAAAATATTTATGTCTCCGTGTATGTACACATGCACATATGTTAAATACCATTCATCTTCACCATCTGCCAATGGAGAAGACTCATTCTCACCCAGCTAAATAGGATGAGAGTGGAAGTATGAAGGGCAAAGTGCTATGTGCAGGGAAACTACTGCTATGAAAGGTGCTGCCTATTGATATCCTTATCCTCCCCCACTTTTTCAACTTCGTTGAGAAATAATTGAAAATTATAATTGTATACATTTAAAGTGTAGAAGGTGCCGAAACCGATTTGGCTTAGTGGATAGAGCGTCAGTCTGTGGACTGAAAGGTCCCGGGTTCGATTCTGGTCAAGGGCATGTACATTGGTTGCGGGCACTTCCCCGGTGGGGGTTATGCAGGAGGCAGCTGGTCGATGTTTCTCTCTCATCAATGTTTCTAGCTCTCTATCCCTCTCCCTTCCTCTCTGTAAAAAATCAATAAAATATATTTTTTTAAAAAATAAAAAAAAATAAAGTGTAGAAGGTGATGATTTGATATACATAATCATTGTGGAATGATTGCTCAAATCATAATAATTAACACCTTCATCGCCTGCCACAGTTAACTTACTTTTCTGTTAGGTGAGAATGTTTACAGCCCACAATCAGCATGTAAATTCCAAGTGTGCTTTTACCAGTAATAGCTGGATATATGATTCTTGGTAGGAAGCTGGTCCTCAGGCTGTCAACAGCTGCCTTCCCTTAGTACCGGGAGAACTTCAAGTGCCTGGGGGCAGCCTTCCACCAATAAGCAGTAAATAAAGCCAGTTACCTTGCTACCTGGGGTAATTCCACTTTTTCCAGGGAGCATGCGCCATCCATACTTAGAGCTCACCTGTAGGACTGAGCCAGAGTCTCCCTCCCTGGGACTTTGTTTGATACCACTCTCTTGTTTGGACTCTTTCTTTCCCACTCCCTACAACTCCTACTATGTTTTCTTGAAAATCCTTCCCTATTAACTTACATTTCCATGGAATCCTCAGGAACCCCGTCTAGTACACTTGGAAAGGAGATGGAGGTAGTTAGGACCTGAATTGGGATTGGACTCAAGGGAGGCTCCTGAGTATGTATCATATTTTGTGTGTAAGAATGATCGATTAGCCAGAAATACAGTCCAGGCAAAAGTATCCCACAGGAGATGGCTAGATGGCTAAAGACCATGAGCTCCATAGAAATAACTACATTGATTAAAATATGAATAATTCACAATTATAATAGCATCCAGGATTGATTGAGGCTTTGTGTTAGTTGCTGTGCTGAGACCTTTAATGTATTTCCCCCATCCTTCGGGGCATGCAACACTGAGGAAGGAGAAGCTATTACTTTTTCCTATTTTACAGAGGTGCAAATGGAGGCTTAAGCATGTTTTGTAATTTACCTAAGATCACATGGTTGTGGACTTGGATTTGTGTCTATACTGATCTCACTCCCGAGATTATAAACTGAAACACTATCTTGTCAGATTTGCTTAGCAGTCTAAAGTTATTCCTGAAGGGGGGAAAAAAATCAAGGTAAGATTAGGGACCATGGCTGATATGATCAAGCTGACATGATAACTAGCTGCAGCAAATGCCACACTTCAATGCACATCTCAGCGTCCCTTGAATATCTTTAAGGTCACGGGCACAGCAGAAAGGATTAATGTCCAATGTTGTAGATGACAGCTTTTGTTCCTCCCCCAAAAAAATCTACCCTTCCCACCTCCCACCACCACTCACCCATCCACCCTCCTCCCCACTACCCTCCCTTCTAAAACTCAGTGATGTTAAGAGGCATCCTCAAGGTCACATAGCCAATAAAGACAAGTTTGGCATCTAACCTGTATCTTCTGAATCCCAGCTCAGGAAGGTTTCTTTCCAACATTATCATACTAATTCACTGTCTCATACTCAAATCCTGGGAAAAGTCAGAACTGGTTGAGAATTTAGACCGCTTTTCAAGCATAAGTTTCCAGTGGAGAGGCCAAAACCAATCCTCTGTAAACCTCAGCTTTCTGGAGGAATGCTGAGATTCAGCTGCTTTCATCGTCTGCCTGCCAACCCACTGTCCTTTGGATTCAGTTTTTTTTTTTTTTAATGAAATGCTAATTTACAGTGCTTCAGGTAGATCTTAACCAAAAAATTATTAATAAGTGCTTTTCGAGCTCAAGTGAAATAGGCCCCATAGAAGACACACACTTGTTTATTACACATATGTAAATGTGTCAAAGTGAACTAATCGCTTTTCCAGAGTTCTGCCAGGTCTGTGGCTCTAGGCATAAGCTGGAGATTGGGCATCTGAAGGAAAGAGGCTGTATACCCACAGACACTTATCTTTCCATCCATCTGCAGACAGGCAGGCACTAGCTACAATCATTTACTGGAACTAAGGTCATAAATATAGTTTTTGGATGGATCTCTAGCCATACCAAAGAGGAGAAGAGTAACTGGTACCCACTATGGAAATCAGGCATTGTTTGTTCCTCCATTTGTGTGGAATCATTGACCCAACCCTGGTTTCCACTCCACCATCTCATTTCCCTGGCATGCCAGACCATTTAACGTAGTTCCCACAGGAATTTGCTGAAGGTTACCGCTTGATGACAACCAATTGTCTTTCACCAGTGTGCTGATCATTTGTCTTCTTTTCTCTCAGATCTGCTTCTTCCTCTTCACTTGTTCTCCACTAATCTTGGCAAATGACATTCACTAAGGCAACTTCTGGTTCTGTTTAGGCGATGGGATGCCTTGGCAGAAAATAGGAGGATCAGAGAGAGGAAGAGGCCAGCCTGTTTTTATCCTCTCTCTGCTTTGGGAGGCATTGCTGAGGGTGGGGATTTATTTTCCATTAGGAAACCTGAGCCACTGAGACTGCAAGCTCTCATTTGCTGGAACCATATCCTGGACACTAGAATCCAAAACATGTCCCTTTTGTTCCTGGGGATGGTGGAAACTTTTATTTATTGCTACTATCCCCATTGATTCATTATCCCACATGTGGCCTTTCAGGTTTTTTTACACCTTTGTATCTAGTACCCTAATCAAATTCCTCTATTGAACAACCAGCTGTGGGCTCATTTCCTAATGGGTAAAACTGGTTTTAGCTACTTATCCTTTAATTTGAGTAAGTGTGGTTATTCTTAACCTCGGTATCTCTATCAAATGAACATAGCAAGGTGTCCATCCTCCCAAATGCACCCTATTCTTATCTTCAGAATACTTGGGATTCACTTCCTTCTACACACATGGGCAAGGACCTTCCCTCCCTCGTGCACATAAGTGTGACTTGATGAAGAATTTCCAAAACTTATCAACAAGGCCTCATTGACCAGATAAGAATCCTCAAGAATGAAAAGTTGAAGACTGAGTAGACACGAGAAATGGCAGTAAAGATCAGCCCTAAGAGTCCAAACGTGCATCCATGAGGACACCTCAGGCACGAACCCGGACTCTGCCCTTAATTTACACACAGTTCCTGTGAATGCGTAGTAGGTACCTGAATTCACAGAAAGAATAGTGGAATACTGACAGCCACTGGTATGAAGTGGTAATACTGATATTTTTAATAGTCAAAAGATGATTTAATTATTATTATTATTATTATTTGAGAACTGACTGTTGGGAGTTTTACAGAGGGCAGAATAGGGAGATATGAGCAGCTCAGAAGCAGGAAGTGCTATTGAACCTGACTCAAGTCTCCATTGCAATCCCATATCTGTTAGTTCTTGGTGACCACTTCTAGACAAGTGATTAAGCCCTGGCTTTCCTCTCTCTCCCTCTCCAGAAATATCTGCATTGTCTAGGACAGCCGGACACAGAGCAGCTTCAGACATACAAATCACTTCCTCGGCTGGTAACTGAAATGTATTCAGACCAGCAAACCAAACCAAAGTCACAGAAAGAGTATTATTTGATGCTCTTAACAAGAAACCTTTATGCAACTGTTCTCATCAGTCAGAATAATACGGTGCTATTTTTACTTCATCTTGGCTCTCCACAGACAACTATAAAAGGCTTAGGATCAGTGCCTATTGTCAATAGATGGTCTCTCACGCTGTGTCAGGGCTTACTGCTGTGTCCATGAGACCTCAGAGAGGCACTGACATGGCTATTCCAAATAACATTGCATTCATTTCTTCTGCTATTGAGATACCATAGAGAGCACCACAGATTAATGTCCTGCTTTCTTCCTCTTCTTTATCCTCCAATACCAAGTGAGAGACCCCACCCTCATTGGCAGTTTGGTGTTTACTTGTTTACATTATATTATATATATATATATATATATATATATATATATATATGTATAATTTCAGAGAGGAAGGGAGAGTGAGACGTCAATGAGGACAGATAATCATTGATTGACTGCTTCCCACATGCCCCCTATTGGAGATGGAGCCCACAACCTGGGCATGTGACTGATTAGGAATCAAACCATGACCTCCTGGTTCATAGGTTGACCAATCAACCACTGAGCCACACTAGCTGGGTTTAATTCAACATTTGTTCCATTCTAATTGTAGTGTTAGTCACCATGAGGATAATAGGAACACATTATAGATGCATCTTTCAGAAGTTTTAAAAAAGAGAGGGAGAATACATTTAAGCCAAAATTCTGAAAATTACCTGACTCCCGATTCCACACTGATCAATTACTAAGATGTTCTATTTCTACATAACATCATTTTAATCTACTACTAATTTATTCTCATGCCTTCTGGTCCACATTATAACCAGTTCTCATCTGGACTGTTGCCATTGTTCTTATGATCTTTTATTGTTTAGCTTTGTTAAATTTTTCAAGTGAATTATGCAATTCACAATGAAAGTACACCAGAAGAATTTATATAGCTCAATGCATTATCACCATGAGAAAGTGCCTGTGCAGCACTTCTGCCCCAATCAGGAAAGAGAAAGTCACCGGTACTCAGAAGCTACCTCTACAACTCCTTCCCTTCTCATCCTCTAAGACAGTCGGCATCCTAAGTTCAAATCCTGTAGATCTGGTTTCCAAGTTTATCTAAATAGAATCATGCAGTATGTTTTCTTTTATGTCTGGCTTCTGTTATTCAATATTCTATTGGTCTAATTCCTCAACATTGTATGTAGTGGTAATTTGTTTATTCTCATTGCTGCAAAATATTTCATTATATGATTATGCCATAATTAATTATCCACTCTACCCTTGATGAGCATTTGGAGATGGTACAAATAATGTTGCTATAAATTTCTTGCACATCTCTTTTGCATAGAGGCATGCATTTCTGCTGGGTAATATATCCAGGGGTGGGTCTGATGACTGACCTGGTGACATGCACCTCCAGCTGGAGTGTCAGGGGCAATCAGGGTCTGTATTTACACTCCCATTAGCAGGTGAGGAGTGATTTTTAACACCCAATTTGCTCCACAAGACAATCTTTTATTTACTTGCTGAAATGCAAATGTGATCATGTGACCCCCACCCTCTTTAATTTATTTTAATTGCTGCTTTTTGCCTTTAGGATGATGTTCAAAATTCACTGGTACTTAAAAGGCCACAGAATCCAGTCTCACCTACATCTGCAGACTCATCTTACATGTACCTCTCTGCCTCTGGTGTCCCCACTCTAACCGCACTGTGCCTCTTCTGGTTTCACATGCTCACTGTATCCTCACCCACCTCTCAGCTCAAACTCATCTCTGCTGGGAGGTTTATGTAGACCTACCTGTCTCATATTGTTTCCTGGCTCCTCCTGCTCTCCTGACATTCCCTGTCAGTACCCCTCACTAGCATAAACTTCCTTAGGGTACAACTTAGTGGTCAAATGACATCGGTTCCTCCTTTATTTGCCTGTCTATTCTCTTTCTTCCTCGCTAGAATTTAAGCACCAAAAGAAGTGAGAATTTCATAATTTGTTAATTTCTAAGTTTCCTGTATCTAACAGTACCCAGCATCGCTTTGGTGCTCAAACATGTTTGTAGAGTGGGTGGACACATGAATGAGGAAACCTTGGTATATTTGCACGTTTCTGCCTCCCCTCAAACTGGTTTCCTCTTCTTTCTTTAACTGGAAACTTGTACTCATCTGTAAGACCCCAGCTTAAATACGGTTTCCATAGGGACACTCATTGACTTGAAAACCTAAGTTAGTAAACCCTTATGGATGTTATGATAGCTATTCCTGAGCTTCCACTTTATAACACTTGGTATACTCGTGAAAGATCAATTAGTATTTGTAACTTTTTTGCTATGACCTTTAGCCATTGCTATGTTGTAAATTCTAAAAAAGGCCTGGATATTGGCTTTTTTCCTCACCATCATTATCTCTTATGCCCAGCACAGTACTGCACATGCTTGTCTTATACAGCTACAAATCTAGTTTGATGCATACATAAAGTAGGGGCAGACTGGAGACATACTCTCTCATAAAGTAAATAGCACGTATTCTCAGATTTACATACAAGACATATGTAGATATGCACAGATGCTGCAGGGGGGGTGGGGGGAGAGAGAGAGAGAGAGAGAGAGAGAGAGAGAGAGAGAGAGAGAGAGAGAGAGAGAGAGAGAGAGAGAGAGAGAGAGAGAGAGAAGAAGAAGAAGAAGAAGAAGAAGAAGAAGAAGAAGAAGAAGAAAAAGAAAAAGAAAAAGAAAGAAGAAAGAAGAAGAAAGAAGAAGGAGGAGGAAGAGGAGGAGGAGGAAAAGGAGGAGAAGGAGGTAGAAGAGAAGAAACTGAAGAAAGGAAAGGAAAAAAAGGAAAGGAAGGGAAGGGAGGGGAAGAGAAGAGAAGGGAAAGAAGGGGAAAGAAAGAAAGGAAAAGAAAAAGAAAGGGAAGAGAAGGAAGGAAAGGGAAAGGAAGGGAAGAAAAAGGAAAGGAAGGAAAATTTAAGAGAGTGCTACTAACTAGGCTAAGTCTCATGGAATGAGGAAGAGAGTTTAGGAACTGAATCCAACCTTGGCTCTCAAATGTCAGTTCAGATGATCCAAATCTGAGTTCCTGAATCCTGCCTATGGGGTTACAACTTAATCTTGGAGCTCTAGGGACTCATAAAGGGGATATGAGTTTGTTGAGAGAATCTAATATCTTCCTGCCATTGCCATGTGAGCACTGTCTCAGAAACCACACCAGTTAGAGCCAGCAGGGAGAGCTAAAGGAAAGCCCACAGCAAAGACCTGTGAAAGCCAGAGAGAGGTACACTGAGGTAAACCCACATTCTGGCTGGGTTGAGTCATTCTCTATTCCAAAATTAGAGTCAGGCCTTTACCAATTTAATAAGATTTTCTCTTTTGTTCTCTCCCCCCTTTTCTCTTTCTCTGTCTTTCTTTTTCTCTTTCTCCCTTTTACTAAACAAAGATCAAGAGCCAAAGTAACATCAAGCAAGTCCACAGGAAACAACCCAAATAAATTAGCTCTGCTTTTTGGAGAATAGCATCTTTTGTTATCTGACAGGAAAAAAAAAACAACAAAAAAAAAACATTGCTCAAGACTGGTGCACAAATTGGCCTGTGGAAGCTCAGCGCCCTCCCGGGAGCTCACCTTTATTTCCGAATGTTTAGTCTAGCATTGGTGACATGCTGTGTCTTGAGAGGAAAACTAGGTTTCCTTCTCCGGTGAAAATGAGAAAGAGGAACTGTTCATATTATAAACTCCTTTCAAGATGGGGCTAAAAACATGTAATCCTTTTTTCTTCATGTCTAGCACAATCCACAAAAGACCATTTTATGGAATTCACACAAAGCATGTTTCAGAACCCAATGCTATTTTATAGAATTAATGTCCACTATGTGAAAAAGAACTGTACCTCCTGTTATAAAAAGCCAGATATTCATACACAATTTAGCAAAGCACCTTTTTTCTTCTTGTCCTTCTCTTAGATATATTTAAAAATATGTATTTTAACTAATAGCAGATCCACTTCTAACCTAATTGGCAGGAAGTTGAGTATTTGTGTTTAGGTGTATTTTGCACAGAACTGGTGCGCTCTCTGTCTCATGCTATCTGAAGTCTGGGAAAGAATAAAATCTAGTAAATCTGTGCATAATCAAAGCGTAGATTCTACTAGGATGGGTTCAACTTTGAGCTATGCAAAAGATAGCTAAAAACCTTGATTTAGAAAACTGGCCATGTTCAAACCCATTGATATTATGCCTTTGCCACTAACCAGGTATGAAATGTTGGGCAAGATACTAACAGCACTATACTCTAGTTTTCTGATATATTGTATGTGTGAATATGTGCAACTACTTATGATACATTCTTCCACTGTTTTATTTATAAATGGGGAGGGGGGTTGTAGGATATCAACCAAAGGACTTGTATGCATGCATATTAGCATAACCAATGGGCATGGAGACTGGGGCGGTGGGGGCTTGTCCTGGGGGTGGAGGGTGGGAGTGGCCAGGGAGTGGTCCATCGGGGAAAAAAGGAGACATATGTAATACTTTAAACAATACTTTACATTGTCAGAGCTATTATAGGCTAAAGGAAAAAAGAGAGCTACACCTATATCCTTTGATCTTCCTTCTACCTTTCATAGTTAAAATGATAATGTTGCCCTAGCTGATGTGGTTCAATGATTAGAGCATCGGCCAATGCACCAAAAGGCTGTGGGTTCTATTCCCAGTCAAGGGCACATACCCCGGCTGCAGGTTTGATCCCTGGCCCCAGTCAGATACTTGATAGGAAGCAGCCAATGGATGTGTCTCTGCCACATGGATGCTTCTCTCTTCCCTTCCACCCTTTCCACACTCTCTAAAAATCAATGCCAAAAATATTCTCAGGTGTGGATTAACATAAACACACATATACACACACACAAGCACACACACACACACACACACACACACACACACACATGCATCTAGTTCTGTACAACAAATTTCACTGGAGACATAACCCATGCAGTGAAACCACTAAACTATATACTAAAGTTATGAAGTTAAATTCTTATAAAAATCCAGCCTTTTTTGAAAAGAAAAATCACTTGGACTTTTATTTTCAAAAAGTACAACAGGCATTTGGAGGAACATGGGCACGGACCACTTTCAATGCCTTGCCACAGTCCTGGCTAGGACGAAGAGCCCTGAATAAGCATTTCCCAAAACGAGGTATCCACACCACTGCTGATGCCTGGGATGAATGACAGGGCGTAGAAAAGGTTAAAAATAACACCATTACCTAACGCGTTTCCCTTTCAGTGCTATTTCTGTCCTCCAGGTTACACAAGGTAGAAGGTTTCAGTTTGGTGGTGGCTGATCACGCCTCTCTAAAACTTTGCTGATCCCCTCAGCAGACACAGCTGACTTCCAGGCAATGGTTTCCAACTAGAATTAAATGCCCCCGTCCTCTTCTAAACTTGTCATTCATTTAAGGTTATCTTCTTTCTGTCCTGAGCTAGTTTTCCATTTATAATTAACTCCTAAGATTTATTTTTACATAAAAGTATTTAAGTTTGTGACTTTAGATTAACATATTAGATAAGTCATAGTTTACATGCTATAATGATCCAGGAAAATATTTTAAAAATGTGATAGTTAGTGGAAAAAGTAGGTGTTCATTGGACAGCAGAGATCAAAAAGCAGATGAGAGTAGAATAAGCAAGAGCTGCATTGTGAGGACATACCTAGCAAGGGCTTGGTATACAGAAATCTCAAGCACCTTTCCTCAGTCATCAGATAATGAATGATCTCCTCAGTAATTTTCAACTCTGCATTTCTAGTATCAGATGCAATGTAGGACATACAGCAGGTTCTCAATGAATGTTCAAGAGATGAATCAGTGAATGAACGGATAGAAGGATGAATCCAAAAAGACAGTCTCCCATTCATACAGCCAGACATCCTCACGTGTGCACTTCCTTAAACTTCCCCCTGGAGTTACTATGACTACAAACATGTGAGCTGCCAACTTTCTGCCTGAGAATCTAAACAAGATTCCAGGTGAGAAAGTGTCCTTGGCGGAGACCCAGCAGAGCCAGCAGCAGCTCACAGGAGGAAATCGGCACAGACTTAAGTGAAAATCAGATTCATCCTAGCTGAACTAATCTGTGACTAGAACAACAACAAAAAATCATTGCAAGTCGCCATGGCTGGGCAGAGATAGGAAGGACTGAGATGAGTCGGCTGAATGGCTGAGAGTTGCACAGAGACATGTCCAGAACAATAATACTTATTAATGGTGCATTGCCTCTATAAAGCCATAGAACAAAGCTCCCTTTTGAGTCAGTGGCAGAACACGAGGCCTATCCAAAGGATATCTTAGGAGAGAGGGAACCTTGGGGACCACCACAGTGTAGGAAAATCTGACACTGAGTGGATTAGAATCCTGTTAGAGCCTTAATCAATCTCAGGGGCTTTGCTGGCCTGCATGATACAATACTACTGTATTTTTCGGACCATAAGACGCACTTTTTCCCCCCAGAAGTGTGGGGGGGAAAGTCCCTGCGTCTTATGGTCCAAATATAGCCTACACATATACTGTAAAAAAAAAAAAAAAAGTTTTTTTTACTTGCCCGGCTCTGTGTGGTCTCTGTGTGCTTGCCCGGCTCTAAAATGGTTCTAAATGCTGCTGTTTACTTTACAGGGTTGATTACATGTGTTTATGACTGTGATGTTGGGTTTTAATGCACATAAAATATTTTAGGACACTATTTGTTTCAGAATCTTTTTTTTCTTCATTTCCCTTCTCTAAAAACTGGTGCGTCTTATGGTCTGAAAAATATGGTACATAGTACAGTGGTAAAAAAAAAAAAATGAATAAAATGAAGTGATGTGCAGAGAAAGGTGAAAAGGGGGAGGTTACTAGGCTGGCTTAGACTGGGTTGTCAGGGAATGCTGCTTGAAAAGTAATGTTTGGGCAGTTGTGTGAATAGCTAACAAGATGCCTTTCTGGAGAAGAGCTACAAACAGAATATTCCAGGAAGACAAGCAAGGAAACCAGTTCCCAGGACAGAAATTAGCTTTTTTGTTGTTGTTTGTTTTCATTATTTTCTATAATTAATAAGAATGCCAGTGTTACAGAAATGAATAAATGAAGGAAAAAAATTGGGAAAGATAAACATGAGCCCCATGACCTAAGAATCGCAGGCTATGTAGGCACTGCTATGTTATACAATGTGTACAATCTGAGGGAAAGCCTTTGATATTTGAAAGGGCACTGGCTGGTGTATGGAGAAAATATGGATGTGGCATGGGGAAAAGATTAAAATAGAGACAAACTGAAGGCAAATACCCTACTTTAGGTGTAAAGAGATTTGAAGTAGTACTGTGTCAAAGGTGATTTCCAACTTTCTAGTATGAGTGATTTTAACATGCTGCCATTATTTACTGAAAAGGAGAGACCAACAAAGAAACAGGTTTAGGACTTGGGAATAGAGAATAAAGGGTTTGCTCTTGGTCATGCTAGTGTTCAGGTATTTATACATATAATATCTAATTGGATATTTCAAAATCCACATTTGAATGAATAAACCTGGAGTATAGCAAAGGTAAAATTGGAGTCATTGGCATTGAGTTGGTATGTGAGGTCACAGAAGTTATAGATCCGAGCTGTTAATGATAAGAAGATTCTTTGTGGTGATTTAAAAAAAAAATAATAGCCTATCTTGAAGGACAAATGTACATCACCTATCACAGTCCCCAGGCACAGAACCATTTTGTGAGGTAGATGGTAGGTTATCACTAGCTGGCTGTCACTAGCTGGCTCTTCGCTCTTGTCTACCATTTAATCAAATTCCCATTTGTCAAAAGCCTTCCAAATGACTTTGGATATCTGATGTTGCTTATAGATGCTTAAATTGCTAAATGTCAATGGATTTACTCTGCCTTCAAAGATTTTTCAACACTCATTCAAAATCTAGTATAAATAACAACAAAATACCCCAAACCTTCAAAATATCAAAATTGTTTATTAAAATTAGTTTTAAAATACCACATGCTCTTAATTTATTGTGCAACATTATCAAAGTTAATTATTAACATTTATTCAAAAACACACACAAAACTATGAGGAAGGATGGCTTTGACGTAGGACTGGAGAGGACTCCCCTTACATAGTAGCCTTTTCCATAAAATGTAGGAGAGTCAGTTTCATCCAGTTTGAGAAGATGCTAATTAGTAGAATATCCTTCTTACTCCATATTTCTGCTGGGAAACATTGTACAATAAATAATCACTCACCATGTTCCCCATAGTGGTGGTGCTTCTAGGATCACACTTTGAGAGCACAACCTTATTCTCACAGGAAGGTCAACAGACGGAACATTTTCATACGATTTGTTTGCTGTAATAAGATATTAAGACATTTCCCCCTAAGGACAGGGCCCAGGACCTTACCAAATGCACAGAACGATGTGGAACACTGTCCATATCTCCCTTTAAGACAAAGGAATGTGTTCCTCAGTCACTGGTGCTGCTACCAGCTGCCAGCCCTCAGCTGTCAGCATCTTGGAGGACTGCCTGAGAGGAAGACAGCTGTCTTGTCAAGATCACATCCTCTTCCCAGGGGGTAGCCTGCATCAAACGGCTTTTATTGCAGGAGCATGAAAGCTACCTCTCCACCATTTAGGACAATATCGGGCAGAACACACCAGCCAGAGACCCCACAGATCTCCATCTCGGGATCTGCTGCTGGAAACCCAAATGCAGACAGAAGTGAACTGACATACAGACTTTGCTCATATTTGCTGAAAACAGCTCACTCTCTCAAATATAAGCATTAGAAAAAGGAGTGTGGATTCTAACTGTGTCCTATGGAAAGCTGAGCATTTCAGACATAGGACTGAATTCTACTGCTAATATGCCATGGCGAATCCATTCAGAGAAGGAGAAAGGAATATCAGGTATACATATGGATGTGAATTGGGGGAGGGCAATGTGTCAACATGGGGCACAGTGATGATTTGGTGCTATCTCATGTCAAGTTTGTGTTGGTTCCCTTCCAGCCACTCCATACATAGATGGACCTGTTAGATTTAAGAGCATGGGGCCAGGCAGACAAGAGTCCCTGATGTATATATTTACACAGTGTCCTTGGTCTATAAGATTGTCAGAATAGAGGGAGGTATATAACTAGCTCTGAGAGCAGGCTTATATCAGGGATATGGATGTCTTTTTTTTGGAAGAGTTCATGTCCATAGCTACCCTTCGATTCTGAGGCTTAAAATCCCACTCTTTGATATTTAAGACAGGAAGGAGGGATAAAAGTCTGAAGCTATTAGAAGTTAACAAGAACATGAAGCCTGCTTGTTCTTAGACACAGTAGGGAATATCCCAATAAAACCTATGTTTCCTGATCACCATAGAGAGAGCTCCAATTCCCAGGGGGCACCCAAATGTGCCTGTTCTGAAAAGGTTCCATCCACATCTTGCCTGTTCCTCCAGACCTTCTTACTATGAGGAGGAACAGACACAATTCACTGCTTCAATTTCTCAGGTTTCTGTCCCATAAACAAAATAGTAACAAAAGCTAAATAACTTCAATAGATTGGAGGACTCCAGTAGGTTCACAATTCAGCTCACTGACTTGAACAGAAAGGTGAATCGAAAAATATATGCATATATTTTATAGGGACAATATCCATGTTTTGCCCCATAATTATATTAGTTTCCAAGTATAACTACTGAATTCAAAACAAATAATTGTTTTTTTTGTGATAAAGAATGTATGCCCCCTTTTTTTCCCACATGTTCACACTTCACACTACTTTGAGATTTAGTAAAGATTTAAGCAGTTACATAGTCACTAGAGGTCACCCTTACAATTTTGAATCTTATGAATGTGTAGATTATTTAATTCAAATGTTAACTCATGGCATGTAAAGGTTTTAATGATGATCCCTGAAGTTAGCTAAATAAACTATCTAAGTGTACGTTTACCTTTTTGGTTATTAAATGGATCATCAGTGATTTCCTGGCATGTGTTTAAGAGAAGCTGGAAAGTAAGTGAAAACCTGATATCAAAACACACAATAAATGTACAACAAAAGACCACTTCATCACTTGTGTTCTCACTAGAAAAACTGACCATACATCTGCTATAACTGTTGTTACAAGTCATTAGAAAGTTAATGCACGGACAGCCTGGTTCTCATAAACGCGAGTGATTGTCCCTTGGATCCACAGCTAAGTCACCCATGGAAATGCAGGCACAGCACTTGGATCCTCACACCAAATGTCAATAGGGTTATCAGTCACAAACAGAAAAGGAAACAACAGACATTTGCTAATGACAGGGGAACAGCAAAAAGAGACAAAGCCCTCTTTAACCGATCTGTGACCATCTCTGTTTTCTCACACCCACTCCTAAACCTTATGGGGAATTAGTATGTGGCGATCAATCCTGGCTCTTTAGACAGGTGCCAGCTCAGGTCTGTCATATGATTTCACATCATCTACTGGGAGGCAAGAGTTTAAGGAGTTAGGAAAAGAATGGAAGGGTAGGAGGTTGGGCAACTAAACAGAGGCTATGGACAAGGTAAGTTACCCCTTCACCTGGCATCTGTAGTAAAATGACTAGGAGCCTGGGGCATATTCTCAGTGGGCATATGCAACCTCAGTAGGTGAAGAAAGACAATGAAGAAAAATAAGTTTTAGGATGGAGGAAAACTGATAAGAATGACTATAAGCTGTAGAGCCAGACTGCAAGGTTGGAATCTCATTTCAGCTACTGAAAAGGAGCAGACCCCGAAAAAGTGTGAAGCATCAATTTTCCCAAATTGTAATGGTAACATGATAAGGACAAAATTTGACTTCCTATATGTATACACAGAGATAGGGAGATATGTATGCATGCATTCAAATACACATAGATATGCATATACACATGCATGTTCATATATAGACATATAGGCACACACACACACTCCTCCATGTCTAAGTGCTTGACCAAAATTGATGCTAAAAAAGTCCTCCTCCTATATTATGTTAGCTGAGGAAAGCATATCTCCTTAATCAAAATCCAGGAAATATGGACCTAATATACAATTGGGTGGGGGGTGAGATAGGATTTTGAAATTGAATCTGAAAACCCAATCTATTTAGTCACCATAATAATATGGCTAAAACTGATTTCCACTCCTTTGGTCTCCTTGAAAGGCATCATAAACCATTTATTGATCTTTCCAGAAGAAGAAATAAGGGAAAAAATATGCCCATTGACCATGAAGTCAAGCCATCCAATTTAATTTACACACTTGGGCAATGGGCTGCCAGATTCTCTCAGTGGACTCTGCTCTACTGAACATAAAAAACAAAATGAAGCCCAGCCAGCATGGCTCAGTGACTGAATGTCAGCCTAGGGACTTGGTGGTCATGGGTTAGCTTCCCAGTCAGGCTGAATCCCCAGTAGAGGGCATGTAGGAGGCAGCCTATCAATGATTCTCTCTCATCGTTGATGTTTCTATCTCTCTCTCCCTCACTAATATATATATATATATATATATATATATATATATATATATATATATATATATATATATATATAAAATAAAATTATAAAAAGCAAAGACACCCACAAGTTAGAGGCCTCTGAACTCAAAGAAAGGGGGAAGCTAAAGCGCAATATTCAGGAAGGCCACACTAGAGATGGTCATTTCTGGTCCCAAGGCTGGGCTTTCTGACCTCATATGAGGGCTAAGGTTGTATCCTGCCATGTGTGTCTCCCAGCCTCAGCCTGGAGAAACAGAAAGCTTTAATGAAAACCACAAAACACAGGCAGGGACATGCAAGGATATCTGCTCATTCTACCTCTAAGGCATTTGCTTAAGAAGTAAGAAAAAAACAAACAAAACACTATTGCTGTCAATATTTATGATCCAAAGAGCCAAACAACCTGGAGCACTTATCTGGAGAGCTTATAATTTATGTGTCTGACTATGGCCTCAAGGACTTGGCACACAGGGTACTGCTGTTTGCAGATGGCTATCATAGCACTTCTGTGGACTAACCTAAGGCAACTTTCTGATGACCTAAAATAGGACAACAACACCTACTTCCCACAAGTTTAGTAAAGTTGACAAATGAACCAACATGAGAATGCACTTCAAAAAGTTTAGCACAGTGCCTGATAAATAGTAACTGCTATAATTATTATCACTACCATCAATATTACAAAGAAAGAAAATGTCTCTACTGTTTTAGTTTATTTTTGAGATTGACTTTTCTACTCTGTTTGAAATTCTAAGAACTGCCATTACAGAAGGGGGTACCAAGACTTTTCTTATTTTCTTTTGCACTATTTAAGAGTTTTTGTGAGCACACAAGCGCGCGCACACACACACACACACACACACGCACGCACGCACGCACGCACGCACGCACGCACGCATACACACGCGCCGCGGAGTTCTGAACCTGTTTTTTGGTCAACAAGGGAAATATAAACATGGCACCTACTTCCCCGTGTTTTGAGAAAGCCATTATCACTATAGGCAGAGGGAGGGAAAGGGGACCTCTAAGATTCCTAAGAAAGAAGAGGACCTAACTTCCCAGCCTCTTGGATTTTCTCAAAGGATGCTCACCCTGTGTGAGAATAGCTCCATTGAGTGGATGAAGTATGTCTAAAGTTGCTGCCAAAAAGGGACATATCTTCCCATAAAACAATAGAAAAGACAAAAATGGACTAATTTCTTATGTCTTAATTTTTACTCTTGAATTGATTCAGAGTTGACCCCATAAACAAACTGAGTTGAATATTCATCATATGGAGAGCATTGGAAAGGACCTGCACTCCCCCCAAATACCTACCCCATCTGTCAGTCCTAATTTGTCCTTGCACAGCGATATATGTTTTCATGTGTGTCCACACATGTCCTATAAACCTTGGTTAAATACAGAGTATTCAAATAGAACACAAGTATTAAATATTTTTGTTGAAAATATTTTAGTAGAGACTCTCATCCTAGTATCTAGGAGTACCCTCCCCCCTCAAAGAGATAGAGAATTCAAAAAGAGGGGAGGAAGGTTTTGAAAGGAAATGTGAGCCCCAACAGCTGACTTTTCCCAACTCATTAATCAATCTGACTATTCATCTATGTTTTTCACTCATAGATTATTTTAAAGGATAAGATATTTGCCATTGACACGTGCTAAATATACATGTTGGGAATACACCATGGATAAAACTTAGTCCTTGAAGTCAAGGAATTCCCATTTAAGAGAAGGAGATACACTTTTAGTTGAGCAGTTGTTTTCATAACTCTATGATGGATGATTTAAGAGATGCCCACAGTAAGGATAGCAAAAAATTCCAGGGATAATCCACTTATTGTGATTGGGAAGGCATAGTACAGGTGGCATTTCAAATGAATCTTGAAGGATAAATAGTTCACCAGAGGGACAAACTGAATGAAGTTTTATTGAACAGTTACATTATCTGAACAGTAAAAGGTACCTTCATTGATTTTCACATTACAATGTTTGTCCTTTTACTATTATGATACATTGTGAAATAAATGAGAATAATACAATCCTACACGTGGGAGGCATAATACTGTTAAAGCTAAAATATAATCACCAACATTATATAGGAATTACTGTGTGTTGCATTGCCTCAAATGTTCTACATACATCTCATTTCATCTAACTAAGACAATATAAAGAAGCAATAGCAGTCCCATTTTACAGATGAGGGAAGTAAGACTCAGGCAAGAGAAGCAAATTTCCCAAATGTCTGTCAGATTGAACCTCAAAATCATGGCTGTTTTTCTGATTTCTGGAATCTATGCTCCTAGTGATTCTGATATTCTTTCACTTTTTCATATTATCTAGTGATTACTATTGAGAGGATGGACCACTGACCAGCATTATCAAAACCACACAACCACACAAGAACATATTAGAAATAAAGATTCTGGGACCCATTCCAGATTTCCTGAGTAAGAAGTTGCATTTAACCAAGATCTCAGGTGATTCAATGTGGCATTGGAAAACACTGTCTTAGTCCAATCTTTTCCACGATAAATCCCACAAATGTTATTTTCTGTCTCATTCAGAGAGGGTACAGAAACTATTTCATCTGGCAGTTTCACTTGCTTCTTTGCTAATGAGATTTGTCTCCCTGTTATGCAGTAAGAGTGTGCCCTCTCTGTAATGAATGTCACTCCCTTCCGAAAAAAAATGGGACATGTCTCCCCTTGCTCTTTCATGTGTCAATTTGCCACACATGTGGGTCCAGATTTGAATATATGAAAACTCTTTCATTCTTCACTTTCACCTAATTGCTTCACCTTGTTTAATGATTACATTAACATGTAATTCATGTCTGCCCCTTAACTTCTGGTCTCTCACATATGGGCCAGTTGTTGCTCAAGATTGTCCCTCTTAAAATCAAATAATATGAAAAGGACCAACTGCCTAAACAGGTTTGGCTCAGTGGATAGAGCATCGGTCTGTGGAGTGAAAGGTCCCAGGTTCGATTCCTGTCAAGGGCATGTACATTGGTTGTGGGCACATCCCCAGCTGGTTGATGTTTCTCTCTCATCTATGTTTCTAGCTCTCTATCCCCCTCCCTTCCTCTCTGTAAAAAATCAATAAAATATATTTTAAAAAAAAGAAAAAGAAAAGGACCAACTAATGCAAATAAATTCTTTCTGAGGGAGAACACAGTTCAACAATCACCCTCTGTGCTCTAAACATGCTGGTGCTGTTATCAACTGAATGACAACAAACATCTGCAGCGTCTCATTAAGCCAGTGGTTAGCTCAAAGGCCAGAGGCTGTCCTCAGACACCAACACAGGTATGTCTCAGATACCCAGCATCCCATTCTCACTACTTGTGGCCAGCCTTTTGGACGCAGGCCCCATACATACACCTTTGCATCTGGCCAATGTACATATGAGAAATCCTATAACTGAAATTCCCCTTCCGGCTAAAAGGACTCCAGCGATTTTCTTCTCTAGGACCTCCAGATATTTTGAACATTTACTGTGTAATCAGAAACCATCATTTTGGATTATTTAGGCAATATTCATTTTTAAAAAGGGGAGAAATATATCCTTTATTTATCTTTAAAATAAACATTTCAAAAGTCAAATGAGCATCTATGCCCTGGGGGAGCAGAGATGAGTAAGAGTCCCTGCTTTACAGGAAGTCACAGACTCCAGAAGGAAAACAGGAAAGTAAAAGTATAATCACAACAGAAAGCCTGAGTGCAGTTCTATGGGACACCAGAGAGGAATAAATATTAATTGCTTCAGGGAGGAGAAGGGAACTTCACAGGGAAATGATTTGAGCTGCCCTATAAGGATGAAGGTGCTTGACAAAGAGGACAAAAATGTCAGGCCAGGTAGAAGACCAGGCTGGGAGTAGACAGTGTGAAGAGAACCTGTGATAGCATGTCCGGAAGACACTCAAGAGCTGGGTAAGTTGGATTCTGGAGAAGGGATGGTTGAGGCAAGGGATAATGTCTCCAAATTCTATTTTTAAAAGGCCTTGTATAATGTGCCATAACATGAGAATTTAACCCTTTGAGTGTTGAGGAGTCCTACAAGATTCTTCGTAACTAGAAGTTAAACTCAGCTGGTAAGTTGGGCAACAGGTTTGAGGGGAGAGAAACTGAAGACCAAAAGAGGTCTAGGAAGTGGTACCACAGCCTGGATTCGAGTTATTGGAAGTTCTGTTTGACCAAAGTCTCCTCTTGTATCTCCCAGATACAACAGGCCAAAGCACTTTAATAATAATAGAAGTGGGGCCCAGCACAGCTGTTTGACTCCTAAACAAAACAAGTGCTTAAAGCCCTTAGAAATTGTAAGTGAATTAATTTCCATTCCCTAATGGTGAGGGGAACAGTCCTCAAGCACTTTTTCTAGTGAGCGTTTTACTGGATGAATGAACCAGAAATCTGGAGTGCATATTGTTAATGGCATGTATAAATATCCTACCAATTCAGAAGAAATCTGTACAGTAAATCCAAGGAATGAGGGAGATGGCTTTGGAATAAACTAAATGAAGGAAAAGTCAGGTGGCATCCAGAAGGAGATAAAAAACACATAAACCTCTGTGTATTCTAACCAAGAAATCACTTAAGCAGCAGGGAGGGGGGCAATGGAAACCCTACAGCCTTTTACAGAATGCTAATGTGCTCCGAATAGCTCCCGCTTTTTCAAAGTGTGTTCCCACCCAGTGTCTCATTTAAACCATCAGACACTTCCAAAGCATTCTGTCACATTTTATGTTTAACTGGATAAGAACAATGTACATTCTATGAGTTGAATAGCTGGTTTCATTTTCAAGCCCCCTTGACTGAAACAGAAACTTTTCTTACAGTGAGCTACAGAGATTGCCGTAATTTTTAGGTTAAGATGGCTAACTACTGGCAACGTTGGATGGTTCACCCTAATAGATTCCAAGTATAGTGCACTCAATTTTTCAATCGGCAACATGAGATTTTATGCTGGCTCCGTGGTTGGAAAAGCAAATTAATTCAAAATGTCAAGTGAAATGTCAAGGAGAATGGTTCTGGGTCTTAGTTCAGCTGGCCACCAATCTGACCCATGTTTGTCTCAGAAATGGATATTAAACAAAAGGAAGAGCTATGTGAAATCCACCCCTTCTCTCATTTTTCGAAGAGTCACCATAAATACTCATTTTATTTTTATATCCCTTCTCTAAAGTATTCTAAATAAGAATGCATGGAAGGCATATATTTTGCATATGTATTATTATACATGCAAACACACATACACAACTGTTATTTCTGGTCTTGTTCAAAATATCCTTTTTATGAAAATGTAGCATTTCAGGAGCTATATTTTACCTCTGGGTTCTGGAAAGAAAAGTGAGAGAAAGATGTCCAGCCATGCAATTGTAAAGATGAGTCTGGGCCCTGTGAGTCATGATAGTAGGAAGGAAAAAATGATACCAGGTCCCTAGCCAGGAGGATGCAATCAAGAACTCTTTCAATCATGTCCTTCTGGTCACAAGGTGAAGGCCACTGATTTTTTAAGGACACATACTTTGTTCTTTGCTTCTAATTGAGAAAATGTGTCTACAGTGAGGATAAAGCATTCTCATTATCAGAACTTCCATCTCAGCCCTTGAGGAAGGTCGTTCCACTGTTGACCTCTCAGGTTTGTTTCATCAGCATGCTTTCTAGTGGCTGATTATGGTGAACAAAGCGATCCACAAGGGCAAAGAGTCTTTGCAAAAGACTTAAATGTATCTAGCCAGGTACCCATTGGTGGGTATTTGCACTTAAATACCCAAACCATGATCAGTCAGAAGCAATTGCCAACCTTTTCATTTTGGACACCTCCAAACACCCAGAGGTACTTTTTTTTTTTTTTTTAATGTGGAACTAAAATATGTCTTCAACAAATAGACCTTTTAGTGCACAGAAATCACAAATAAACATTCTTCTTCCTCAGCCTTACAACCTCAACCTAAAATCTGCTTCTGTTCTTGCATCTATTCCTCATATGACAGGATGTGGGATTCTCTGGACAATGTGATCGCTTCTGTCTGACATCCCCAGGAAACTTTTAAATGTGGTACTCAAACATACTTTCTTCCCCATCTAAAATGAAAAATAAGCCACTTCATTCTCCTGCTTAAAAACCTGAAGTGTTTGTACGTCACTTTCAGGATAAAAGGAAGCTCTTGAGTCTGTCACAAAAATGCTCAAATATGTGTTTTGCTGGTACCGTAGAGAGTAATGTTTTTAATGTAGCAGTATATGCATGTAATCCTGGCTTTTATTAAACTGTTTGCTTAAATGGGATTGATACTTATGTCTGTAGATTGGTACTAGCGCTGCCCTTCATTTAAAGTCACCAGGCAGTATTAGGGAAGCGTAATAACGAATAATAACAGGAAGAAGAACCAATATTTATGGAGGTTCTTGTCTAAGCACTTTGTAAGTAATAATCCACTTAGTTCTTGAAACAAACTATGATTTTACCTGCTATTATTATCTCCTGTTTGTATTTTACAGATGAGGAAACAGAGGCTCAGATAAGTTGAGAAATTTGCCTAAGATCACAGCGTCAGTAACAGACTGTGTTCTGTGGAAATCAGCGATTCAGATTAATATATGGACTCTGGTACTGACACACCTGATTCAAGCTGACTCTACTGCTTGCTAGCTGTGGGGCCTTATATAAAACATTAAAACCCTTTGACCTTCGGTGCCCTTCTGTTTACATAGAGATTTAATAGTTTCCACTTCATATTAAGCCTACAAGTCCCAAAATAGCTAAATAAGTAAGCAATAGTAACTCACATAATCAAGTGACAAAAGAAGTAAAACATCAATGACATGCTTTATAGATTCATTTCCAATTTAGCATCCGGAAGCCAGATTTGAAAGACCTTAAATACTTAGGGAAGGAACTGACATTCTCCCATCATGTGAGCGGTGATCCAGGGCACAGAACATACAGGCTCTCTGTAGGGGCTCCACCCAGGTGTTTAAGACAGCAAATGAGTTAACTGAAAACTCAGTAGGGAATCCTCATTTGTGAGTACATTTTTCTGAAAGTACATGGAGTCTGAGAGTGACCCATCAATCTTCAGATTCCGTCATGAGGATCTGTAGCTGAGGAGGCCAAGAATTCCCCCAGGGTCAGACAGGTGTTTCTGCCTGCTCCACACTGCATGCTACCATGTGAGCAGATGAGGCATCACCAAAACCACAAGGAAACCCTGCATTCTCATCTCTGAGCTTTCTAACTGACCTGCTTTCTACATAGTAAGTCCTGATCTTCATTATGGCCTGGAAATTAATGAGCCACACACAGCATAAGGAGGCTTATAAAAGGAGGTTCTAGTTTCTAGGGTTTATCTGTACTCCCATATAGAGCTCTGTTCACCTGCAGGATAGCATCAGCTTTGAAACTGCCGTTTGTGGGCAAACAGTGATTTAATGTGCAGTCAAAACCCAATGATCTCATTTTATTAAGTACATGGCATTACCCATTAGTCTGACGGAGATAACTTGACAATATGCATGCACATAGAACTTGGTCTTATTAAAAATAAACTGGATTTCTATCTGTTTATTATAGAAATTCTATCTGTTTATTATGTTGCTTTTCATTGAGGCAATCTGTCATTGGTTTTTCTAGTGATGTTTTCTACACATACAATTCAAGATCTAAATTTTAAAATAATATTCACCTTACAAAGATTTCACATATCCATTCATAGCTGATACAATTGATTCCTGGACATATTACCAGTACTGTCACATAGGCTGCTTCCATTGTCACAAGAATTCCATAAAATAGCATCATAATCTCCATTTTCAGATAAATTAACCAAGCAGGAGAGGGAAAGTAAGTTGCCTAAGGCTGCACAGCTAAATTTTTCTGTTAACCATTAGATTCACGTTGGCTTTGACATGTTTGCCTTGCTGGCAATATGGAACATAAACTATCTTTTAACATTTGTTTCCTGGATAGACATTGTCAATAAAGTGGACAGGGTTTTCTTAGGCTGTCCGAAGTGTTCAACATTCTGGTGAACTTGCCTTGGGTAAGCATTTCATTGGGGAGGAGCAACATTTTTAGAATTGGTTGTGGAAATGATGAAGCCAGAATTCTTATACCTTTGTTTAGTGGGAATGTGTTATTGCCATGAGAACCTGGCTTGAACCCAGTCTTCTTTCCATGTTAAATAAAGGTAATAATTCCTATCTTCCATATCCCCAAAGATATGGTGGAGACTAGTTGAAATACTTACTGTTTTTTTGTTTTGTTTTGTTTTTTGAGAAGTGGTCTGTGAGGTTCTGAAATTTCAGGAAGGAATGGGGGTGGTCAGTGCCCTGCCCACAATTGTCCAGACAGCAGAGCTACTCTCCTATTTTACACTGTGGAGTTTGAAGGCTTGAAAAAAACGCACTTCCTAAAAAGAATACAAGTATTAAAACAATTGAGATGAGGCATGCAAAAGCACACTTTATGGTGTACGATAAGGGATTTTTTATTACTTCCCAAGTGTTATCATAAGAAAATAAGCCATATATTTATTCATCAGGAAGCAGGAAGTGACAGAAAAATACTTGTTTTGAGATAAGATAGACCAGGGCGGCTTGGCTTCCCTATTAGTCAGGTTGCTGCAGAGAAATAGAATGATTAAGACTGAGATATCTAGATCTAGATCCTTTTTTTTTTTTAATTTATTGTAAAGAGTTGGCTCTATAACTATGGAGGCTGAGAAGTCTCAAGCTCGCTGGAGACCCAGAGAGTCAGTAGTGTAGTTCTAGTTCCAGTCAGAAAGCAGGAAAGAACCAGTGTCCCAGCTCAAAGCAGTCAGACAGGGGGATGTTTTTTCTTTTTTTGTAGATGTTCAGCTTTTCTGCTCTATGTGGGCCCTTTATTGTCCAGATAAGGCTCCCCCCCTAAAAGGGAACACTACCCACTTTACTCAGTCTATTCAATGTTACACTTATGTGGGATGGATGAAGAGAAAAGGTTCTTCTCTGAAAGAGAAATTAGGCAGGTTTTCAGGAGGAGCATATGAAACATATGGGGAGAGACTTCAGCTGTCCTTCCAGTTTATAATTCCAAGCCCTTCTGGAAAGTCTTAGTTACCTGAAAAGGGCATGGATCCTCAGAATGAATTTACACTTTCTGAGGTAAGTTTAGTAGGTATGAAAATGACCCTCAAAGTTTTCAATCCCTGAGATTTCTTAATATGGGATTTTGTAGATGTGATTAAATGTTAGGATTTTGAGACAGGGAGATTATGAGGCAATTACCCTGATCTATCTGGGTTGGTAAAATCTGATGACATGGATTATTAAAAAAAAAACACACACACACACCACCTTTTAGAACCTTTAACACCAATAATTGGTTATAAAGAGCTGCAATTACAAATAATGGAGAAAATGAGGCCTGGTAGAGTAGCTCAGTCGGTTAGAGTGTCTTCTTGCTATAGCAAGGTTCTGGGTTTGATCCTCTGTCCAGGCACATATAGGAACCAACCAATTAATACAATAGACACATAACTAAGTAGAACCCAACATGAAGTCTCTCTCTCTCTCTCAGGAAAAATAAAATTTAAAAAAATGAAGGAGAATGTGAAATGTTAGAACACCACCTGCATTGTAGGCTTCAAGACAGAGGAAAGGAACCATGAGCAAAGAAACTTGGACATCCTCTTCTTCCCCTCCTTTTTCTTCACTATAATCATCATCATCATTTATTTTATAAAAAATAAACAAACAATAATACTACTAGAAGCTACTGTTGTTTAGCAGTAACTATGTCTTCAGTAAAGGGCAAATATGCTATATTAATCTCACATAGTAGTAATCATTATGGGTTCTAAAGCCAGTTTGCCCTAGCAAAAAAAACTTTGATATTTTAATTAGAATTCTCTTTCTTCTTTGCCTCAGCTTTTCCGTTATAGAGATAACAGCCCTTGTTTTATAAGGTTGTGTGAGGACAAATATATATGAATACATGTGAAATGCTTAGAACACTAGCTGCCAAATAATAATCCTCCAGTAAAAACAGTCATGATTAATATGGTTTAAAATAATTTAGACAACCCTGCAAGGTAAGTATTAGTATCTCTATTCTGTAGATATAGACACTAAAAATTACAAAAGCTTAATGTTTTGCCCAAATTTACACTAGTTAGTCTGATTTTAAAGTCCAGGCTCACAAAAATTTTCTCATTGGTTTTACATGCCTCTTCTTTCAATAATCAATGAATTCCTTCCTTCTCTCAAGCTTTCATCAAGCCTTGTCTTTGTATCAGGATGAAATGCCCTAAGTTATTTCACTAATTTATTACCTGACATATCCTCAGACCAACTGCCTCCTTAGTTTGTCAATGCTTAATAAAGTCTGTGTTGTCTGCAAATGCAATGATTAAGTATAACTAGCTGGGCTCTGGACTATGTGTTTTATTAACTATATAGGAGAGTTGAAAACTACTGCTTTATTATTTTTTCTCCAGAAATGGGGGCATATATACAAGCTTGTTAGAATAATTAAAAAGGTGTGATAAAGGCATTGGGAGCCCTGAGGTCCAACCTCAGCTCTGTCACTCACTGGTTGTGTAACTGTGAATAAGCCAATTTACTTCTCCATTTGCTCATTCACCAAAAGAGGATATTCAATTAGTGGAATATGTCTTAAATCCTCCGAGACAAAAATAAGCCATATGCTTATGGGAGGCCTCACGCTAGCTCTTGTGTGAAGGTGGCTCATGAGAACCTCACAGGGGAAGATGCTCAGTGTTTTGCTGTGCTGGAATCAATCGCACCAGAAGGAAGAGGACATGTAAACAAGGGCCTACTCTGCTTACTTTCCTAACAAAATGTCCCGAAGAGGGAGAATTCAGAAGCTTGAGCCCTGTTGGCAATCAATAAAACATGAATGCATCTTTCCAAATGCATTTCCTCATCCCCTTCAGGTTCCCTGTAATGAGGAGATAATGAGCTATAGACATAGCCAGAGGTGCCTGAGAGCTGCTTCTAACACCCACTTTGTTAGAAAAACTTTTGCAGCTGAAAGGCAAACCATTTTCAGGGGACATTCTGCCAGCTGTGTCATATCCTAAGCTTAATGTCATGGTATTTTCTCAAGAACGTGAAGGTACCTGCAAGGATCCCTCTGCTGGACACTACTCAGTTATTATTGGGGGAAATTTGTCTTTGGTTCATTGATTATTTTTTAATCAGATCATGAGGAACTATTTTACTAGAGAACCACAGAACTCGATTTTCAAAAGTAAAGCCTCCTAAGTCACTATTTTATCTCAGGTATATTCCTAACATTACTTATTTTCTTGCCCCTTTCACTGGCTTTTGGGACACAGTTTTCCTTCCTCTTTCCTTAGTATTTTCAACAACCACAATATATTTGGCATCTTATATATTTAGACTCTGGGTGATGAAGGTCCACAAATCCCTGCTTACTTTAAAACAAACTTATTAATCTAGGATGGCAAAATCTTTCATCTCTTTACTTAACACTAATCAACTATGACTATCTCAGCAGAAAACTGTTACACACACACAGACAAAAAAAAAAATGCCAAAGCAGTCATGGTTTACCATGTTCATGGATATGAAGAATTAACATTATTATAATTTCCACACTACCCAAAGCAATCTATAGATTTAATGTAGTTCCTATGAAGATATTTGTAGCACATTTCATAAAATTAGAATATTCCAAAACTTTATATGAAATCAAACAAACAAACAATAAAACACAAAATAGCAACAGAAATCTTGAGAAAGAACAACGAAGTTGGAGGAATCATTCTACCTGATACAAAACTAAAATACAAGGCTAAAGTAATCAAAACTGCATAGTGCTGGCATAAAAGCAGACATATAGATCAATGGAACAGAACAGAGTGCCCAGAAATAAATGCATGCCTTACTGATCAATTACTATTTGACAAAGGAGGCAAGACCATATGATGGGATAAAGTAGTCTATACAATAAATGGTGTTAAGAAAAGTGGACAAAATACAGGCAAAAATAATATTAGACCACCTTCTTCCACCATACACAGGAATAAACTCAAAATTGATTAAAGACTTAAATGTTAGACTCAAAACTATAAAAATCCTAGAACAGGCAGCCGAATCTCAGACATTTCTCATGGCAATATTTTTTTCTGATCTATCTTCTCAGGCAAGGAAAAGAAACGAAAAAAAAAAATAAATAATAAGCAATGGGAATACATCAAACTAAAAAGCTTTGCATGGCAAAGGAAACCATCAACAAATTGAAAAGACAGCACACTGAATGGGAGAACATATTTGCCAATAATAGATCTGATAATGGGTTAATATAAAAAATATAAAGAACGTATACAACTCAACAGCAAAAAAATACACCAACAATCCAATTAAAAAATGGGCAAATGACATGACCTCAATAGATGCTTGTATAAAGAGGACATTCAGATGGCCAACAGATATATGAAAAGGTGCTCAGTATCACTAATCATCACAGAAATGCAAATTTAAACCACAATGCAATATCACTTCACACCTGTTAAAATGGCTGTCACCAATAAGTCAACAAACAAGTGTTGGCGAAGATGTGGAGAAAAGGGAACCCTCGTGCACTGTTGGTGGGAACACAGATTGGTGCAGCCACTGTGGAAAGCAGTATGAAGTTTTCTCAAAAAAAATTGAGCTACCTTATGACCTTGCTATTTCACTTCTAGGAATGTATCTGAAGAAACCTGAAACCCAAACTCAAAAGATTATATGCACCTCTATGTTCATTGCAGTTTTATTTACAATAACTAAGATTTGAAACCAGACCTGGTACTCATCAGTAGACAAGTGAGGGGGGGGGGGGGCAGAAAGTGGTGGTATATTTACACCATGGATATTATTAGTGAGTGGAAAAGAAGGAAATCTTACCCTTTGTGACACCACGGATGGATGTGGAGAACATTATGCTCAATGTTATGTTTGTCTTCCTCTGACTGAAAATAAGCCAGTCAGAGAAAGATAAATAACTCACAATTTCACTTATATGTGGAATCGAATGAATGAACAAAATAAACAGACAAAATAGAACCAGGCTCATACAGAGAATAGCCTGTCAGAGGGGAGGGTTGTTAGGAGGCTGGATAATAAAGATAAAGGGATTAATTAAGCAAAATATAACAAAGAAAACAAACAAACAAAGACTAATGGACACAGCAGAGCCAGTGAAGGTAAAAAGAGGTAAAGTTGGGATAAATGGTGCTGGAAGAAGACTTGATTGAGGGTGGTGAACATACAATATACAGATGATGTATTATAGAATTGTATACCAGAAACTTATTTAATTTCATTAAATGTCATCCAATAAATTCAATAAAAGTCTTTAGAGACAGCAAAATATCCACAGATATCACGTGGAAATGATATTGTGTTTTGTAAGAAATGGTTTCCATTGTTCTGAGAGGAAGACCTGTTGTGTTCAATATTTGCTATTTCTGTTATTGAAAGAATTTTCCTGAGTATAATAGGGAAATAATGGGATGGGGTGAATGGTGTGGGAGATCAAAATACCTAGGGGGAAGGAACAAAAATTGATGAAATGTTAAATAATATATATGTTTGGGTCTCTTGCAGAGGCAGATGGACCCCGAATCAAAATTACATAATTGAGATTTCTGGAAAGAATAGAACAGGGTTCCCGAACAGGTCCACAGTGACCTGAGACAAGGAGAGAACATTGTTTTGGTTTCCACTGTTGTTAGAGGCTGGCTTGAAGAGTTCCAGAGGGTGGGGGCTTGCATAGTTTGAATTTTACACAAACATAAAAAAAAAAAATAGAGTCCAATTCCTCATTACAACATTTCTACTTCATAGAACGCAATGTTTAAAAATGTTTTTAACATATTTTTAGAGAGAAGGGAAGGGAAAGGGATAGAGAGAGAAACATCTATGAGGAGAGACTGAAGCATCATCAATTGGCTGCCTCCTGCATGCCCCCTATTGGGGATCAAGACCACATCCTGGGCATGTGCCCTGACCCGAAACCAAACCAGCAACCTCTTGGTAACTCGGTAAATGCTTAACCACTGAGTACACCAGCCCAGCTGTCATTTTAAGTTGAGATAAAAAAGAATAAACAAACAAACACGCAGTCTCAGAGTTCTTATAGCATGAGTTCAAATTTTGGCTTAACTGTTGTAAGCCTGTGACCTGATGCAAGGTGCTTAATTGCTTCAAAGCTGACTCTGACCCTTTGTAACTGGGGCAGCACTAGGACCTGTCCAGGGGGAAAGGTGATTAGTGGGGATATTGCAAACAAGGTTTCTGAACCGGAATGTACACAGTAAGTGCAACACTAGCATTGAGCCACCATTGTACTCTGTACTACAGGTCTGCTACAGCCCCTAGTCCAGTGACTATGTCACCTGATTTTGCTCTACAGAATAAAGTTCCAAATCTACTTCTCTTCTGTGTCTTTATTTTTTTAATTTTTACTGTTGATAATATTACTTCGTCCCTCTTTTCCCCTCATTGACCTCTTCTAGCCTGCCCCTGCCCCCCACCCAAGGCCTTTGCCCCCCTACTGTCTTTGTCCCTGGGTTATGCATATTTGCATACAAGTTCATTGGTGGATCCTTTCACCCATCCTCCCCACCTTCCCTCTGAGGTCTGACAGTCTGTTCCATGCTTCTATGTCTCTGGATCTATTTTTGTCCATCAGTTCATTTCATTCATTAGATTCCACATATGAGTGAGATCATGTGATACTTATCTTTCTCTGACTGGCTTCCGAAGGCCAAGAGGCATATGAAAAAATGCTCAAAGTCACTCAAATGTGTATTTATCTTTAAGCCTGCAGTTCAGGTTAGTCACAGGGGCTGGGTGTTCTTTCCTCTTGGCTATGCGGACCCCAGAACTTACCCTTTTGGGGGACCCTGCCCTGCTGACATCTGCCTTTTTAGGGAGTATCTCTTCACAGAGTGAGGCCACCTGCTGTGCACATGTGCTGTGGTTGCCCACTAGATTTCACTATTTAGGTTTGAACAAAACAAGCTCTGTTTTCGCACAGAACACACATGGACTCAAATTTCATGATATTTTAGCAGATGGAAGAACTTGGTTTTCCAACTGCATACCCTAGATGAAATTTGTCCAAACACAAGTTTCTTTCATATCCAGATTCAATGCTCAAATCTTGGTTCAGATTTATTTTTAATCATTTAACCTCTCCTGTTTTATTTTTATTTTTAAAAATATATTTTAAAAAATCTTCACCCAAGGGTATGTTTATTGATTTGATGGAGAGAGGAAGGGGAGGGAGGAAAAGAGAGGGAGGGAGGAAGGAAAGAAAGGAGGGAGGGAGGGAAGGAGGGCAGGGCGGGGGAGAGGGGGGGGGAGAGAAGGAGAGAGGGAGGGAGAGAGGGAGGGAGGGAGGGAGGGAGGGAGGGAGGGAGGGAGAGAGAGAGAGAGAGAGAGAGAGAGAGAGAGAGACATCTACCAGTTGCCTCCCATACATTCCCCAAACTGGAGATGGGACCTGCAACCTAGGTATGTTTCCTAACCTAGAATCTAACCAGAAACCTCTTTGGTATAGGGACGAGATACTCCAACCAAATGAGCCACCCAGCCAGGGCTCACTTGTTTTATTTTTAATTATATGTGATCTCTCCTTTCCCCCCAAATATATTCTTAAAGTCACAGAATAAGAACTTCATTAAGGAATCTTTCTCCTACCTTGAGTTTCCTAAAGCATTTTATCTATACCTCTTCTAAGACAAGGATCCATTCTTTGGTGTGTTATGTGTTTGTTGCATGGCTGGTAATTCAACTTTTCTAAATGATTAGTATCATCACTTGGTTATCTTTTAAGCATAGATTTTAGTACATGGAGTTTTGGATTCAGTGGGTTGTGGGTTGGGGCCTGGGAAACAGTATTTTACCAAGCACTCAAGGATATTCCTGAAACACTGGGGTATTTTGCCTATAGATTTTAATTTACATGTGAGTTGTATCTTCACTAGAATAGGCAAGGTAGTTTGTGCGCAGTGGGGAAAAAACTAATGTTGACTAAGTGTATTGTTAGGCTCAGTGGGATTTTCTGGAGTCAAATAATAATAACCATAATGATAGTTATGATTCAGTACATACCTGCTGTGGATTCCACTCTTTTTTTAATTTGTATTGAATTTATTGTATTTCCTTCTTAGGCACAACACTAAATCCAAGTAACACACTATATCAGAATGTGGATCTCCAGGTTACACACATGAAAATTAGGCTTTAGTTGGGCATTGTAAGAGCCTCAGTATGCAGTTAAAAAGTCACCAAATCCATCTTTATATCCAGGTGTGTCTGACAGCCAAGCCCCATGATTTGGGAGGTGGGTTGGGCATATTTATCCACCTACTGCTACTTGCCCCCCCTTACCTTTCTCCTTGAATGAGCTACAAGGTCCTTAACTTCTCACTGGCATAAATGTCTCTGATGCTCCCTGTTTAAAAATTGCAATACACACATAAATAATTCAGGCAAACAACTTGATATAGCAGAGTGCATTAGAGCTAAAATAACCCTCCCCTTTTCCACTAGTTTAGAAAACCATCATCATTTTCTAGAAATACTCTCTGGGCTTCGTGTGGTGCATGGTACATTGAATTTGTTAGCATTTTGCCAGCTCTGCCATTCAAAAGAGAAAAAATTCACTCTGGAACTGCTGCAAAATCAGCGCAAATGCAGATTTAATTGGCTTTGCCTCACAAATAACCTTCCCCATGCCAGTTTTATTGCAATGGTTAGAGAAGAGCCTATCTTTTTTTTTTTTATATCAATGTACTGGTTGTTCCTGTTAACAACATTCCTAGTCAAAACCTAAGAGGTAATTTACTTACAGGCTAAGGCCTGGCTGGGTTGTCTTTAAACCGATTTGTTTCATCTGCCAAAGGCTCATCTTGATAAAGAGATGGATGGAAAGATGGATAGAGCAATCTGCTTTTATCTCAGAACAACTTATTCTCTCCCTTTGATAGTTCCCTCCAGTTACACTGCCATGTCTGAGGACCTCAAACATCCTAAGGCCTTTCCTGCCTCTGGCCTTCACTCCCACTATTGCCTGTGTCAGGAGACCCCTGTACCCTCCTGTTCACGTGGGTGACTTCCTCTTACTCTTTATATCTCTCTAAATGTCACCTGGCTACATGTCACTTATGTAAAAAGAGCATTCTTGGGTTTCTATCTGGGATGCCCTATTCCATTCTTTTAAACCTCTTCTCATTTATTTCATTTGCTATCAGCAGGGGTAGTGGATAAAAGAGGACACTGGCCAGATTCAGCTGGCAGGTATAGTCTGCTGACCCTCCTGATTCATAATCTTAATTAGAATGTACAGTTGGAACATTTGTTTTGTTTTATACTGATTTATCATCAGGATGCTCATTAGAATAAAGACTTCATGAGGACAGGAGTCATAGTTAACTTGTCACTGTAAGATAATTTATTGAAAGGATGAATTAATTCAAAGTATAGGTTGGTTTAAATATGTAGTCTTCATAATTCTCTATACCCTGCCAACTGTGTCCTAAATCCTTATTATACACTCCCACTGATTCCTGAGCGAATGGCATCTTTAGTTTCAATACTCATCACCCCCTTTACTATCCTAGGACAAGAGTTGTAGATTAGTCATCCATTCACTCTTTCATTTAGTATCCCATGCACAATAAGTAATAAGCTGGGTACTGTGCTAGACACCAGGCCACTCCCTCATGTTTGAAATCTGGTGTTGTTTCAAAGTGGGTTTCTACTTGGAATATTGTGTTTTGTATACTGCATGGCTTTAACATGATTTCCTTTATCTTTAAGTCCCTGCTGTGGGATGCTTCCCAATTTAATTGAGTGACCACACTGATGCTCTCTCAGCTCATCCCTCCATTCCCTATGTCACTTCCTCCTCTAGAACACTCCTTTCATGTCTTCCCCTCAGCATCTATCTCTTTGCGTCATAGTGGCTTCTCTAGTGACCTCTTTCACTTGACATTGATGTTCAATGAACCAAAAGGGCTAGTCTGACATTCTTCTTTGTATTGCCAGGACCAAGCACAATGCCTAGGTTAAGTAAGTATCAAACACAAGTTTGATGGATAAATTGGTTCTGACATCTTACCAAGAGATTTACCTAGTGATAATAATTTTTAAATTGGATTCAGAAGAATTTGATTACAGTACTTAAAAAAAAAAAACCGTCTGTTTAGAGTAGTATCAAATATACTTTTCTAAATGTCAGATATTTGTGAGTTAAAATCCCAATATATTGGTCAATTGAGCATGTTAATTTTTAGTCATATAAACAGGTAAAATGAAATGGTATTTGAAATCCAGTATTTTGACTGGAGTTAAAAGTGAAGAATTGACCACATGGAAAGTTGGTTGCTTGTAAGGATAAAAGTATACAGTGATGCCTTCTGAGGGATTTGTCAGTCTGACCAGGCACCTTGTTCTCTGCTACACAAATGAGTGCTGTTGTTTTTAGTTTAAACACACTACATTTATAGAACTATCTGCATAAGATCAAAATTTTCAGGAAGTTTTTTAATTTGCCTGTTTGAAGTTTTTAGTTCTAAATATGCACAACTATAAAACTTTTAAAAGTCAAAATAATACTTTAGAAAGTCATATAGCAATGTTTATATATAAAAAGCGCCATTTTTATACAAAACTAGAGGCCTGGTGCACAAATTCATGCATGGGTGGGGTCCATCCGCCTAGTCAGTGTTTGGGGCCAATCAGGATCTTCTCAACCAGTCCTGATCTTCCAGTGGCTGGGGAGGATCAGGAGAGGGCTTGAGAGCATGTGGACCCCATCTCCCCAGTCCAGATCTTCCAGACCCCAGCTGCAAGCTAACCTACCAGTTGTAGCGTCTTCCCCCTGGTGGTCAATGTGTGTCACTGCAACTCATTGAGCAGTTGATTTGGTCACCTCAGCTTAGCATATGAAAGACTTTTACAAGTGAAATTGTAGGGTTTCAGGGAAAACACCAGTTGGTTTTTAAAGTGATAGAGGGGTTTCAAATGCTAGGAGAGCCTTCTGAAATGCAAGCTTTCATGTATACTCACAGAATGGCCATGTATGCTCACACAATTATTATGTGCACTCACTGAGTTCCGTGTACACTCACAGAACTGTCATACACACACACTGAGCAGTAGAAAATAATTCCAAAAGTACAAATGCTGTGAAGCAAGTGGCAGGGTTGAAATTTTGCTAACTTTCCTTTATCTATTTTCACTTTTCCCAGAACATATGTTTCACAATAGTTTTATTAGCAAGTGGGGAAGTGGCACTGTCCAAAATCTGTGATGTGATTAGCGCTGTTGAATGGCAGGTTTTGTGTTACTCATGTTTATTTTATGCCTTCCCAAACCATCTGCTTCCTTGGTCTATGTCTTACTCAGATAATGAGAAACAGTGGCAGTTGAGGTACATAATGCCACTACAGTTTCAATGGCTCCTGACACTTGAGGCGTAGGGTTTCTATTTTTCTGAGTGTCCTAGGTAAAACTGAATAATACGGTCACTGTTTAGGACACAAGGCTTAGAAATAATTCATTCATTCATTTGACTCAAATTTACTCTGTGCTGGGTACTGAAGAAGCATACCTGTGGTTACTGAGAAGTGTAACACATTATCTCTATCCACAACAGTCTAGTCAGTGTAAACAATGCAGTGTGATAAAGGATAAGGTAGAGTTAGGAGAACGGTGTGATGGCATCTGGAAGGTGAAAATATTCATTCTAAGAATGCACTGGATTCTTGAAGCATTTAATTGCAAGCATAAGCATAAGCATAATTGCAATCAGAGCCTGGCTGGTGTGGCTCAGTGGGCTCTATCCCCAGCTCGGGGTATGCAGGAGACAGCTGATCAATGATTCTCTCTTATCACTGATGTTTCTATCTCCCCCCTCTCCCTGCCTCTCTAATACCACTAAAAATATTTATTTTTTAAAGATAGCTTTCAGAGTGTTGCAGACCAAATCACCTATAATGACCATATTGTCACCCACGTGCTCTCTCAGCTCACCCTGCCCTCCTCCATGGAATTTCGTCCTTAGGATATCCATTCCTGTCTTCACCGGAGCACCTCTCTCTTCAGGCCAGTGTCTCATTTTCCTCGATCCATACACACTCTCTTCATTCTTGCTTTCCCTGAACCTAACGTGCATTTGCCTCTCCCATGTTAATAACAAAACTCACAAGTCTTTTCATTTAAGCCAGCATCCTAGTTGCTTCTGCCTCACCTCTTCCTTTTGCTCACTACCAGCTTCTTGAAAGCATGCTTGAAAACTTGATGTCTCTGCTTCCTTTCACGCCAACCATCTCCATATAGCTTGTGTCTTTCAATACCCTCCCAGAACCCCAAGTCTATTCCTCAGTGCAGACACCTCTCCCCTTGAGCTCCTTGAATTTCTAGTCGGGCACAGGAATAATCTGGGATGTGAGGGCCACGATGCTCTATAAAAGGCACTTAGGACTGGGCACAATTATCTAGAGGGATCTGGACATATGATGAGAATATTTTCAGTCCTGCCTTTCATATGCAGTGCATCTCTGACCACAAAAGCCCTCGTTGGAAAAAGTGGGAGATTTTGAGCTACTTAGATTCTATTATCCCCATTCACTTCCTGTGTCTTGTATTTGTCATATCATGCATTTTCCTGGAGCACAAGCTATCCTTTTTCATTTGAACTGTAACAGTACTTGTAACTCTAATAAAGGGAGCCCAAAATAGAACCAGGGCACTGAAAATAACTTATAATAATTATAAATTATGGCTAGAGATGAAAACACAAAAGAGGAAATAATGAACTCATTTCTTTCTATAAAACATAAAATACCATTTATTTTGTTTGGCTTTCAGGAAAACTGGGAACAAATAAGAGAAAAGTGACCATCATGTATGCCCTCATGACCAAGAACACTTGGTTTCATGTCTCACCACAGTTTTGAATTTCTAATTTCAATGATACTTCTCCCAGTCCTATTTTCTTACTCTCCTTCTTACATTATTTTATTGCATGTCTTTTTGTTATAACTCACCTTAAGTCATTGGGGGAAAGTAAGACAATACAAACTAAATGCATGATAACTACCTATGACAGATTGACAGTTTTATTCTTCTAGATTAGAAAGGGATAGTGACTTCCTGCAGCATCCTCTGGGTAAGCATTTGCATGAGGAGATATCTTGGGGTGGGTGTGGTGCTCATATCATAAGAAGAGTAAGAGCACAGAATGAAAATAGTCCTGAGGTTGGAGTATCCGTGGCCATATTTTTAACAGAGCAGCTCTGATGGAAATACTAAGCATAATGGGAAGAAAATCAATAGCTTTTCATGCCATAATTTGTTCTCATTTATTTTCCTGCTAGGCTGTAAGAGCATGCCTATTTTTAGTTTGTTAAGTCACACTGAGGGACCTTCAACCGCAACCCCTATGAGGGCAGTATTGTGGCTACACCTTAGGAATGCTGCCCTTCCATCAATTCCAGTGAATTGATGGAAGGGCAGCATTGGTAGAAAATCAGCAACCTAATTCCAGAGGGCCATGGAATGGAACCTTTCCTGGGCTTCATCAGGCAGGAATTAGCTAGAAATGGGAGGCCTATTTCACTCTCTGTTTCAAGCTAATCGTTGAGAAGGTGTGGAGATGGCTGCAAAAGTCCATATCCAACTGAAGTCCTAAATTAAAACCGTGTACAGTTGTCTGGCCCAGTAATTAATCTGAAATCATTATTTATCCTTAGCTGCCTGCATATGCGTTCAACTAGTCAGGAACTCAGATAAAGGGGTGCTATTAGCACCGTTAATTACTCCTTACAAATTCCACTGACTGAACCTGTGCTTTTCATTTTAATAGGGTCTTTGGCGATGGAAACGTTTCCATAGGAAGTGGCCCGACAGACTGAATAAGAGGTCTGGTGAGGAACAAGCGCAGTGATTTTGCACTTGTGAATACAGAAGAGAATATGAAGGCTCTTCTCAACATTAGAAGACCAACAAGAGAAGGAGGTGTTTCAGGGATGTGTTGCTTCTGATGAAGAAAAGAGAAACAAATTACAGAATTATGAAAAAGCAGATTTCAAATCAACGAAAGAGATGACCTCTATGCAGTGCTATAGGCGGACATGGAAATCGCCATCCCTATTGAGTGACCTCAAACCATGATGTTAGAGAGTAACTTCCACCTCCATACCATAATTGCAGACATCAGTGAAACTGGGTCAGGGGTCAGCCCTAGAACATCCTCCCCTTGATGCCGGGACCGGTTTGGCTCAATGAGCGTCGGCTTGGGGCCTGAAGGGTCCCGGGTTCGATTCCGGTCAAGGGCATGTACCTTGGTTGCGGGCATATCCCCAGTAGGGGGTGTGCAAGAGGCAGCTGATCGATGACTCTCTCTAATCGATGTTTCTAACTCTCTATCTCTCTCCCTTCCTCTCTGTATAAAATCAATAAAAATATATATTTAAAAAAAAGAATATCCTCCCCTTGATTGCCCTTGAGGTTAGAATTATTTAATAACCCCAAAGGTCAAATATCACTTCTATCAAAAGGATGTCTTTGTTTCCTTGGACATAGAAGGAATGATGTTGTCCTTCGTTTGGACAGTACTGCCTGTAGCCGGGCTTCAACTGGCTCAATAATGTGAACTGAAACCGATGCGTAGCCTAATGCTGGTGACTCTCATTGAGGAATTATCCAAAGCCACAGTTTGGCAGAACATCCTGCTTATTCACTGAACAGACTGGTAACAGCAAGAAAGGCTGGCTCTGGAGCTAGGGGAACGAATGGGCCATGTTTTCTGTGCTTTCTGGCCACGTCAGAAAACCTCCACCCACCTTACAGTCACTAACTGTATTTTTACAACATATTCTAGACATGGTGATGTGTTGGGTACTGTCCTATGCATCTAAGTTGGAGACAATAGTGTCTGATCCTTTTCCTTGGGGGCTTCATATACTTGAGGGAGAGTCCTACGGGCAAACACAAGATTTCTGCAGAAAACTGTTAAGTGCCAAAATTGTACGTGCAGAAGAGGCAGCAATGCCTTTGCCTCCTCGTATCTGTTATCCCTTCTGAAAACTGAGAGTGTTGATCCTTTAAGAATCCTTGCCAGGCCTGAAGTGTGACGAGGACTTCATTGTCAGCTACCTGGGGCTGCCCCTTGCCCTCTCCTGGAGAGGTGGGCTTCTCAAGACATCCAGGGAAATGGCGCTGCTGCCTCCAGGCACATGCCAGAACACCGACTCTCCACTCTCCACCGGCACCACCAGCGGACTGTGTGTGCACAACGGTAAACATCTCACCCCAACAGTTGATTTACGTCTGCCTTTTAAACAATTGCGACAGATGGCCGACACTTCAACAGAATGTATAATTAGTACTGCAACCTAGTACTTCATTCTTATTTGTTCCTTTTCCAAGGGGAGAAGCGGTGCCTTATGCCACTGGGTCTAATCTGTGAGTTTAATCAGAAGCGGTGCCATGAAAGTTCTAGAAAGAGATGAGCTGTGGGAGGATTCCTAATCTCAGCCCTTTGGGGACATTAAAAAAAAAAAAAAAAAAGCCAGGAGTGGCTGGAGAGAGAAGTTTCAGTGCTTTTTAAAAACTCGTGTCGTGCTTGCTTCGGCAGCACATAGACTAAGAATGGAGCAGCACAGAGAAGATGAGCATGGTCCCTGTGCAAGGATGCCAGGCAAATTCGGTAAGCGTTCCGCACTCTTTGTCCATTGCAGCATTATTCACAGAGGCTGAGACCTAGAAACAGCCCGAGTGATATGAGTGGATAAAAATGCTGTGGTTCATTAGCACAGTGGAATACTACATGGCTATAAAAAAGAAGGAAATCTTACCTTTTGTGACAATATGGATGGGCCTGGAGAATATTATGCTAAATGAAATAAGACAGTCAGAGAAAGACAGATGGCGTATGATCACACATACATGTGCAACCTAATGAACAAAATAAACTAGTGACAAAATAGAAACAGATATATCAATACATGGAACAGACTGACAGCTATCGGGGGTGGGGCGTTTATGGGGGAATAGAGGAAAGAAGGTGAAGAGATTAAGCAAAAGGAGGTATAGGTATATGTATAGGTATAGATATAGATATATAGATAGATATAGATATGGATATGGATATAGATATAGAGATACCTCTCATAGAGCTTAACATGTAGCAGACACTCAAAAAACATCAGTTTTTTTTTAATATAGATGATTTTAGGTAAAACAAAAGCAACATCACTTCTTATGTCACTGTTTATGTGAATCAATTCATCATCTTGCAACAATCCACTCAACCAACAACCTTTCCCAACCCACATTTCAGGAAGGGATTCTCCCTCAGTGTTTCCCTGACCCCTTTATGGCATGTCCTCTTCGAACTTTGCTTCTTCGTGCTCTTAACCATGACAGCTCCTATCTTGGCACAAATTCCTGAAAGCCAAGAATCAACCATTCTTATTTCCCATGTGAACCTTTTCCAGATCCCACTCCCTTTTCTGAATCAAGAAATCTTACATCTAATATGCCCCTCCCTCCAAAGTTTAAATTCATAGAATAAATTACTATTTATAGGATAGAGCTGCTGTCACCTTCATGGGGATTTTGATATTTAACCATCTCAAGCTTGTCAGAGAACTACCGTATTTTCCGGTGTATAAAACAACTTTTGAAACGAAAAAAAGCCTTTTCAGATTGGCCAGAGTCAGAGAGATGATCTATTAAAAAAAGAACTGGTGTTGCCTCGGAAGTGGGGGGTAGTCTTATACAGCGAATATAGGCCTAAACCTATGTTTTAAATTAGGGGGTCATCTTATACACCTGGTCGTTTTATACACCGGAAAATACGGTTCTCTATTCCAGAGAACAGAACAAAGGTTATGAGTGTGGAAGGCACAGAGTTGTAAAAACATGAAACTTGGTATATAAGAAGGAAATAATTCTATTTCCCTCAAAGAATCCTAATGACCTTTGATCAGAGATAATGCTACATTTATTCTAGAAAGATAATATACCATCAAAGCCACATTCAGAGTTGGTAATTCAACTATATACAACTAAGAAGGTAAATGACCCACTCCTTTGAGGAATTGAAAGTCTGGGGAAGGAGCAACAAAGTATAATCTAGAATAATTTACAAAATCCAAATAAAATAAATTGGCTGGTATAAAATATATAGAAAGCTAATTGGAATCATCTTAAAGATGCAATCATCACAGAGAAGAAATGTGTACTTATGGAGTTTGATGCTAAGTTATTTACGTACTTCTCATGCAAGAAATGTAGTAACATGTGCAATGGTCTTACCATAGAGGGTTGCATTGTATTTATAGCCTAGTAAAGGCTGACTACTATTATCAAATTCAATTTCAAAAGTGTCTGTGTTTTGCAGATGAAGAAAAAATGGGGATCTAATTATTTGGACAGCTGGGCAAACTCTACCAAATAGAAAATGTAATAAAAACCAAGATTCCAAGGAACCTTCCAGACATTACATCTCACCCATTATTCTGCTATGCTACATTACTTACCAGTGACTCAGAAAGAACCTTCTTTCAGACAATGTCCCATTACTCATTCAACCCCTGTATTGACAGATGCAAATACAATTCCATTACAGGTGGAGGACACTCAGCATCTGCTTCCAAGTCATACTCAAGCCCAGTATGAGACTTTTAGTGCACTTCAAATTCATCCTCCTACTCAACAACTATTTAATGAGCAGCCTACAATGTGTCAGGAACTATTCTAGGCACTGGAAGTACTATGGGGAAGAAAACAGACATGCTGTCTAAGACAGATATATGGAGTGAGCTGGAATGTCTATCTTTATTCAACATTTTTGTCTCAGGTTAATAACTCCATTGCTGGTTTATCATATTCATCTTTATTTAGTATATCTCTGTGCTCCTCTTTATTGGGTACAGACTCTGTATCAGACTCAGTATGTACTGAAATACAATCCTATATAATAAAAGGATAATATGCAAATTGACTGAATGGCCGAATGAGCAGTTACTATGATGCACACCGACCTCCAGGGCAGATGCTCAACTCAGGAGCTGCCCCTGATGGTCAGTGAGCTCCCACAAGGGGAGCGCAGTTCAGTCAGAAGCTGCGCTGATGGCTGGCAAGCACATCAGCAGTGGCTGGAGCCTCTCCCCACTCCGTGGCAGCACTAAGGATGTAAGGATGTCCATCAGTTGGTCATATCCCCGAGTGCTCCCTGACTGCCAAAGCACTGGGCCTCTAGTGATAAATAAAACAAAATATTTGTCTTTGTTTATTCAATATATTAATAATGGAATATGATAAAATGTATAAGACATAAAGGCAACATCCTAGGACAGACACCTTAAATATGTTTGCTTACTTTCTAGATTAATTCAATACCCACCTACACACATATTTATGATTTATAACTCATTCTACACACTATTTTCTGTTTTATTTTGAAGTGGCTTTAAATATGCATATATGTGAGTGAACAAAGCTTACATGCGGATGTGACCTGCCTGTCTTCTAGCTACATCAAAGGACCTGTAGCCCCCGGAGGCTTTCTCCTGCTCGTCCCAGCCAGCACTCTCTCTAGAGGCAGCCACCACTCTGATGCCTCTCCATATACTGATTTTGCCTGTTCTTGCACTTTATAAAATTTGCATTATGCAGGATGTAATCTTTCTTGAATGGCTTCTTCCACACAACATAAATATTTTATTCTGCATAAAAATTCAAGCTTACCAAATCAGGCTTAATCACCTTTCTTTAACTCCCAGTATCCTCACTGCACAGCTGTGGAAACTGAGGCCCAATCAATGTCTGACTTTACATAGTCTGTGAGTAGCCAAGCCAGGCATAGCTCTTTAAAAAACAAAAGCAAAAAACAGACAACAAGCCATGACAATGTTCTCTTTAGAAAAAGAATTCCATGTATCCCCATAATATAAAGCTCGCTTGTCTTACTTGAGTCCACTCTGAGGATTTTTGCCACTGTGTTTCAGAGTTTCTTAACATTTTTTCAAGTTTATGTCTGAATAAAGTAGCATGCAAAAGTTTTCTGTACTGGAGAAAAATCGTTCTTTGAATATTGTGTTACATTTTCCATTCTAGGAACATCAGAGAGAAACATCTGGCCAACAAATTCCCAGGGTGTAGAAATGGAGAAATACTGGAAATGCATGCAATTCCATGGACAAGTAACAAAGGATTCTTAAAGCATAGATGCCAACACATCACATCAGAACAGAGAAAAGAAAGAGCATTTTTGTCGCAAGATTTAAAAAAAAAAAAAAAAAAAGACAAATGCAAATGTCCTCAAAAGTTCTAGATGTTTAAATAGTATTCCAAGTTGGAAAAAAAAAAGTCCTCCAATTCTGTTAGACACTTTCTTTAGGCAAGAAAGAGTATATTTATTTACAGCCACATCTTTAATCATCCTGGCTTGGATTGTTTTGATTTATATAAATAAAATAACCAAGACCCAAAACCAAGTAAATAGAAGTAAATAGCCTTCCAAGGTCACCCACTCAGTGATCAACACTGAAAGAACTCAACTTTGTATTTTCTGACAATATTCTCCCATCCCTTCCCTCACAGAATAACCTGGGGTGATATGTTGAACCACTGAAAATTTTAGAATGACAGAGAGCCAATAGTTAAAGGAACACAGAAGTAAAATAAAGTATTCTTCAAAAACATACAGGGACTATAGCTACCCAGAGACCTCTTCTGCAATACAGATATACCAGCTTCTTGCTTGTTGGAGGTAGCTCAACATTACACCACCACTGGGGAAATGGTTTCTTGCAGGTAGGAGGACAAGTGATTCACCTCCAAGCAGGCCCTTCTCTGTATCTTTTTGACCTGATACTATAGTTGTTCTCCACTTAGCTTTGAGCACCTGGAAGTTCAATAGGGAAGAATTTAGGTAACACTAAATGGATATCCATTTCTTATTTTATAGCTTTGTTTTTTGGTGCCTGGGGCAAGCTTCATGATCACACAGCAGATGTGAATAAAGGTTGGATGAACGAATGGCTGCATTCCCAGCATCTACTTGTGGACATGGGACACCAGGAAGTTATATTTGAACCCCAAACCCTTAATCAAGAAAATCCCTTGTTAATAAGTGTGTGTGTTTGTGAATTGCTCATATTTGATTCAAAGTACAATTTTCAGGGGCCTAAGGTAGGTCAGTTGTGTTCCAGGTTCTAAGAAAAAAGTAGGTGAAGACCACTTCTCTACTCAAGCGGGTAGGTTTGCAAAAGCGATGCATAGGTGGCTCTCTCATAGCGGGGACTTTTCTCATCTCCTGCCTCCAGGCGTGTTTTCCTTGCTTCTCTTATTCTCTGAAGCTCCAAGGGCCCTTCCTTTGCCTATGTAACTTGTTTCTTGGACCCCTCACTTCTATTTCTGTGACTTTCTTTTTTTTTGATGGGACAAAAAAAGGAAAGATGCACAAGGAACTTAGTACAGAACACTGAGAAGGGCTTTGAGACCTGTGCTTATATGTGACCCTGCAGGATGAATATAAACTGTGCAAACAGAGGCGGTACAGAGGTGGGCAGTGGGCTATTTGAGGGGCTTTCTCACATCGATGGATCTACAAGGGTGAAGGGCACATGGCACCTAAAAAGGTCTGGAAGAAGAAAACTTTTATGCATATAGAGTGTCTCTATTTAGAGGAAGATGGATATGAAATTTGAGAGTACAAAGAAGATAATCTCTGGAGACAGCAGAGAAAAGTGATCAGATTTGAGAGGACGCAAATACCAAATTACTCTTGGCTTTGTAAGATTAATTTAACAGCTTATCCTTACCAAGAGTTTTGAAGGTTATTGAATGGTTTTAAGGAGTGGGGTGTTAAATTCAGATTGCATTTAAGAATGATTCCTCTGTTGTGTGGGTAAAAAAGGCTGGATGGGTAACATTGAAAGGAGATGTGTTTCTTCATTTAAGATGTTAACACAATTAGAAAGAGGCAGTTTGTTGGAAAGAGGCCTTGTACCATTTGGTATTCTGGGGTAGGCAGAATTTGAGATGGCACCACATACAGAACCTGGCACAAAGCATACATACAAATTATCTTGCATTCTCCCTACTCATTTTAGAAATAGTATGCACATGAAATCACGAAATCATACGGCACATAAATTACTTTTAAACCTTTTACATTTACCCATTTTCATTTGAAGCATAATGCCCTTCAAATCTGCCTAACGTGTTACACCGACTTGTAGTTTGTTCCTTTTTGTTGCTGAGCAGTGTTCCCTTACATGGATGTACCATAGCCTGCTTGGCCAGACTTCTAAGAACGTGTATACAGTTTTATCATGTTTATCATTATTACCATCATCTAATGCTTCTACTTCTTCCAGAAAATATGTTAAACACTCTGAACCTCTGATCCTTCTCCTAAGTACTCCTAATTAAATTCTTCTCTACACACCATGTTTCTTAAGCCACAGCCTGTTAACTCTGCCAAAGCAGAATGGCTGCATACCTATCGTGTCTGCCTGTGTTATCCAATTGGACTCCTGCAATAGCTCCTTCTCAGCAGGAAGGACACAGTGTTTCTAGCATCTTGGCAAGAGTTGGAACTGTATAGGTTTGCAGTAAGTAATTTTGGTAAGCGCTCCTCATTTACTCTATTCCATTTGTTCACATTAATCCTTTACTTTGGGTTTTTGGCGTGTGGTGATTTTTTTGTTTTTTTTTTTTTTTTTTTTGCAACACACTTTTAGAAGCTTCTATTTTTTTTTTCCTTTTTCTAAACTATGAATAACACAGTGAGTCTGAAGGTTTGGTCTTTGGGGAGAATATTTTTCAAGGAAAATCATATAGCTGCTGCAAGAACTGAGTTTCACAAATCAATATATACTTACAGCTCGCTGATGACTGGGGTGAGGAGGAGATGGTTGTGGCATTTGTGGGAAAGGCATCGACAGCGTTCTCTTAAGCTAAGTGGTGGGGTTGGCATTTTTTCAGTCCAGTAACGATTCAAACGCACAATAGGAATCCCCAGGATGCTAAATAAAGGAGCACTCTGTTTCTTTTTTTTTTTTTCCTCCCACCCTGAGATTAGGGCGAATAATAATAATAATAAAAAAGTAATGCAAGTCTGGCTGGGTGAAAGCAAAGTGCTTTCACTATTAGGAGTGAAAAGCAAGAGACATTGCAGGGCTTTTGTGTGTGTTCTGGAAGGAACGCCTGCTTCTAGAAACTGCAAGCTTAACCTTCTCAAGGTTTCATTTTCCTGAATTATCAAGACTCAATCTCGTTCCTTTGTCTGGGAATACAGCTCCCAGAGAACTGAGATGCCATTCTGAGCTGACCCTGGGGCTGAGAGCGGAGGCAGCCAGGAGGTGGGGAGAGAGGGAGCCGGTGTATTTCATGTTTCCGATAATCAGCTTCTTTCAGGTGCTTCTTCTGGGACTGGCTGATCCCTCCACAATGCTTCTGCTCCTGATCAAGGGAAAGAAATGGGATCTCGCAGAGTCCTTGTAGCTTGCCTTCAAGGAACTGATTATCTTGTACCAAAACCAAAATGAATTCTGGGGCATGGCTGAAAAGGAAGCCTTCCTAGCCTGTTTTCTGTGTCCCTGATCCCCAGCTGCAATTGGAAATTGTTGAGCAGTCTTTCCAGTGGTTTCTTTCCCTTTTTACTATTTCAGCGTCCCTTATAGGAATCATTTTTCACTGCAGTTAAAAAAAAAAAAAAAAAAAGGAGCAAGGGAAAGGTATCTGGGTGCCAGGGAGTATAATAATATTTGGTCTCTGCTGAGTCCTCTCATTCATACCATTTGTTGGGGCATTTCTAGGTTGGATTTCTGGCTGCAAAGGGTTTTTAATAGAGGAGAAACTGAAAATAGCCCTCATGCTGATGGTCAGAATTTACCTAGGAATAGAAGTTTGTGCTTCGTCCAAGAATGTAAGGGCCTTTTTCAGAAGGATCTTGCCCAAGGGGCTCTCCAATTTTAAAGTTTGAGGTCAAGGTTAAAAGGATAGATGTTTTATATTCTCTTAATGCCTGTGAAATCGTTTCTATCCCATGAAAGGAAGGACAAACTCGCGGGATGTTCCAACTCGTGGTGTATTTTGTGAGTGGAAATTTGACTTAGGAGAACAATTAGGTTCTGACAGAAAGGCCTGCTGCATGCATTTTCTCACTTTATTATGAGTCAACTTTTGATTTCTGGGGAAGCCCCAATTACTATCTGCTAAAGAATATGGTAATGCTACCTCTTTTTCAATGCTACTTAGGATAATACAATGTGTGTGGAATATCCAGTCCAGTGCTCAGCACATGGGATAAAATGGTAAATTTTAAAATGAAAAATGTAATTTATCAGAAAAAAAATTAGATTTAGTACAGGCCTAAAAATTCATCTATTTAGGCCCTGGACAGTGTGGCTCAGTTGGTTGGGTATTATCCTATGCACCAAAAGGTTGCCAGTGTGATTCCTATTCAGAGCACAGGCCCTGGTTGGTTTCAGGCTCTATCCCCAGTAGGGGGAGTGCAGAAGGCAGCAATCACTCTAGTCATTCTTTCCTCTCTGTCAAAATCAATAAAGACACACACACACACACACACACACACACACACACAAAGTCTATTCAAGCCCTTCTATTTACAAATAGGAAATTAAAACCTAGAGGCACAAATTTAGTAACAGAGAAAGCTAATATTAGAGATCTTTTAATTTGGTTGGAATAAGTACAATAGAATAGTTTTGACTTAGATTGATAACCTCTATGTGACACATTGTTATAGTACACAGATACTCAATAATAATAGAGTAAATTTGGCATATATCTAGTAATGCAAAATCATAAACCAGGTGAAAGATGATGGCTACTCAAGTGAAAATAAAACAGATTCTGCTATATCCAAACCAAAGTCTGAATTCAACATGAAGCTACAAACATAAATTCACTTTCTTTAATTATTATACTTAGCCTACATCTGATTTTGTTATCCAATAAATGTCATGCTGGTACTGTTATGTAACATCCTGTATTCAGCTGTTGTTCCAGCAGATGACATTAAAACTTCTTTAACCATCCTTAAGATAAAATAATAAATGAGTTTTACTTCCTTTGGATTTCTGGCAGTGATTGAAAACTTGTTTAACATATGTCTGGAAAGACAAGCTTCAGAAGAGAACAGAAAAATCATTATTCAACTGATTAAGTGTATTCCTAAAACTATCTCAGAATGATTGGACTGACAGTTCCCACTGGGTGAGGAAGAGTTATAGACCACTGCCTGTGACCTCCACAGTGAGATGGGAGGGAAAGAGATGGGTATGAACATGCACAGAAGTTGAAGGGGATATAAATGTTCATTCATATGTCTCATATTAAATATATGATTTAAGCTTTGAACATAGTTCAATGACATGATCTATGAACAACCTTCTGAATCTTACCCAAATTGTATTGCTGAAACAAAATAGCATTTCAGCCTTGCAGAGAGCTTTTACAACTTGAGAGACCATTGGCTAGGATATTCTCTCTCTCTCTCTCTCTCTCTCTCTCTCTCTCTCTCTCTCTCTCTCTCTCTCTCTCTCTCCCTTTTTAATCAATTTTTAAGTTACAGTACAATAGTGTTAACTATACACCACACATGTTGTACAGTAAATCGCCAGGACATTTTCATCTTGCATGACTAAAAAATCTACAGCCAATGAACAACTCCCTATGTCCCCCTCCTCCAAGCCCCGATGGCTACCATTCTACTTTGTACTTCCAAGAATTTGATGACTTGAAGTACTTAGGTAGGTGGAACCATGCCAAATCCAAAAGAACTGAAATGAGTCTCAAGGATACATTGGCACTCCCATATTCCTGACAGCATGAACATATTGTAGCCAAGAGATGGAAACAAGCTAAATGACAATTAATAGAATAATAAGTAAAAATATGTGGTATATGCTATCATGAATATTATTCAGCCTTCAAAACAAGGAAATTCCATCATGTTGCAACATATATGAACCTTGAAGAAATTATGACAAGTGAAATAATCCAGTCACAGAAGAAAACATATTGCAGGAGACATTTTTTACATGGCATGTTATTATATTATTATTATTACTTAATTATTATTATAATTCCATAATATATTATTCCTTATTAAAGTAAGATTATTTAAAAAAGATGGACCAGCCTGCCAGGTGTGGCTTAGTGGGTGAGAGTCTAATTATGAACCCCGAGGTTAGAGTTCAATTCCCGGTCGGGGCATATGCTGGGTTGTGGGCTCGATCCCCAATGCAGCTGATCAGTGATACTCTCTCATCATGGATGTTTTGTTATTGTTTCTCTCTCTCTCTCCCTCAGTCTTTCTATCTGAAATCAATACAATATATATGTTTTTAAAAAGATGGGCCAGTGCTTCATTTATTTGGACAGCCAAACCCAAAGATTGCATGAAATTAATTAAAATATAATTTTATTTGGAGTCATTACCTGTTTCCTACAAAGGGTTTGAGATTAACTCTATAGAAAATTAAAAAAAAATGTTACCAGGAAGAAAGATGTTCTATGTTCTATTAGTTTTATATAATCTAAGCAGGAACTTTTGCTCTTGAGACTTTGATTTTGTTTTTTTATTAATAAAAAAGGTGAAGATTGTGCATCTCTAAAAGGGATCTTGATAGTTCTAAATGTTTCTAAAAATCAAGCTGGCATGAAGTGAACACATTTTCTAACCGATCTGGAGTCAGAAAACCTGATTTTGAATTTTGACTATGTCACTAAATAGTTCTGTAGTCTGATTTAATAGCTTTGTTTCTGTATCTATAAAATAATACTGATACCATCTGCTATCCAGGTTTTTTATGTAAATAACATGGTGCTATATATATGAATGCACTTTTCACTTCCATAACACATGAGCATTTACAATGATTCTATTATTCATGTTAGTCAACATAATGTATTCATCCCAAAGGCCTACTTAGAGTACATTTTTAGCAGGATCTCTACCAAGATCATGGGCATACTGGTTCCTTTCATCACTGGCTTACAGGAAACCTAAAGTTGGGAGGATCCTGTAATAGGAGAATTAAATGGGAGGACCTGGAATTTTATATTTAAAAATTCTGGAACACTCAATAAGGGTGAAACAAAAGGCAATTCCTGATTTGAACCACTTGATTAGAATAAGAAATGTCCTAAATTTCTAAGATGGAAGATATTTCTAAATGAGTATTTATGTTGAAAATGTATTCCTATACAGATACTCCAAGACAATACTGATTTCAAGAATTGGTCAAGAAAGACAGATGACTGTTTCTCAGACACCAGGGATGTGCTGTTTTTGCCATGCTGACTAACATATATTGATTTCTCTAATCTTCCTGATAAGTCTATCTGCTGTGTATGCCTATTTCCATTTTATATATGGAGGGGACTGAGATGCAGAAAGACTTAATACATCAGAGTTTCAAAAAAGCGATAAAAACTAAAGGATAGATAGATCTGTCTGGATGGATGGATGGCTGTATATCCATCCACCCACCCATCAGAATATTTCTGTATGTATGTCTGAATCTGTCTATTATTGTATGTTTATTATAAGTCAAGAAAATAAAATACAAATCTTGTTTTCATGTTGGTAAATTTTGGTCAAGTAACAGGATGGGTCTACCAAAAGTGAAAGCAGACTCCAGAATTGTACAAAATAAAGAAGAAGAAGAAGAAAGAAGGATGAAGGAAATAAATAATTTGTGGTTCTAGGAATGCTTATTATTTCTATGAATGATATGTAAAGTAATAGTAACAACATTAAGCCAAGATTGTGTTTACCCCACTGAAGGAATGGAGAAAATGGGGGAAAATAGAGTTGAGAGGCTCTACATTTTAACATTTCCTTCATACTTCGTCATTATGGTTCATTCTTCATGATGATTCACACTTCATTATGATGTACTGGTTGGTAGGAATGCCTTAGAAAGAGACAGTATCTTAGGAAAATGCTTAAGCTTCAGCAGTATTTTTTTTTTTGCATTACTGTTTAGTTAATAGCTTTTGGAAGAAAAGGGTGGTACAGAGCCCGATCATATGAAGAACGGATTATAGTTATAGTTTGCCATCAGCAAAGTTTGTCTGGAAAAACAGAGTTAGATAGAACAAAAGCAATGTAGGGAGTATTCAGAGAACATGAATGATTCAGCATGAAGACATATTTATCCCATTTCTAACCTCTTTTATGAAGACCACCTACTATTTGATATCCTTTCATCTCCCTCCTGAACACTGGTCCTTGAACTCCCTGTGTATCTCAAGTAGACCAGGTCCCTGTTCTATTGTCACCAAATACCTAAAGAAATGCAAGTGGCTTAAACCGGTTTGGCTCAGTGGATAGAACCTCAGACTGCGGACTGGAAGCTCCCAGGCTAGATTCCATTAAGGGCACATACTTTGGTTGAGTGCAGGAGGCAGCTCATCGATGTTTCTCTCTCATCGATGTTTCTAGCTCGCTCTCTCTCCTTTCCTCTCTGTAAGAAATCAATAAAAATATATTAAAAAAAGAAATGCAAGTGAACCCCTATACTCTCTACTGATTTATCATTAATTCATTCCACATAATCTTCCCATAATCCTACTCTGTCCTGCACACAGTATTGAAACTTTTCCATTATGCTATTTCCCCTGCATGCTTTACACATTATGGATGTTCAGTAATATCTGAATTAATTTCTTTAGCAGCGAGTCCCACTAGTGGAGTCCTTAGCGTGCTGCTGCCCAGCCCTGCACCCTCAAAAGCATGGGCATTGTTTTTTCATTAAATCTAAAGTCACATATAAAAATTAAAGCTTAGAGACACTGTCCAATGTCATATGGTTAACAAGTGGATATGAATGCAGCTTGGGCTCCATGCATGTCACATTGCCCCATTTTATCTGGAAAATCCATATGCAAGGAAAAGGGCACTTTAGGACACTTATCAATGGCATTTGCACAGTTCCTCCCATACAAGTGAACACTCAGATGGTTTACATTTTCCAGTCCTGTCATGAATGAGCCACCATTTAAAAAGGGATTGGAATCTCAGCAAACATGTTTGGGAGCTGTTCATGGGTTTCGTGATGCTCTCAGAATATTTTTTCCAAATTTATTTGGCCTTTTCCTAGTACAAGAATAAATTCCACACTGCTGCCTCTTAGAACAACACGAAACCATGGTTTCCTGATGCTGCTCATCAGCCTTCCCACATTCTTCTCTTTGATGATGGTTCTGTGGCCAAATTCATGGAGTTTAAGACAATAAAACCTTGTCTCATCTCCTTCCTGAACACTAGACTAAATTCGAAGAAGATGAGTGCTTTATTTTTCATGACTCATGTGAACTGTGATTCCAGATGTATACTAGTCTCTTGGAAGAGGCAAAATAGATTATTTTATCATGTTTAACATTTGGGAAAACCACTCTGCATGGATATAAATTATAGTTTTTAAATATGTTCTGTGATCCGGGTTGTAATAGGCACTTTATGTATTTACTCTTAATATTCAACACAAACCTACGGGTGGTACTAGTGTGAACATTTTATCATGAAAACACTGCAGATTAAAGTTATGACTACCAGATCTAATCAAGGATGAGTAAAGATTTAGAGTAAGATGATACACATAAAGTCCAGTTCTCTTCAGGGACATTCCACTGAGCAATGAATGAGTTGGCACTGAAACTCTTGGAGCATCACACTAAAGAAGAACTTGCATTCAAGATTGCAATGTAGCTTAGTGACATATTGCAAGACAGAAAAGTAGACTTCAAAGCCAGGTTGCCTGGGTTCAAATCCTATCTCCATTATATACTATACTAGAGGCCCAGTACATAAAAATCATGAACTGGGGGAGGGGGTCCCTCAACCCAGCCTCTGCCCTCTCACATTCCAGGACCCCCTAGGGATTAAACCTAAACTGGCACTCAGACATGCCTCACACAGTCCAGGGCTCTCACCGTCCAGAACCCCTTGCTCCTTACCACCTGCAGCAGAGGCTGGATACTGTACTTGCCAGCTGTGAGCCAAGCTTCTGGCTGAGCGGGAAGGGAGGGAAGGGAGGAGAGGCTGGGGGAAGAAGGCAAGAGGAGGGATTGTTGCTCAAGCAGAAGTAGGGCTTGCTGCTCCTTAGTGCTAGCCCCTCTGCCTCTGCAGAAGGGGTGACTTCAGGCCTGGGACCTGTCCCACACCACAGCCTCTCCAGCCACCTCTCCAGAAGGGACAGCGCTGGGACTGGTGGCTGTGCAGGCCCACTCCCAGGGCTGCCCCTCTAGTGGCCTCTGCAAAAAGGGCAGCGCTGGGTCCAGGACCAGGCCACACCAAGTGAGAGAAGCCTCCGACTGCCTCTACAGAAGGGGGGCAAGGGGACCGCCATGCCTGGCCTGGTGGCACAGGCTCACTGGCCCTGCCCTCTGACCAGTGGTCCTTCTGCTGGAAGGTCCTCTGGAAGGTCTTTTGGCTATCTAGTCTAATTAGAATATTATGCTTTTATTATTATAGATTATTATAGATACCTGCCTTTACAAAATTATGAAACTTTTCTTTGCTTCAGTTTTCCCATTTGTGAAGCAGGAGCAGTGATAGCATCTACCTGTTCGGTAATTATGAAGGTTAAACAGTGGCAAGTGAAGCAGGGTCAAGTAGCCCTTACCATGTCCCAGCACTCCTTGTACAAGAGATCACCTAAGTGTACAGCTTCAAGAAAGAATATAAAATCTTTAAATACACACACACACACACAAATATATATATACACACACACACATATATATGAACATGCAAATTAACAAGAAGCAATGGAACATGTGCATGCTGTCTTTCATTGACTTCTACTCTGTGGGCTTGCTTACAAAGATAGAAGAATAAATGTACAGAATAAATGTATGTTGGGGATTTTTAAGTAGGTATATGGTTTTTAGCCATCGCTGTAGGTGGTGTGAAAGAACTCCCAGACTTTAGCATTATACAATCCAGATTCTAAATCATGGAAAAAGGGAAGAGGTTCCTTTCAAATTGCTTTCTTTACATTTCCGAGTTTTGGAAATCTTAAGTAATTTGGCAGCTTGTCATATCATGAAGGTCAGGCTGACAGCAATGGACAGGCTCAATTTCTTTCTGATTTCCCAAGGAAGATTCACTGACGTGCTTTAATTTCAGTGTGTTATTAGGTCCCTCGCAGTCATAGCAGGTTACAGACCATCTGCAATTCTGATTATTAGTCTGTCTTAGAAAAATGAGGGGGCTTTATTTTACTAGCATTGAAGAACTAATTTGAAATTCAGTAGCAATTCATTTCCCCCCCATCTCCAGGTTACACTTTAGATTAGGGAGCACTGAATTTGAAATCAGCCTGGATCTTTAATGCTGGGGTGGGGGGGTGGGGTTGCTAAGAAATAAGCAAGTGGGTTTAACATATAAAAAGGTAAGTTTCTTAATTATAATTAAGGGGGCATTCTTTCCTGAGATTCTTCCCAGTGACTTAAGGTTATATTGTTTGCTTGGAGACATTCAAGCAGATGTACATCTGTAAATGTTGATGAGAATGCAGTAGAAAGAGTGCCAATTTTTAGAATCAGACCAATGTTAAGTTCAAATCTCAGTATTACCTTTTATTAAGAGCCACATCTTGGAATGACTTAATTTTTTAAACTACCTTATTCTCAGTTTCCTCACTTGTAAAAATGAGAAATATAACTCTGCTCTTACAGGTAACTTTTCAGCTTTACAGCTATCATTCACTTAAAAAAAAATGTTTTACAGCACTACCACTACTATGATTATTTTTTGTACATTTTTGGGGTACCTTTTCTTTTTAAATATATTATTATTAACTTCAAGAGAGGAAGAAAGAAAGATATAGAAACATCAATGATGAGAATCATCTATTTGCTGCCTCCTGCACACCCCCTACTGGGGACAAAGCTAGCCGCCTGTCTTCACCAGGAATTGAACCATAACCAGTTGACTCTCAACCAGTGAGCTACACTGGAGTGTGCTACCATTCACTTCTTAACCCACAATTGTCTCTGATAATGCCCCCAGGTGTAAGTGTGTAGAGATGTGTGTATGTGTCTAACTATTCCATAAAATTAAAATATTTGTAACTTCATGTATATAGGCTCAGTATAAGAATTCAAAAAGTGATGCCTGAAGAAACCCTGTACTTAATGAAGAATAATGGTACCCTGATCAAAAGAGAAGAGTGTAGAGAAAAAAAATTAAAAAATTATAAATATATTTTACTTATTTATTTTTTTACAGAGAAGAAGGGAGAGGGAGAGAGAACTAGAAAAATCGATGAGAGAGAAACATTGATCAGCCACCTCCTGCACACTCTTTACTGGGAATGTGCCCACAATCAAGGTACATGCCCTTGACCAGAATTCAACCTGGAACCCTTGAATCTGCAGGCCTATGTTTTATCCACTGAGCCAAACCGGTCAGGGTGAGAAATAAAAAAATTTTAATAAGATGGAAAACTTAGAAACAGGGCCCGATTAGTATAGTACCATTCAGTAGATAAATTTACTTTATTACCCAAAGGATAACTTATTTGGTTTCTGAGAGTTTTGTTATATGGACATACATAGAATATATTCTGTTTTATAGGCATGCAAAGAAATGAGCAGAATCTCTGGAGGCCAACACATAATGGACAGAAAGGAGAACTGAGCCAGTTTGGGGACTGCTGCAAAAACAAAAGGGAAGTACCACACTGAAGGTTTGGAGAAGTCTGCATGGGAATGCCGTAAAATCTGATGTGGAAAAGGGACATCATATTATGCCCTTGGCTCTTATTTTGTGCTATGAAAACATTCCAAGTACCTGTGGACTCCTAAGTCCTACCTGCTGGCATTGCTGTGAATGGACAATCTGGGCTCAGAGCTGTGGAGCCGGCCTGTTAGAATTTGGTGGTGGCCGATGAAGGAAACATGGGAGAGCCTGCTGATTCTGTAGGACTGACTCCCAGTGCTTGGCCAGCTCTAGGGAGGACACAGCCAGCATGCCCCTCCCCCATACTTGGAATAGGAGAGTCTGGGACCCTCTATGAGACACCGTAAGAATCCCTCTCATTGCATTTAGTTGTTCTAAATGAGAAGTGGACTTGAACTCCATCAAAGATCTATTCAGTGAGAAACTACAAGGGAGAAGATGGAGAAAGTGTTTTAGGTAGACTAAAAGGGGGAAAAAATGTCATCCAAACAAAATGTTATGATTCATCTGACCTCCCTGTGCCTAATAGGACTTTATTATAATGGCTTTTTTAGAGTCATTATATATCAAGTGTCTTTCACCCCCTAACTGAGACTACCATATTCTGTTTATTTTAAGTCTTCCAGAAATGCTTGGGAAGGTAGTAGACAATTCCACCTGATCACTTGAGTATCTGGTGTCAAAAAGGTTGAAAGCTAACATGCCCAGCATGCCTCTTTCCAGCTTTCCCCCTTTCCGTTCATTTTAGTAAAAAAAAGAGATTGGAATTCTTCCCGATTCTATGTTACTTAGTACTCATTAGTGTGTCAGCAGTTTTTCCTCTTAAAAAATACCGCATTTTAATTCATTCCTGGAGGCTGTGCTACCCAAGAGAAAGCATTTGCAAGAGCACTAAAATATCCAGCCCCAAATTTTTATTTTTATTCTCAATTGCTCCTGCTCACACAGTTTTCAGTCAGGACTGATGTTCTCGGGGAGAAACAGTCATTATTAATATATTCATTAATACAGATCGCAATGACTATTGACAGCTCTAGAGATTTCTCTCATGTGAAGGTCCTTGTGTCACTGGAACCTGTAGTAGAGACACTTCAGTGATGATCCATTTTAATTCCTCCAAATAGGTAAAACGGCATCTACTTAAAACTGTAGCCCATCTTTTTACTTACATATTCACTATATTTAGCTTCTCTGAATCTGGTTGTTTTCCTGAAACTGTAAATTACAGATGAAGAAACTAAATTAGCAAGAGGTGAAAGAAAAGAAGATTAGAATGAAAAGAGCAACACTGATACTGATAACAGCTGACAACTGCAAAGCTATTATGTGCTAAGCATTTGGTTAAACAGTCCATTGTCAAACCCTAGCTGAATACTCACAAATACCATATTAATGAGAAATTTTATTCCCATGCTCCTGGTGAGGAAGATGAGATCAGGAAGGCTAAGTGGAAATCTATGAAGACCTTAATGGCATATAATGCTCATTTGCGCAAAGTGCAGAAGAGGGATGGATAAGACACCTGGAGAAGTTGAATAACTCTATAATGATAAAATCGTAATATGCTAATTAGACCAGATATCCTCTGTATGTCTTTCCAGACAAAGTCTCAGCAGGCAGGGGCCAAGGCAGAGGCAGCAGAGGTACCTGGCCAGGGCAGTGGTGAGCAAGGGCAGGGGTCAAAGCCCTTGCATGAATTTTGTGCATCGGGCCTCTGGTAGTTAAATAAAAATCCAACCCAAAGTAATATGACTCTACTTGATTTAAAGGCCCTTATGCCCAACAACAATAACAACAAAACTTGTAAGTGTTGCCAAAGAAAGAATACATAACTTAAAAGATATATAAAATTGTTATACAAGTGGTCAATTGAATGAGTATAAAATTAAACATATTTATCTTTTTTTAAAAAATAACAATTGATTTTTAAGGGCTCTTAAAAGAGGCTCCTACAAAATAGTTATAAATAAAAATAGTTCATTTTATTTTAATAATATTAAAAAGAATAACTACAATAAGCAACATTAACTTTTTTTTGCTGAATCTAACTTGTAATCATTGATTTATTTTGTCTGCCCTTTGGATATGGTTCCCATCTAAATTTTCATGGATCTGTCCTGAAGGTCTCTAAGACACAGATTCAAATGATCCCCCCCCCTTTTCCTGCTCTGATAAGCAAATCCCAGAAATATATAAGCTCTAACTCCAACTAAATAACCCTGACATCATCCCCAGAGTCCAGATGGGTGGATATTCTTATCCCTACTAGAGAAGCACAGTAACAGAAACTCTGTGGGTTAAAGCTACTTGCTCCAGTAGAGTTTTCGCCTATTTTTATATAAAAATCCGCCTTTAAAGTCCCCTAAGAGAATATAAATGCAGAAAAAAAAAACATCAGTTTTTATGATTCCTACATCTAAACTTTGATTGTGCATTATTTAAAAAGAAAAAGAAAAAAATTTTAAATTTTGTTTAAAAGAAAAAAAATTTTAAATTTTGTTTAAAAGTTACTTTAAATAACCTGAAGTTCTTTCAAATTTAACTCATGGGTACCTTAGGATAGGTGTTTTCACATTTTTTTTCTATCCAATAAGTTCTCCCCATTTCCTAAAATAAGGATGAAAAAAATCTCTACATCCTCCTCCCCCCTCACACACACACACACACACACACACACACATTCTCTGATAAATGCTCAATTTCCTTTGCATATATTGTTTCCACATGGGTAAATACTCCCCTTCAGATTATCTTCTCCAAGATTCATTTCTGTATATAACAAAACTCAGTGATAGCAAGGGATAAAACATCCAACCTAAACAAGGCATAGTTGTTATCCGATTTTGCCAGATAAAGTCGAACACCTCATCCACTGCACTCTAACTTAATTTTAACCCTTTTAATAATAAATAATTAATTTCCCCCATGTATTAGTAGATTGAAGCCACAAATCAGGGTCTGGTATAAATTAAGAATTCCATAAGTGTTGTTTGAATTTTATATTTAAACTAGAGGTGAATCGTGGGGTCCCTTGGTCTGGCCTGCTCCTTCTCACAATCAGGGACTGCTCAGGGGATGTTGGGCTTCAGGTTTTGGCCCAATTCCCACAGGCTACTATATGAATATAAGATCTTTGGTTAATCTCTTCCCATCCACTCCCTCCCCCCTACCCTCTGAGATTTATCAGTTTGTTCCATGTTTCCATGTCTGTGAGTTGAGTGTCTGCCCCCTGGTGGACAGTGTGCATGATAGCTACTGGTCCAATGGTTGAACAGTCCTTAGGCTTTTATATATAGGTAGTCTTGTAACCAAAAGAAAGGGATTAGAGATGTATCTTATCTGCTTATGTATTGAGCTTCTACTGTATAATTTTAAGTCTATTATCCTTAAACAATGGTACTGACCTACAGAAAACTTTAACAAGTAGAATATTTAATTTGTTAAAGGAGACAATGACAGAGAAAGAGAAAAAAAAAGAGAGAGAGGTGTGCTTTGACAAACTCTTAAATGAAGAAACTTATGTGTTCTGAACTTGTGTTGATGGGAATGCTATTTATGAAGTACAGTTCTCTATAAAAATTGGCTCATGTTGACTTTGATGATTTTGTTTTTTATGTTCCAAAGCATCTGGTGAATATTATTGAGTTAGAGCTTCGTGCCTCAATTCAGACAGTAATTGCAGTTCAGTGAGTGAGCCAGACCTCTTTTGAGTCAAGAACCCTCTATTATAAATCTCAAAATAACAAATAGCAGAGGTCATGTGACATATTTTTAATTTCGCATTTTCTGGTTAGCTTAAAGTAGGAAATAGGCAAACAAAACCTATCATGGTATTTATCAGACAGCATAATGCACTTTTATATTGCGAGAATAGTTATATGGTTTTTAAGTTGTTTCATATAAGCTTTGCATATTATAGTTTCCCTAGAAGTAGATATATTCTTTTGAAGACTAGATGTGCGTAGAGAAACATTCAAAATATTTTTTTGAGTGGTGACATAATAGAAGTTTCTCTATTTTAATACAAAGCACAACATATAACAATCTTAGTAAATACTTAAATTTTGAGATACATAAGCTTTAGAATAATATGTGTTTTTCTTTCCCTTGCTAAACACAGCTGTAAAACCTGGCCAAAATAAATATAGCAGCTATTTGAGAACTCTGAAAACTAAAGAGTAGTAGGCAGATAGACGTAAAAGAGGAAAATTCAAAATAAATAATGAGATTATCATTTGTTCTCCTTCTGATATCTCTGCCTGGCTTTGAGGCAGACCCAAACCAAGAAGGGGGCCCTGGTCCAGAGAGGGGTAAAAGGAAGTCCTCTCGTTCTCACAAGAGGGTCCGGAAGTACATCTAAAACTCACAAAGAAAGGGAGAAATCTCCTGTTTTTCTGTGGTCTTTTCTCCTTCCTCTTGTTGCCAAGACACCTCCAGCTCTCAGGAAGAGAAACTTCCTCTCCTGCTAGAGGAACTTGGATTTCAAGAGGGTGGTGTGACCTTGGGATCATTACTTTCTCTTTCTTTTTCCTTGCCACTTGGCCCCACAGGCAGGTGTATTTGTAGGGAGTAGATGGCAGAAGAGGGTAAATGAGGCCTCAGCTTTCTTATTTAAGGACTGAGCCATGGGAAACCATAAAGTGTGGGGGTATCATGAGGAGTTCAAGGAAAGGGAAAGGATACTGCAGTTTAGGAACTCCTGGAGTCATCTTAGAGCTGCTCTTGCAAGGCTCTGACCTTACAACTAAGCAGCATTCATGAAACTGTAAGGACTGGATACCAGGGCAGACCAGCCACCAGTTCCCAGACTGGCCACTGGGTAGTGCACAAAGGCAGTGGTTCTGAATGCCTCTGCAAAAGGTTTGAAAACATAAATGAGATTATAAATGCTTATTCAATTTTTTAAATAAGTATAGGACTACTCAAATTATGTTTCACCCTCAGGGATTTGGATGGTTTGTAGTATTTCAGGAAATGTCCATTCCCTGCAATGTATGCATGTATCATTGTTTGTTGTTGTCCCTTAAAAGTCCATACTATCTCTGGGTCGGTAGTGATATCCTTTTGTTCACTGCAAATACTTTTGAGAGCTCTGTTGAGATATATTGAATAATTGGTATACAAAGAGCTGCACATATATAATGTATGCATTTTGATGAGTTTGATACCATCACCGTAACCAAGATAATCAATATTCCCATTACTTACAAAAGATTCCTTGTGTCCTTTTGTTTTATTCTGTTTTTTTTTTTTTTTTTATGGCAAGGACACTTAAGATCTACTCTCTTAATATTTTTTTAAGTGCACAGCAAAGTAGCATTAGCTAAAGGTAAAATGTTGAATAGATTTCTACTACTTATTCAAAACTGAAGTTTTATACCCATTGAGTATCAACTCCATTCCTCTTTACCTCATCCTCTCACACCACCATTCCATTTTTTGCTTCTATAAGTTTGACCATACTTCATATAAGTGAAGTCATGCAGTGTTTGTTCTTCTGTGACTATTTCACTGATTAGAATGTCTTTCAGGTCTATCTATGTTGTCAAATGATAGAATCTCCTTTTAAAGTTTGAATAAATAATACATTATATGTATATGACAAATTCTCTTTATCTTTCTATTTATCAATGAATATTTGGGCTGTTTTCACATCTTGGCTATTGTAAATAATACTGCAATAAATGTAGCAGTGCAAATAGCAGTTTAAGATCCAGATTTCAAAATCCCAATGTCACTTTTTTTTTTCAGAAATAGAAAATAAATACTGAAATTCATAAGGATCTACAAAAGATGCAAACATTCAAAGTGATCTTGATGGAGGTAGGCATTAATTGGGAGACATCTTAGAAGCTACTGCTGAACACAGAAACAAAATCCAAACACAGAAATTAAAAAAAAAAAACAAAAAACTACAACACCAAAACTAAACCAAAAATAGAAGGCATTGAAAAATGAAAAACTGAGGGCCCAGTCATTAGTGATAACTTAAACAGGTAGACAGATCTCAGATCTCTCTCTCTCCCCTCACCCCCGTGTGTGTGTGTGTGTGTGTGTGTGTGTGTGTGTGTGTGTGTGAGAGAGAGAGAGAGAGAGAGAGAGAGAGAGAGAGAGAGAGAGAGAGAGAGAGAATACTAGTAATGCATGTGGCTATACAGCACTATAGTTAAGTCTGAATATATTATATATATGTTTGCTTTCTGACTCCAATACAGGAGTTGACCTCAGAGGGGGAACAAAGGATTATCTCATAACTTATGGGAGTTGGCTCTTTTTAGAAAAACTGCCCTCCCTACTATTTTTACTTCCTTCCAAGCACTGGTTCAGAGTCAGGGAAAACACTGTACCCCTGAGACATAGGGAGCGGGGCAGAACTACTGAAACTCAAGTAAGTCCTCTAAGGTGCATGCAAACTGGGCCAAACAGCTTCTGCAGAGTCAGTGAAATGGCTCCTGAGAGTCAGGTCACTGACCAGTTCCAACTAGACAAAGGAATAGCTCCACCCTACTGTTTCCTTCTAGCAGGTGCTGGACAAAAGTTGGGCTGGGGAACCATTTCTTGAGACCTGTGTGGGTTTTCTGCAAATGCAATCTCATTTTCAATGATTACTGTGTTTCTACATTAAACATAAAGGAAAATGCCACCTCCCAAGGGCTTGCTCCATGTCATAGTGGTGTGAAAGTTCTTTTGTATTTATGTCACAAAATACTCATTATCACTCCATAATGTCTACTTGAGGGATGTATGCATTTCAGAGTTCATACAATTTGCTCATGTGGGTTTGGGCAGGACTGAGCGATATTCCTCCTCTTAGGTCTGTTTAATGGCAAAGCTTGAATTTTCCATGAGTTAACTTTATGTGGAATCTAATGAACAAAATAAATTGATGAACAAAAAAGATCCAGAGACATGGAAGCATGTAACAGACTGATGAATTTCAGAGGGAAGGAGGAGAGGGGGTAGACTAACCAATGAACTTAATAGGAATATATGCATAGCCCATAGACAGGCAATAGTGTAGGAGGCGACAATGGTGGGAGTGAGGAAGTGAGGGACATCTGTATTACTTTCAACAATTTAAAAATACTTAAAGTTCACATTTTTAACAATATATCACACCAGTAGATAATGAACTCTTTTAAATAATTTCATGAATGTCTATTATTTTCCAGACATTGTGTTATTAACTGTGGTACACAAACTGAAGTAATGACTTCAATATCATTTTTTGGGTACGTTCACAGTCCGTTGGAAATGGTCTACTTGTGAACAAGTATTATAATACAATGTATTAAAAACTAATAAAATATAATCAAAATATTATAGTGGCATTAAAAATTGGACAAGGCTTTATAGGCAAAGCCAGTCTACTTAGTGGGGCATCCCACCCTCCAAAAAAAAAAAAAAAAAAAATCAACCTTTGACTTTTTTGTGTTTTGATGATATACATGGGCAAAGATCATTTGGCAAAATGATCTTAGGATTTTTTAGGGATTAACTGGTTTCTGATACATCATGTTATTAAATGAATAAATGGTTGAAAAAGTAAATCTGTGGTTATAGTTTTAGCAATTATTTGAGAGATGAATCCTGTCCTGAGGTAAGTTAATTATGATGTATTCATATGCCTGGCTTACACTAAACAAATAACTCTGATAAGATCTTTAAAAGAGATCTGATTAATACCTAAATACAGGCAGCTCTTAACATGCTAATTAGATGTCAATTGTTCCGCAAAAACAAATACAAACATTTGTAATGGTAATTGAAGTTGAACTTGATGCGATTATCAATTCTAGTTTTCCAACAGGTTAATTGCTACCTCTGAGGAAAGCCCCTGTTCCAGACTCAAGAGGTCCCATTAGCCCATCTCTGCTTGTTGCTTCTGTCCTCCCTCTAAGATGGGCCACTGAGTGTATTCATTGTTTGCTGCTAAACACATTTAATGACTTATTTCTGGAGCAGGTAACTGAGTGGATGGCCACTTAGAGAATAAAGAGTTCTGAAGGAAGTAAAATAAGATGCAACTGAGCAAAGGAGTTTTAAATCTATATCAATAAAGCACTCATTACAGAAGAATGATACCTTTTACCCATCTTCCGCAGCCTTAAGGTAAAACTGACCTTCCAGGCTCACATTTCTAACTTCCCATTCATTTCCAAACAGAATTAGCCACTTGCTTTCCTGAACTTCCAGGGCAGATTGTGCAGAAGTCAGACTTAGGCTTGTCAGACCCATTTCCTGAGCCCTCCTCTCTCCCTCCTCCCCTTGACTCAGAAACTAGGGTATTATATATTGTTCCATGAGAAAAAGTAAATAAATATTTGGCTTATGTGCTTTTAAGTATGTACCTCCATCCTACATAGGGGAAATAAATATCCCCTGTTAAAAAATGATTTGTTGTTTTTTACTTTGTTTTCTTTTAAAATATTTTTTATTGATTTCAGAGAGGAAGGAATAGGGAGAGATAGAAATATCAATGATGAGAGAGCAATATTAATTGGCTGCCTCGCACACACTCCACAGGGGATCCAGCCTGCCATCCAGGCACTCAAATACTGAGCCACACTGGCTAGGGAGTAGTTTATTTTGTTTGGTTATTTTTGCTTGCTTTTTAAACTCTCTTTAATATCTAATAAAACTTAGCTCTAGCCATGATTGCATTACCACTCACACCAAACATAAGAGGGCCTTCTGACTAGATCAGCAAACACCCATCTAATGTTTTCATGCATAAGTTATATGAGATTAGAAGCCCTTTTTAAATTTAGTGCCAACATCATCTAGCTGTCCAAGTCTGAATTTCCAACAAAGACATTATCCTTACTTTACTCCTTGCTTTGCCAGTTTTTTTGAAGAGCAATGTAGGCAGTAGCTGATTATTGAAGTCCTATTAAAGAATATTATCTCTGTAAAATTAGCCAAGTTAAAAGAATATCTTGAAATAACAATTACCTATCTATGAAGTGAGATGATGCTAGCCTTGATTCATAATACTGATAGGATTCATGGGTGTTCATAAAGTCTTTTGTCCAAACTTTGATACATAATAATAAAGGTTAATAGTTAATTAGCCTTTACCCCATCCTATACACTGTATTAATAGCTTGACCTGTGTTAAAGAGAAATATACTGCCCTCAACAATAATCGTTTTTAAGATGAGAAAACTAAAACATATAGAAGTTGAATGGCTTGCCCCAAGGTGACAATGCAGGCATACCGCGCTGCCCCCAGCTGCTCCAGGTCTCTGGACAGAATGGGAAGGCAGAAAGGTGGCTCCAGGCCAGAGCAAAAAAGGTGGCTCCAGCCAGTGCTGCATCCAGGGGAAGGAAGGCTCATTTTTGCATGTATCTTCATGCGCCAGACTTCTAGTCTAATATAATACAGAAATAATTGTTCTACATAAATGGATATAGATGTTCCTACTCCAAGAAAGGAACTGAAGATTTTGTTGTTTCTGACTCCCTCATCCTCTTCCTTGCACCCTTTATTTCTTCCCTTGGTTAAGTACGTTGACCTATACACTTGCTCAGTGTGGACATGGCCACCATCAGTGCATGGCACCATAATAGTTCTTTTAGCCTTTTCTTGGGTACCTACAATTACTTAGCAAGATGCTTTGTAATTAATTCACTGCCTCCCTCCTTCAAGATGACCTTTCCTTTCCCAGGAGTTAATACACTCTACTAGTTAGCAAGTGGGCTCATAATTCACCTCTCCCTCTAATGCCACCTACAATTAAAGCACTTCTCTCCCTAGATAAAAGCACTTCAAACATTATTTTGTAAGAACTTTCATGTGGCCCAGAGAATTGACTCCCTTAAAATTTTAAGTGTCCTAAGTTATTTAACTGTCAACTATATTTAATGTCACCATGTTAACATTATATTTATGTTGAGATTAATATTGTATTTAATGTTATCAACAACCTCTTAAAAGTGAAATACAGTTGTGTGTGTGTCATTGGCGTTGGGTACTATGTTAGATATTTTACTCCTGCTTATCACCTAACCTTCAAAAACACGTGGTGAAATACTAATTATTGTGCCCATTTTAATAATGAAGGCAGGAGAAGATGAGTCACCTATTTAGTAGAGCAGGCACATGTCCACTTCATGCACATGGTTCCCATATGAGTTCATAGGGTCATACTGTAAGTCCCCCCATGAGGATTTTTCTCAAATGTTCACTGGGAACAGAAGTGCCAAGGAGTTAAGGGTCTCAGATGTATAATTCAGACAATGACTGATGGAAGTTGAAAAAAAAAATTCTAGCTTCTTTCCCTCTGGAGGGACAAACAGACATGTTCCCTACTGTCTCTGACAGTTTCCCAAAGGACAGAGACTCAGCTGCCGTCAACCTGCTGAACAATGTTCTTTGTTGATTCCTTTTCTTTCCAGATTTCTCTTGATCATATCCCTTTGGGTATTTCTTGGGTCTCCTTTTCTCAAAACTTGTCTTAGTGTCTTCTTCCAATAGACTCCAATCTAAGAAAGCAACAACATGGCAGGACTCGGATACTAATCCAGGTCTCCCTGTCAACAAAGCCCACACCCTCTACAGTCCCCTAGTGAAAATGTGATCCTAGAGATGCTCCAATTGGCACAACAATAAACGCTGCCACCTTAGAAAGTACAAGTAGGATAAAGTATCTCCTGATAAAGAAATGGCATCTTAGAATTACTTTTTCCCCCCTTCTTCTTCAAGTGGCCTGTGCCAGATTCCTGTCCTTAGCGAGAAAAGAAAAAGGGAAATTTCCTTCCTGTAAGCAGACACTGAAAGGTCTGACTTTGAAGATGTGAAAAGGATAGGTATCTAGTACCCAGTTTCTTATTTTTGCCTGTAACCTCTGTGGAGCGGCACTCGGATGTGTGCCCGCAAAGCCTCAGCTACTCTCTGCTGTGCACTGAAGCCCATGACACAAGGGGAAATGGTCCTGCTGGACCATTTAAAGGAGAACTGAGCCAGAAGCAATAAAACTGTACTCATGCAGTTAAAGGAGCGTTCACTGCAAGCCAGCATTGCTCTTGAACTCCATGAGATAAGTGGCAAAATACAGACATACACAAGCGGTGTAGATACAGAATTAGAGAAATAGAAGTAGAGACACAGGGTGCTGGCGGGATTTCTCTATCAGTCATTCAGAATTAAGGACCTGCTCTCATAAGGGTCCAATTACATTTTTAAAACATATTCAGAGCATATGTATAACAGATAATTTCAAGAAGAGCAGACAATAAAAGTAGCTAAAGAATATGTGCATCCTAGCCGCATGTTTCTCAACATCAAATATATTTGGGCTATAGCAGGTAGCTTGGAGCAGAATATATAGGAATCCTGTTTTTTAATTGAGTCAGAGAGAGAAGAGAAAAATGTCAGCATGTGTCTCTGGTTACACCACAGAGAAGCTGTTTTGGGTGGAAACAGATTATGGAAGAAGGAATAGTTATGAAGGGCAGAGCCTGTGGATAATGAGTCTGCATGAAGGAATATAAACTCTTAGCCTAAAATTCAAAAGGAACTGAAAGGCAGAAGCACACAATAATAATTGAAAAGTGGTTGTGAAGATAGAAGTCCCCAATTAAAATTTTGGCAGTGTCATTTATATACCATCTCAACAGCCTTGACCAAATTTGCTACCCTCTTCTTATATGAAAATAGAGATAAGAACACTAATCTTACAAGTAAAACACCCTAAAATATAAGTAATTTATAAAAACTCTTCCTTTTTATCACCCCCCCTCCTCATGGAGAATCAGATTCATTCATTACTCATGCTATAATTAAAATTATTATTAATCCTAGCAGTAATACTTAATAATTTACATTTTATAATATGCTTTCATTTAGACTATAGGATATATATTATTCCATGTGAAATAAAACAGAATTAATCAGATAATGAATAGTATTACAATTTTACAGAGCAGATGCTCTGTGTTAAAATGTTCTCAATAGAGCTAGACCAACTAGTAAATTAAAAAAATGATGATAGCTGCAAGAGCTGATATATGACATTTTTAGTTCAAATTTCAGTAGAATATAGTAAAACTAAATGACATGTACTTAAAGAACAACACTCCGGGAATGACTGGTAAGCTTCAAATGGCTTAATATAACCTTGAAGATTTTATGTTTATTTGGGGTGCTAAAGAAAATATACAATCATTAACATAAAGGATATTCTGAAATGAGATGAGTTCATATTATTATTTCTTTTTGTTTTCTGTGTTAGAACATACATAAAAGGATAATATGCTAATTAGATCAGGAGATCTTCCTGATGTCCTTCCAGACAAAGTCATGGTGGAGGGGCCAAGGCATAGGTGGTTAGTGGCAATCAGGCCAAGAGGGGAGGGCAGTTGGGGGTGATCAGGCTAGTGGAGGTGGGGGACAGTTGGGGGTGAGAAGGCCAGCAAGGGGGCAGTTGGAGGCCAGCAGGCTGGCAGGGGGGCGGGCAGTTGGGAGCAATGAGGCAGGCAGATGGCAGTTGGGGCAAAAATACATTGAAGATATAACTCTGAACTAAGATAAAAATATCAGAGCCCTTATGGAATTACTTTCTAAATTTCAATTGAGAAATCTTCTTGGAGAGAAGGGAGGTTTAATACATATATATGTATATGTATATATATATGTGTATACACACATATATATATTTTTGAGCATAATAGATAAAATATATACTTGAGTATAATAGAATATGTACATAATAATTTATAGATGTGGTAGACATACTTATGGATAAAGTATTTTAGATTTTAATATATAATTTCTATGTTAAATAATATTCAATTGCAATAGATTTGTTAGGTACAGAAAATTTATTATAATATCTTTAAGCTGGGAGAAACGTTAGGCAATTGGACTTTTAAATATTCATTGATTTTTATTAGCAATTATCTTCACATACCAAAGAATCCATTATTTCAATGTTTAACATGCCCTTAAGATAATTCTCTGTTCTTTTTTTTTTTTCCATTGAAATTGAAATTTAATGGGAGATGTTGTACAGAAGATGCCCTTGGAAGATCATGGGGGTGGAAGAAAGATAATTTTAGGCAAAAAAGTACTTCTATGGCCTTGTATTTAAGTGGCTATGAAAGCAAGACATTATTACATGGGATATAGATTATATGTATGTGCGCGCGCACGCGCGCGCACACACACACACACGCACACACACATAGATGATTAAGCCATATGTTTCTTTCAACACAAAATGTAGGGGAAAGTGAAAATTTTATAGAACAACTTTCAGTTCACAATATTGAAAACAACACATTTAGCCATGTCATGTGGTGTAGGTGCAGGCACACCAGAAAATGAAATAAACCACATCGGATGCTGTGAATTTAGAGAATTTGGATCATCACTGGCTGATTCCATCCCCATGAAATGAAGCACTTACAGGGCAAATGCCAGTATTTGGTGCTAGAAAGAAAAGTTAATCCATACAGATAATTTAACACATATTTACTAAACACCCGAAATGCACCTTACACTGAGGATGCAGAGATAAAAAAAAAAAAAAGTTCCCTGAAATCTGTAATGAGATAATGATCAGAAGACTAAGACTATATAGTAGAGGACTCATGATTAAGAAGCCAGGAAGACACAGATGTGAGCCCTAGACACATCACACTAACATAAGATTTTGACTGTTTTCTCTATTTCTCAAGGCCTCAGGTTTGCCAAAGGAAAGAATGCATAAGCATTCACAGAGGCCATTTAACTGAGCAGGTAGGTGGCTAGCTCTGTTTGTCTACATCTGCATTTCTGATGAATTTCCAGCTTAAGTCTTGAAATAGCACCATTTAGAGAGAAACACTGTGTGCTACGCTTCATTAATCAGACAACCTAAAATCATTATATATTAGCTAGAAGAAACCAAGTCATTTTCCACAGGACTTCCAACTCTGCACAATGCATTGATTTCCTATGTGTGGACTCATCATTCAGAAATACAGCAAACCCAAGGCTGACACAGGGAATGGCAGGGGATCTTTGGCTTTGAGAAAGTCATGTATTGAACTAGGTTTTTCCTATGTGGTCAAATGAACAAAAAGCCTAAAATATGTGTAGTTTTATTAGAAATAACATAAATTTAGCATACTATATCCAATTTATGTCCATTACTAAGAATAGAATGCTGAAAATCTCTTGACCTGTTCTATAATCAGCTTTTATACAATCAAAAGTACTTTATAAACTATGAAATATATATCTATGTATACACACACCACACACACACACACATATATTTTTTCTTTAGCAGAAACCATAATATTTGGCACATAATAGGCACTAGTTTTGAATGAATGCCTATATTTACTAAAGATTATTATTAAACATCCCATTCTATTCTTACTTCCAACAAGCAATTTTAGGTTTGGAATATGGGCAGAAAAATATTTAATCTACTGATTGTTTTCTTGTGCCAGAGATATTAGTTTTCTATGTAATTAGGCTAGAAATTCAACTCAGAAATGTATTCAAGCTGGAGATCCTTTAGTAACTAATAAAACATTATGTTAATGTCAATTTTTCAGATTAAAATAAAGCTAAGGCTTTTAGACAGTTAACCACTCAAAGTCAGACAACTGTATTGAAGGACAAAGCTTCCTACCACCTGCTTTACAAGAGAAAAAAAGGCCCTGGAAGTTTAGGTGTCTCACCTAAGTCTTACATGGACAGAAGATGATATGACTGATGATTGTGTCAACTGCAAGGAAACATATCTCATAGTTTGCATCTCTTTCTGTCTATCTGGTAAACAGAAATGGGAATTTTTTTTGTGTGTGTTTTACAAAGAAGTCTGTACATTTGAGATTTTAGAGAATTCACTCTCTACTTCACTTTAAATACTAACATATGTGTTCCTGAAAAAAAATGTTTTTTGAGAAGAAGAGCTGTACATTTTCTTGAATTCTAGTTCTGCATCAAGCATGCTGTTAAGTGTTTTTGCACACTTTATATCATTTAATTTCCCACATAGTGAAATAATATAAGGATTACTGTTGTTATTTTACCAAACAACCAGATAATTTCACAAAAATGAAAAGCTGATGCTTTAAAATTGCATGCCTAAAATTACACTGTGGCAAAATAAAGTTCTGGGGTTTGAACCAAGGAAGTCTGACTCCAAAATCTTAAGACCTTTTCTTTTTGAGGAGGCATCATTGTTTCCCAGCATGCACTTGTAATCAGCTATCTATGACTCAGAATGAATTAAAATGTGGGATTTTGTTGCTATTGTTGTTAAAGTATGTTCGTGCTGTGTTAAGGCAAATCACAGAGGAGAGAGGAAGAGCTGAACGTATAACTAAGGCATGTTGCCAAGAAAATTCCCTTATGCCGAAACCGGTTTGGCTCAGTGGCTAGAGCATTGGTCTGCGGACTGAAAGGTTCCAGATTCAATTCCAGTCAAGGGCATGTACATTGGTTGCGGGCACATCCCCGGTAAGGGGTGTGTAGGAGGCAACTGATCGATGTCTCTCTCTCATCGATGTTTCTAGCTCTCTATCCCTCTCCCTTCCTCTCTGTAAAAAATCAATAATATATATAATAAAAAAGAAAAAAAGAAAATTCCATTAGCCTACCAAATGTCATGGAGTCCAGGAACATAAAAGCACTTTTCCATGGCCATAACTTTCTTCTTTATCGGCCTATGTAGCCAGAAGGAGACATCACATATAACTGCATCTTAGCAAGAATAAATCATGAGGTGAGCAGGAAGTTTTCAGAGCCTAATTTATAGGTCCAGGATCTTAATGCATTCCTCTTTTGAGATATTAGAATTTGTTAATGGGAACTTTCTTCTGTAATTCTAGTGAAAGCTGCTCTGAGAGCTTTTAACATCAACACTTCTGAGTCTGCAAATTAGCTTTCCAATCCAAGTTTAAAAGCGTGAACAGGGTTCTGACTCTACAAGTTTCAGGTAAGTATGCAAGTGTCTCTTGAAACTAAGAAAAGGAGAGAGAGAAAGAGAGAAAGAGAGAGAGAGAGAGAGAGAGAGAGAGAGAGAGAGAGAGAGAGAACATATGCAATGACCCAGGCACAAACCTCCAGGTACCATCACCTGGGAGTAACCACAGTTCTGGAAGTAGGACACACAGAACAATTTAAAGAAATTGATTCAGCTTTGCTTTGCTGCTTGCTACCAGCCATGCTTATCTCATCGAGAAATTCTGTGGCCTACAACACTGACTACAATGACTGGACACTTATTGTTTGCTCATTTCAAATATTCTTTTCTAGAAATAAATCAAGACATTTCTTTCATGTACCACATTACCACTAAAACCCAGTATGACTCTGGCAGTAACTTCTCTTCTCATATAACAGGATTTTCAAAAATATCACCCACCTGTAATGATGAGATCTGGTTCTGTTCTGGCTCTATTGCGATCTTAAAACTCCACCTTTAATGAGCTGATACAGTTCTCTCCCCAAATTATCCTGTTTCTCAAACCCTTGATTTCAAAATGGTCCTTTCTTTAAAATTGGTATATATCCTAACTGGAGTCAATTGTAGGTCTTCCCTAAGGCAGTGGATGTCAACTTACATTTCAATTATAGTGCTTAGAGCAATTCCAAGGACATGAACAATTGGCTGCCCTAAATACTTGAGAGGTAAGATAAAAGCTTTTAGGTCCAGCATTATTTTGCAAAAAGGTCTATTCTTCCCCATTTTTTTTTAGTGTTTAATTATATAAATATTGATTTTGCTTCATTTGCAGTATCTTTCTCAATAATCATGTGTTTGGACTTTTTGCTTAACTATTTTTATATCTACCTCAATAAATGCTAAAAAAAAAAAGGGGGGGGGGGGAAAGAACAAAGAAAAATACTCTCATAGTGGGCAGCATAAAATTAGAAAAGTGACCTAATAACACTCAGTTTTAACACATTTACAGAATGTGTTTCACAGTGCTCGCCGCACCACTGTGCATGCAAACTCTCCGAGGCAGGAGCACACACATCAGCAATAATTTCACGCAAGCGGGCTCTGCCTGGTGTGTGCGGAGTCTTCCATTACTTTATCAAACTGTCTCTGTGTAATTAGTCTGTCTGCAATGGCTGGTGTATAAATTAAGCGTCTAATTTATCTTGACTGGCTGCTGGATCGCTTGATCAGTCCATTCTGCCCCTGTGGCTCTTCAGTGAATGCCAAGTGCAAGGAAGGGCCCTCTGGCAAGAGAGTGAGAAGCAGCCGAGACTCCCTCAGAGGTCAAAGGCAATTTCAAATGCCCTCCTCACTGACACCTGGTGGGGTGTGTGCCGGCTCCTTCCAATGACAGCAATCTTTGCCAAGGGCATAATTGATGTCCCCGGTGGTGGCAGGTTACTTTGAATCATGGCAAGTAAATAATAAATAACCGTAGCTCGGGCTGCGATGTCAGGCTTGCTAAATGAAATCAAATTAAAAGTAAATTATACTTTCCTCCCCATTCAACACCATTCCTCATAAGCCACTTATCAATACCACAGCCGTCTGAGCAACCGAGAGAGACACCACGCCGCACGGCCATTCAATCCTGATAAAAACAGAGGAACTGTAGCCATGATCATTCCTCAAGAGCATGTAATTTGTTGGCTTTCGTGCTCTCGCTATCAAAACAAAATCCGGCAGCTTTATTGGAATATATAAATCTCTTTGATTTAAGGGTGACGTTCTCTCCCTTTTCCTAGGATGAATTTGAAATGGCACAGAGTTAAGTTTTTATGGACTAATTTCTGGGGGGAAAGGCTGACATAATTTTTGGCATGGGACATTGTGTTCTGCTGACAACTGAGGAAGTCTGAAGAAAATGTTTAGCTCATTAGATAGTTTTTGTCAGAGTGCATTCTCTCCTCTGTAGCTGGGAATGCATGCCCAGGACAGATGTGAGTTCCTCTGGACATACAGAAGTAAAGGCAGGGCACGTTCAGTACAAATGTCTGACCTCCTTTCCATCTGGAGAAGAGAACCAGAGGCCTGGGGTCAGGGAATCATACTCTTTGGAGCACCATCTTGTGATTTTCTACTACTGAGGACTCACTATGATTTTAAAAACACCCCGTGATTGCTCTGGCCAGTGCAGCTTAGTTGGTTGGGTGTCATCCTATGCACCGAGAGGTCACCTGATCAGGGCACATGCCAGGATTGAGGGCTCTATCCCCATAGGGGGTGTGCAAGAGGCAGCCGATTGTGTGTTTCACTCTCCCATCAATGTTTTTCTGTCCTTTTTTCTAAAATTTAATAAAATATTTTTTTAATATATTTTATTGATTTTTTACAGAGAGGAGGAGAGAGGGATAGAGAGCTAGAAACGTCGATGAGAGAGAAACATCGACCAGCTGCCTCCTGCACACTCCCTACTGGGGATGTGCCCGCAACCAATGTACATGCCCTTGACCGGAATCGAACCTGGGACCTTTCAGTCCGCAGGCCGATGCTCTACCACTGAGCCAAACCGGTTTCGGCTAATAAAAATATTTTTTTAAAAATCCCATGATAGTACATGGTTACCATATTTTGCAGTGAATTTATGAGAAGGTCTCTGTTTCTCCTGTAGCTTTCCTAGAGGATGTATGGCTCAAGAGACACCTATCTGAGGCTCCATGGTTATGCCAGATGGTAAGGACTTGACCAGATACTACATTGCCACTTTGGCATTATCTGATTTATATTAATAGCAATCCCTCATGCTTGATTTTTGAAATGTAGTTTTTTTACAAAGAACAAAATATATATATATATATTCTGGCTCTAGATACACTCTGATTACAAGTCTACTTGGTAGCTGATGAAACCATAGAACAGAGAATATTTTCTGAAATGAAAATATGCTTCTATTTGTGCTAGTTGACCTATTTCAAATAATGAATGCTTCCCTTTCTACAGTGAGATGATAAGGAATTGTAATATATGTGGAAGGCACGGGAGGAAGGGATGAAACTGGAGGGGTGATTGATGGTCACAGTTAGATGTAAGATGGTCACTTCTTTCCCAAGGCAAGTCCTTCAACAGAAGGGCCATCACCATGGCTATTGTCAACTTATCAAAATGCAAAAATGTCAAAGCTGCCTTCGGTACTTGTAGTGATAGGACCATGAGTCAGAAGACCCATTTTAAATCATTGTCTAATGATCTACTGTGAAAACAGAGGCCCATAACAGCCAAGTGACCTACACAAGGCCATACAAGGGGAGACTACATGATTTACACTCCCAAGTACTTGAACTTATATCTACTCAAAGTTTACAATCCTTTCCTTCCTCCCCCAAGCTTAGGGCTAAATAGAGAGTGTCACATTTGAGTAGGGAAATTTATTCGAGTATCTGATAACTTTATATGGCTTCCTACCTACTCTATGAATAATTATGTTTTCCACAACATTACCTTTTTCCTGAAAAAAATGAGGAATGCATTTATCAAAGTAAAAGAATCTTCAGTATCTCAATCAGTTATGAATAGCTGTAGCATGACAAAGATGATAAAGATAGTTACATATTATCCTCAGAAATAGGTTTTTCATATATGGAATTATATATGTATGAAGTTAAATAAGTCGTCAACTCCTCTCACTTCACTGTACTATCCTCTTTTTTGGCTTTGGCTAATAGTTTAGATATGACATTTTTAAAGTAGAAAAGGGGCGCATAAAGTTTAAATATTATTTTTCATTTATTTGGACCCACACAGTTTCCATTTATAGTGTAAGAAACATTCACATGCAAGCCACATTCTAAAATTTATAATCTGAGAACTTTTGCATATTTTCAACTATTTTAAAAATGGTTTCAGAGAAATGCCTGTCATTGTGTTTTCTTTAATAGATTATTACATTGCAAACTATTTAAGTACCCAGCTTCTTAATTAAGATTCCAAATAATGGTTTGATATATTTTTCCAATCTCAGAATAGTTTTTAGTGCTAATGTGTAGGTATCTGAAACCAATTTATATTTAAGAAATATAAATGAAAGATTCCCATAGATGTAGCCATTTTTTCCTATAAAGCAAATTTCTAAGATGGATGAACTATGAAATGCTAACCTTTTTTTTTTTTATAAAGTTACTCTAAAATCATATATATGATAGGTGCATCTTTGATTTTAACTAGAATGCTGGAATAAAATATACAGTATTAAATGATATAATTCAATTAAGCAGGAGCTGGCTGTTTGGGTATATTATGCTTGGAGGTTCAGTCTGTTACTAGTTCAATTGTACTCAAGTTAGAGTCTATCTCAGACATTATACCAGTACCAAGTCAAAGGTCAAGATGTGCATGGTCAATTTCTTAGGAGCTATAGAACATCCAAGTACAATACAGTAATTTAAGCTGTGCATTACAGTTCACAGAAAGTCACTTCTGTCTGTGATAGCAATAACACTGATGGGGGAAACAGTGCCACTTCAGTTGCAATTAAACCAGGCTTCCATGCGTAGCTTAACATTAAGCAGAGCCATGTGTGGAATTCTGCAGAGAAAGCAAAGAAGTGACTGTGGAATATGCTGATTTGGCTACAAGGAAGTTGGGTCAATTTTCACATGCACAACAGCTTCCGTTAGTTAAGAACTTAGACTTGCAATTCCTCCAAAACATGGGATGTACTGCCTTGTGGCTCATCTACCAGGGAAGGGATGTACCAGACTGTGAAATTTAGCTAGGTTCCGGTTCATGGAGGCTGCTTATTCTTTCTATGGATCAGATCTCTCATCTGAGAAATTAATCCTATGACGATTGTCACAATTAAATGAGATGGAGCCTCAGAAACACTGAGAAGAGAGCTCAGCGCATGGTGAGTGTTCAACAACTGTTAGCAATTATTATTCAACACCTTTTAAAATCGCATATAATCATATATAATAAAAGGGTAATATACAAAAATACTGAATGGCAGAACAACTGAACAATCAATCAAAACGTAATATGCAATTGATATGCTAAAGACTGCTCAACCACTCACCATGATGAGCACTGACGACCAGGGGGCAGATGCTCTGACTGGTAGGTTAGCCTGCTGCTCAGGTTCAGCAGATCCGGACTGACCTGGATGGGCTGGCCATGCCCTGGAGCCCTCCTGCAGTCCCTCCCTGGCCCTTGATGGTGCTCTGGTGGGGTCACTCAGCCTGACCTGTGCCCTCTCACAATCTGGGACCTCTCGGGGGATGTCAGAGAACCAGTTTCAGCTTGATCCTGCAGGCCAGTCCCCAGCAGGGCTCATGGCTAGTGAGTTCTGTGGCAGCGCGAGCTTTTCCAGATTGGGACTGATTGGGTGTGAACCCGTGGCAGGCACAGTGGGGCCAAGAGCAGAAGGTAGTATCTGTAGGACCAGGAGTGGCATTGGATTCAGGTTTCGGCCCAATCCCTGAAGGCTACCCAGAGGGACCCCACCCATGCATGAATTTGTGCACTGGGCCCCTAGTAGATAAATAAAAGCCTAGGATCTGCAGATACATTTGACATGCATTGGAGCTAAGTTTGTAAATTTCCTCAATGCCCAGCAAATGGGAAAAAAATTCTCTATTAAAATTTGCCTATTTTTTAGGCTTCTATGCAGTTTGTTCCAACCCCAATAAAATGAAAGAAACATAAAAACCTAGGGTAATTCTGAGGATGGCCTACTGTAGCAGTGAGCAAAGAAGCTATATGTGTTCTAAATTGACCGTGATATACCTATCATGACTGTATAAAATGACACTGAACATATGATTCAATTTAGAATGCATTATTATTATTAGGCTATCCAGTATAGCTTCTTATGTAGAAAGACCAGATGGATACTGTGATTTTTATTTGTTACATAAAATGCCAATTACTTAGACTGGATACTTCCGTCTAAAATGTTTAAGGGATGTCAAATAACTGTGTAAATAATTTTAGGAGCAATTTATTTTTATTTATTCTAAAGAATTACCTTTAATCTCTGAGCTTAAATCCCAACTTCCCCCCACAAATTGTCCTCGCATTAGTGGTCATTGCCTTAACACCATAGCTCCTCTTTATAAACTGTGAGATGTTAAATATACAGATCTTACATCACTTACCCTTTGTAAGATCTTTATAAAGAGCCAGAATAAAACATACTGGGTGCTCAATCCTTGTTTGGAGAATGAAAGCCAGTGTTAGATATACTACTCTGCTCCCCAGCCCTTTGCACAACATTTGGCATTGAGAGGATCAGAGGAAGTGTTGGGAAATTAATGGGTACTGGGATGTCAGAGAGGTAGGAATATAAGATGCTTTCAATAGAAAAAAAATGTCTATTTTTGTCAAAATGCCAACAAATATCATAGAATCTGTAACATGAACAAAAGAAGTGATATGCATATATGTGTTTCTCATGAACATAGACAATAGGGTGGTAAAGGTCTGGGTGGGACAGGAACCGGATGGTGGGTCGCAAAGAGGAAAAGTAAGGACATCTCTAATACTCAACAACAATGATAAAAATATATTGTTAAAAGGAAAAAAAATCTATGAATTATTAGAAAGAGCCTCACTATTCTAATGGACTCTAAATTATCAACTTGGCAAAGAGCAAAATGTCTTTCTACTTGAGTTCTAGGCTATATATTCACATCTAGGGTTAACATAAAGAGTTATATTGCAGTATGTAGAAGGGCATTTTATAGCTTATCTGTTAAACTAAAGCTTACAGTCAGTAGTAAAACTTTTATAGAGTTGATATGCATTTATTAATCTAATGGAAGTCACTATTCAAATATTTCCTAAATTAATGAGTCAATAAATTAAGCAATAAATATTTTTCATTAAATAGTATCTAGGGAACCTACTTGAGACAGTTATAAAGAACTTAAAATACAGAAACCTCAGAAATATTTAATCACTTGTTAACGTTTACAAAATAAAAACTAAGATTCATCTCTTGACATCTCAATTTTAAGGGATCCTTCTAATTGTTAGTCCTGAATCATTTAAGAGTTGTTCATTGCCCAAGAGAACTCAGCATCAGTGGGCATTAAAATGGTGTCCTTAGTGTTAAACTCAGACTGGGATTTTGAATAATGGCATTGCCCTAGTAATCATGAAACAACATTCTCCTCAGTCAGTCAGATGTGTTTATTAGCAAAAATCACTGGCAAAGCACCGTTCCCCTGGAGTGGAATTTGCTGCAATCATTTCATGCTTTAACAAGACAACTCACATTTTAGAACTTTGCAATCTTCCACTTCCCTCAAACCTTTCTTGACTTTGGAAAAGTCTTTGAATTTTTTGCCAAACAGAAACTGCCTCGGGAGCAAATGGCTATTGTCTATGAGATAGAGAGAAATAGATATAGGGACAGATTTAAATAAAGGTTCAGATAGAGATGATCATTTTCACTGCAGAACTGGCAGACGTTTCAAACACCTTTAGAATGCAGAGATATATAACATGTAAACAGAAGGAGTTTTCAGAAGTTGGTTTAAAAATATTTCATTTTTTTCTGGAGAAGAGCAACTTAAGATACATCTTTTAAAATATACTCTAGCACTAGTCACCATATTTTAAGAAGTACTAGTAATCTTTCCAATTTCAAATGTAAGGTTAGGTACTTATGCTGTGACAGATTAAAAGTCTTATAAATCATAGTACAGTTTTGTGTCTTTTTCCATTTTATAGATAAACTAAGTATAAATCTATGTGAATTCAAGTTAAGGAAAATAGATCATGATTAAGATCATAACAAAGTTTCTCCTGATACCATGTGATTGGCTAATTATTAATAACAGGAAAGAAGCAAAGGGAAGACCAGATATTATAGACATTTGGGCAGCTTCACCAGGAAGCTACAACTTTTCATTCTCCAGGGAACCAATGTCCCATTCCCTGCAAGATGCTGTGGGAAAGGATCCAACAATAGTGAAAACCGTACACTGGCCATTGCAAGCTTGCAAAAATTTGGAAACATCTCCTAAGAGTTCACTCTCACATTGCTCTTGGCTCTTGTTCCTCTTGGCTCTTGGCTCCCTTGAATTCTCCAGTGTCTCCTTCAGAGCCATGTGGCCCTGCAGATGCCACACACAATAGACTGATGGACTGCAGCAGGAATCACCAGCTAAGCTAGCCGGGTGCTGGACTGGACGGTGCAGCTATGAAATGGCGATTGGGGACACTGGCTCTGATTCTAGCTCTGCTGAGGCTGAAGCTACACTTTTTCCTTGGTGGGACAAGAACTTGGTAACTCATGGGTGTAATTCCACAGAAATAAAGTTTTCTACAATATTTCATTTTCCCAGGTGAGTCTCAGAAAATTCTTTTTTTCTGGGGCTATCACAAGAAATCCACTCCCAGGAGCCGCAGGTGGGGATGTGGTCTACTCCCCACTGGTCAGACTATCTCACAGTCATGACTTTGGCTTACTTCCAGACACAACCCCCAAAACCTCATCTAAGGGTTGTGATTATTTTCATGGACTATTGAGATAATTTTATATAGGGTTGGGAAATAAATTGATTGTAAGGCAAGCATAACATGTTAATTCATAATGTCCTGTAGTGCAAGCGCTAATTGATTTCCATGTGACTGTCTTGCTAATAATTATGATTAATGTTTCTCAATTTTACAAGTGTCATATAAGATAATAGCTCTGATAAATTTATGTAAAAACACATTATTAGCTTTGGCTATGGAAGGATAAGAGGAGTGATATCTACATTTGCTAATTTCCCTGTCTTTGCTCCACGTATTGGCTGCTTTTGATCCCTATCAGAGTTTCTTATGAATAAATCCTCACTTATTACATAGTCAAACTATTGCTAATGGCTAAAATGTCTCTGCCAATACCAAAACTTATTTAGAGTGACCTAAATCAATGTGTCAAGTCGCTGTGACTTTTCTAAGTATCAATTTTATTTAGACTCTTAGAAAAGATTAAGATACTTAATTTAAGTGACAGAATTGGCATCAACAGCGTTTGCTCTGTTCCTGGAGCCTGTCCTTTCTGATACTACACCTCATAACTTCCCTGCTATATGTTCCAGCCTTATGCAAATCAAATGTATCATTATATAGTTCATAAATTTATTAAAGAATAGCAGATATTATTAATGATTATACGGCAAGTCACAGTCCTAAGAAGCTGTACATGAATTCCTAATGATACTCAAAGTAAGCCTGAAGGTGGATATGATAATGGGCACTTTGTGCACCTGAAGTAACTGAAACCAAGGGAGACATGTTACGTCAGTGAATGATGAAACAATGACACAAAATCCACATGGACCTAGGTGGTGGCTCTGAAAAATAAAGCAATGAATATATAAATATTTAGACATGTAAGTAGTTACGTGATTATATTGTTACAGAAATTCATGTAATTCTGTAACAATATAATACTTCATTCATGTAATTCATCAATGTATATCAATTGGGGTAAATAAGTTCATATCTAACATTATCCATAGGGCTAGCTAATACTCAATGAGTTATCTACACCAAAAAGTTCAAACCTGCTTTTTTGATCTGTACTACGACAATTCTTTGGCTGGCCATTACACACTGCATTTACATTTTTTTTCTACTTCTTTTTTCTTTCTTCAATCGAAGCCCAGTACCTTCAGTGAAAAAGATAATAATAGTCCCAAACTACTAAGAATGGGTCAGCTTAATAATTACTCAGTATTATGATGAATTGAAAATAAAGGGCCAATAAGCAAGTTTAGAAGAAAAATAAATTTGAAAGTGAGAGTATCTGTTGAACAATAGTAGAAATTACCCTGAAGAGTTTGGGACAGAAATATTTTGCATTGGAGATAAACATAAAAAATTCTACTATAAAAACATATTTGGTATTATTGTGTTTTGCAAAGTGATATTTTACAGACATATTAATTGAGTAGCTGTTTTTCTCCTGCACAAAAAAAATTTCAAACTATTTTAGCAACTCTGAGAGTTGGGTATTGACAACTATGATACTTGAAAACTGGAGAGTTGTTTTATGAGTAGATGGACCTTATTAGGAACACTTTAGGAAAAATAAAAAGAAGAGGAAACTGTACACCACATTGGAAAATAGTACATCCTGTATAATAAAAGCTTAATAAGCTAAGTGTCTGGTCATCCGTTCAACCAATCAAAATTTAATATGCTAATGATATGCTAAGGATGCTCATCCACTTGCTATGACATGCACTAACCACCAGGGGGGAAGACAGTTGACAGGTCAACCAGTCGCTATGACGTGCACTGACCACCAGGGGGCAGATGCTCCAACCAGTAGGTTAGCTTGCTGCTCGGGTCCAGCTGATCAGGACTGAGCAAGATGGGCCAGATGCCCTGAAGCCTTTCCATGGTCCTTCCCTGACCCTGATCGTGCACCAGTGGGGTTCCTTTGGCCTGGCCTGCACCCTCTCACAATCCAGGACCCCACAGGCCAGGCCAAGGGACCCACTGGTGCACGAATTCATGCACCTGGTCTCCAGTATTATATAAAATATATAATATGGTATATAACTAACTTTATATCTTAATACATATATGTATCATGTATTTATTCTCATATCAATACTAAAACTTGCACTATACCCATTTTAACAATTAAAATATTTTTACATTCATTTAACAGTTAAAAGAAATTAAAAGATGCAAAGGCCAGCATGTAAACCCAAGATAGCAAATACTACCTTGCTCTTCAAGACACCAGAGAAAATTGGAGGTTTATGATAGGAGGGCCCAGTTAAATATTTCTAAAGTAACTTTTGAGTCTCAGAGTCTATGCTTATCCAGTAGAATAGGCTCAAACTGTACAACAATTGTAAGTGGATTCCCAGAGAAGTCAAATTATATAGCTGAACAGAGATGAGGGGAGGAGTTTTAAAAGTTCTAAAAAGGAATGTATTACTTTGGATTCGATCACACCATCTGCTCTACAACAATGGGCCCTCTCTCTTCCCATTCCTTATCTACAAAACTGCTTCAGAAGTTAATACAATTTATCTCTTTAAGAGCTTCAAGTAAACAAATGCCATTGGTCCTCATTTTCTTTTATTTTCTAAGTAGATCTGACTTTACTGACACCCTCTTTCTTGCCCTTACGATGGTCATACTGGGTATGATAATAGGGTATAAATGTTACAGTGATAAAGGATATTGGATATGATTGTTTTACAAATGCCAGATCAATGGTGTTCCTATCCCTTCTCTATTTGTTCTCACTTTGGAAAACCAATGAACATCTCGAAGCCTCTGTTTTGTTTTATTTTTCCCCTTTGGAAAATGTGAATACAACAGTGCTTACTCTATAAGGTTGTCGCAAAGTATAAATAATACACCAAATATTAGGCTGGTTTATATTAAGCCTTTTGCATATATTAACTGATTTTATTTTTCTTTGTAAAAAGGAATAGAATGAACACCAAACTTAAAAAAAATCTCTTACGTTTCAGAGGGAGAAAGTTATGAGAGAGAGGGAAGTTGGGATCTCTGTGAGATAATGTGCTAATGCAATATCTGTTCTATTGTAGGCCAAGAAAAAAAAATGTTTTATATTCACAGGGGAAACAAGGTCTGGGCAGGTTTTATTAGCTTGGTGGTTTTATATGAGCAGAGATGATGGAGAAAGCAGGTGGGTGGCAATCACTGTTTATACAGAGTCTCCTATCTCCAGTTGAACATAACGCTGTAGACTCAGAGGACACTTCCACTTTGAGCCTCCACTAAGTTTGACATAATGAGGTGCAGTTTTCTAAATGTTATGTTCATATTTCATCCGTCAATTTGCTTTTCCACAGGTTGGCTGTCAGTTGAGTGTAATTTAAAGGTGCAAGAAGATTTCTTTTATGAGTGAGAAGATTCATAATTCTTTACTTACTCTCACAGCAAATCACTCTAAGTGAAACTTGGAAATATTTATTGGTACAAAATAGATATCATCATAAAGATCTGGTGCAGTTATAGGGAACAGATGCCTACTTAGAGAATATTTACTTAAGACTGACTAATCTGCCCCATGTATCTCAGTCTATGTCACTGCCTTAATTCAAATATGTATTATTCACTTATTTAATGACAACTAACATCCATATTTTTCTTACAATCTCCTCTTTTTCATGGCTTTTTCTTAAGCACAGTGCCATTCACCTCCTTCCCTGTGTTTCAAATACCATTTGCCTGCTATTTCAAATACCTCATTCTGCCATTCCAGACTTTCCAAATTGTAACCAACAACCCTACTATTTGGTCTGATTTTTTACCAAATATCTACACGTATCCTGTATTCTAGATCCACACCATCCAGTATGACAGCCATTAGCCACATACTGTATGAAGTATGTGGAATGTGGCTACTGCAAATAGAGGTGCTGTGAGTATAAAGTATATGCCAGATCCCAATTATTTAGCACAAGCATATATAAAATCTCTAAATAATTATGTATATTTACTTGCTATTCGAATGTTAATGTTTTAGATATATTGGGTTAGAAAAAAATGTGTTATTAAGATTAAGTGTACCTGCAGTTTTTAATTTTTTGGGTGCTGCTACGGTATTAGAAATGTAAAATTGCAAGTGTGCATCACATGTTTATTTCAAAGCAAGTTTCATTTGTGTTCCTATTCTTGGGCTTTATAATAGTGTGTCCAAACATTAAACATACATGCATTGAGTGCCTACTAGTAAGCAGGCATTTTTCTCAAAATATAGAAAATACAGAGGTAATAAAGATGGGCAAGTTCTGCCTCTCATTAGAGCTCAATTTTCATGGCATCTATTGAAAGCAAGAAATATAAACATAATAATTTTAAATTGTGATAAATGGCATGTGTCTGAACAGTACATTAGATAATTCCTGGGGTTGTGGTTAATTTACAGTTTCACCTACAAATTTCTGAGTTTTCTAAAAAACTCATGTATGAGTTTAATGTAATATATATATATATATATCACACAATTAGTTTTAATGTAAATGTGTGTATTATAATTGATTGTTAATGACTGTTCAGAGTGCTTTTAATAGCCATGTCTATCTGGGTTCAAAAGAGATGAATTGCACACACTGTATCCAAGTATGTCTCCAAGCTATCTGTAATCATGCATCTCAAATAAAGAAATAATTTTTAAAATTATTTATTTATTAATAAATACTTAGCAAGTGAGGTTTTCCTCTAAAATTTAATCTCTATGTTGGGCATCAAGAGAGAGAAAGTATGATCTGAAAATTTAGTCTATTTAAAAAAAAGAAGCAGCAGCAGCAGCTAGATAATTGTACCTCACCTACAAAATAATTAGGTCTTGTAGACCTTTAATAAGTCATTTCCTGATTATCATATATATGTATAAAAATTTTATAATCGCATTTGGTTTTTTAATTGTCCCCAAATTTAATCAATTCTCTTTTTATCAATTTACATCTCAACATCTGTTTGATTCTTGGAACATCTGTGAAAGCAGGTGTTCTGCTCTGCCTTTCAAAGTGATGCACAAATGAGCACAGGATACAAGACCAACAGGTGATGGAAATTAAAATAAAATTCACAAGTAGTGTGTGCAGCTGAAGTTAGTCTACATGAGTCTATAACACACTACAGGCCCAGTGCACACATGCATGGGTTGGGTCCCTCAGCCTGGTCGGCTATCAGGGTCAATCAGGGCCAGGGGAGGTTGGCAAACCCAGGGGGAGGAGCAGTGAGAGGTTCAGATTGGGGCCATCAGGCTGGTCAACTGGGGGAAATGGGCCAATGGGCCAATGGGGCCAGCTGGCTTGGGGGAGGGACTGCTGGAGGTTGGCCATTGAGGGGAGGGACCACGGGGCGGGGGTTGGCTGGCTGGCAGGGAGGGACCTTGGATGTTGGCCCGCAGCAGGAGGTTGGCTGTGGGAGTGCATTGACCACCAGGGGGCAGCTCCTGCTTTGAGCTTCTGCCCCCTCATGGTCAATGCATGTCATAGAGACCTGTAGACCAGTTGTTTGGTCATTCAGTTGTCTAGTCATTTGGTCACTTAGGCTTTTATATAATATAGACTGTGTGCTATACTCTAGCAGCTCTAGTCCTTTGGAATCACAGATAAATAAGACATGATTATTTTACTTAAGAATAGTTTAGTTAGAGAATGTTATTAAGTTATCCGTTATTGATAACAGCATGAGAATCATATGTCCTAGTGCCCAAACATTACTCAGAAAAAGATCATTTTACTAAAATTCAATAAGTATTCATATGTCAGTCTCAGACTTCTTCAAATTATTCCCCATCCCTTTTTTCCCCCTTAACATTCACGGGACTAAAGGAACAGATCATTTGTATGCTCCTTGTCTAGGAACATGGTCTAAGCCTTTGCTATTCTGAGTTCTTCATGAATTTGTTCTAAAATGAGCCAAAGACAGCCTCTATGAATTGTGCCTATGTTGTTTATTAATTCAGTGGAGCTTGAGACACACTAGCTCAAAAGGCTGCAGGTACCAAACTCAAATTTGTACACACTCAATGTTGAACAAATAACCCGAAATAAGTCAAACAGAAAAAGTCAAGGACCATATGATTTCACTCATATATGGATATGAATCTGAAAGCAACAAATGAACAAGCAAGACAAACAAAAGCTCGTTGACACAGACAACAGTTTGGTGGTCACTAGAGGGAAGGGGGGCTGGGAGGGCAGTAAAGGGTAAAGGGGTCAAATATGTGGTAGGAGAAGGGGATTAGACTTTGGGAAGTGGGTACACGATGCAATATACAGATGATGGCTCATAGAATTGTACATTTGAAATCTGGATAGTTTTATTAACCAATGTCACCACAATACAACTAGTTAAAAAATAAGAAAACAAACAAACAAAATAACTCAAATAAAAAAGCTGTGGCCATTTACAGCCTGCCTGCTTTGCATAGCTTGCCTAGCATTGTTAGTCATTGATAAGATAGTCTTATGGCTATAAGAGCCCAAACAACTCCTTCAGAGCCTTCCAGAGCTCTCTGAGACAGACTTCCTGCCTTGCAGCTGAGCACCATCATCTAGGCATATACTAGTAAGGTCTGTCTCACATCCCAACTCCCAACTCCCTCAGAAGGTCCTTTATTCTCCTGCCATTCTGGCCTCCTCACCAAAAGCCTCTATAGTCACATGGTGTAATCCTATCCAGGCACCAGTTAAGAAAGCCTGTTGCATATTACTGTCTGTCATGGTCCTATCATTTTCCCTTCACTATGCCCCAAATCCCTTGAGCATCCTGCATAATCTAAGCTTTTAACCCACTAACACCAGTGAGCTTCTCCTTTTGCTTGGCTGTTACTTCTCAATGGGATGAATTTTCTATCCAAAATCTGTGGACGGTATTCGGCCACTGAAAAAGTAACAGGGAACATGTTCTGCACAATTTAGCTAAGAATGGCTGGTGTTGAGTTTTGACTTTTTCTTCCCCTTTTACATTGTTTCTCTTTTAATATAAAATATCATATAATTAATGATGTTCATAAGCACCACAATACATGTGTGTGCAAATATATATTTACTCAATAGTGTGTAAGAAGGATGGACTGGAAAGAGAGCAATGGTAGTGATTAAAAAAAAAAAGGTATAGAAGGGAAATACATTTGGAACTAATGAAATCATTCTGGGGTCAAACCATAATGCAACCAGCAAACGTAGTCTAACTTCCAAATCTTATTTTCTGGCAGAATAACCTGTGTCAATCCTAGGGGAAGGCCACTATTCAGGAGAAAATTTTAATTCTACATTTTAAGCCTATTTAATTCAATCCCACTACAATTTTACTACACTTGGCTGCCTATCATTTGATCATGTGCAAGAATTTAAATGCCAGCACTTATTAAAACTAGCCTGAGCAGTAGCCGTGAGTAACCTTGGGGATGTCCCATTTAAAAAAAAATTAAAAAAGACCTACAATTCTCCTCAAAAAATAATTAAAGTTCTACCACTTGACAGGGTGGTTGAATTTATTTTTGTATTTCCCTATGTTAGGAAGGCCAGTGCAGTTTAGTGGACAGATCAATAGATTTAGAGTTCAAATACCTAAGCTTGATTACATATTAACTATGGTCTAACACAAGTGAATCTACAACCCCAAGCCTCAATTTCCTCATTCTAAAATATGGGATTAAAACACAGAGCTCCAAGGATTGCTGCGAGCATTAAATATGATACTTTACGTAAATGAACCACTTCTCCAGCCTGGAATGCAGTCACTAGTAAGTATAACTTATTCTCTGCAGTAATCTGAATTTATACCCAGCATGGGCAATGCAATGAGTACTTAATAAGTGGTAGTTGCTATTATTCCTTTGTTAGTTATTTATGATTATCCTTACTTTCCTAATTGTTTTCCAATACTGCTCTGCTACTTCTTTACTCAGGATCAGGCACTGGGTTGAGGATTTTTTTTTTATTAATGCTATTATAAAACTCTGAGAAGAAATTGCTTCTGCTCTTGATTCATTTTGCTTTTTACATGTTTCTATTGATTTTTATATTGAAATTCTCCTTTCAATATGCTTTAACCATAATCCTTGTTTACGGGACTCAAGGCCCCAGCATTTGGTAATAAGTTGCTTATTAAAAGGTGACATGATTTTTCTATTAAAAATTAAAATCAATAAATCATGTCTTTGTTCTTGGTAGAGGTTAAACGAACCAGTAGTCTACAAGATCAGGTTTTTAGCTCATTATGAAGCTTATATTTTCAGCAGGCGGCAGGGGAGATTGCATGAGGAACTTAGCATCAGAAAAGGGTAGTGTGTAGGGAAGTGTGGCATCTATAAATTGTTATGTCTTCAGACTAAGAACTTCTCATGCTCTTCTGAGGTGGCCCCATCTATGCTGCAAACAAAGGAGGCCTAGTGGAGTTCTTCACACAATTGTATGAGCAAACAAAATGCTACATCGTTACTTATGGCAAGTCCAGAGCAAGCATGTCAAACTCAAAGGCTAACATGGCCAACTAAACAAGGTTCAAGTGTATGTGGGCTGCAAAAACAAAAGCATCAATTTTCATAGAAACATAGGTTTATTTCCATGGAGACATGCTGAATACAAAGGGCTGAAATAAATGAGTGATTGTTAACATAAAATAATAGAAATTTTAATAAAAATTAATATTTTCTTGAACATTACCAGACACTGAATAACTGTACAAATTAATAAGCGTAATGCAAATAAACCTGTTTTTCTTGTTTTCCGAAAGCAAAGTTATTTCCTGTTGCACACACCAAACAAGTCAGTACAAGACTAATGGCATGGCAATCGGCTGCTAAAATTTTCCCTGCTTGTATTAGTGGAGAGAAATGGTGTGTCTATGCATAAGGCACATAATGGAAACGAATGCAACACAATTATAGTAATCAATCATTAGCAAACAATGTAGTTCGTTATCAATAATTACGTATAACAAGATATCGTAAAAATTAAGTTACAAAACTTTTATTAAAACACTTCTTAAATACCATTATATTGGCTGGACTGCAAAAATATTCATTGTGGGCCAGGAGTTTGACATGCTTGGTCCAGAGGGACAACCATGGAACTAGAAGCAGATAAAGAGGCTAATAAACCTGGGGCTTAAAAAACATAACACAAATCAAGACTCTAGAAGGACAATGTTTTGACTAATATAGTTTTTAAAAAAATATAGAATAGTGTTTTTATATATTTATTTTATGAAGGAAACTTTTTCTTTTCTTCAGAAAACGTTACATTAGAATTTGTCTTATGCTGACTCTGATCATTTGGAGCTAGTTGCCTATGCTGACTCTGATCATTTGGAGCTAGTTGCCTATATCACTGTTAGGAAGAATTCAGAGGCTCCATTCAAGCTCTGAGAAACAAAAATTAATAAAATAGTTATGTATGTTATGATAAAGGAAATGGTGACAGGGTGAACCATACAGTAGATCTGTTTTCCATGTCCATACAATAAAACAAAGATGTTTATGTATTGGACATGAGATGAGTATTTCAGATTTCTGTTTAAATGTGTATACTATACCTTTTCTCTATCATATTTTTCTATCTACATGTCCAATTAACTGCTAGAACTTTAGATCTCTTAAAAATATAGTATGAAAGCCAGTATTCCAGCTAAAATGCCCCCTTTTACATTGGTAGTAGAACTATTTTCAGACGGAGGAACTGCAACAGCTATATTCACTCAAAACTTTGGTGAACACATTATTTTTTAACAGACTATTTTGCCACAGCAAGGGACACAAGGTGAATAATCCTCACCTCAATGGTTTTAAGAACACAGCTTCTGACTAATGAAATACCTTACAATTTTTAATTGGTTTAGATGTCCCTAGACCATCTTAGGTGAATGATATCTACTAAATATTTTCAGTAATTTTTTCCTTTAACAGGCTTTTAAACTTAATGCCTCTACCTTGCTTTAGGACAACAACTTTTAATTGCTCGAAATTATCAGTGATGTCTGAAGCATTTTTCACCGAACATGGGTTGAGTTCAATTAACTTTCTCATGCTTTTGCATAAAAGATGTCTTTTTCTAATATGCCTAATTGGATCACACAGCCTCTTGGAGCTGAGGAATGACAGTCCTTGAAAGGCTGAGGAAAGAGACACAAAGTTGTCTGTGACCAAATAAGGCCACTTCCTAGTGCTTCCTTTTGGATTTTCAGTTGTGTGTGGCCAAATAAGGCCACTGCTTAAGAATGTGCTTTAGAGAGTTAAATCATTAATTGAGCCCACGGAATTCCCCAGGGTTGAAGTTGAGCTATGCAGAAATGACCAAAGAGAATCTATTTAATAGCTTCTTCAACTACCCCTCTCAGAATGAAAACAGAGACCTTTTTCCATTTTCATCCACCTGTGCATATGATAGAAGTGATAGATTCATAGTGTTCGTACCCATGTACCTATGAAAACATATATAGGCTGCCCAGATGGCATGGCTCAGTGGTTGAGTGTGGACCTATGAATTAGGAGGCCATGGTTTGATTCCCAGTGATGGAACATGCCAAGGTTGCGGGCTTGATCCCCAGTGTGGGGCATGTGCAAGGTAGCTGATAGGTGATTCTCGATTATCATTGATGTTTCTGTCTCTCTGTCTCTCTTCCTCTCTGAAATCAATGAATCTATATATATATATATATATATATATATATATATATATATATATATATATATACACACACACACACATATACATGTACACACACACACACACACACACACACACACATATATCCTATATAATAAAAGGCTAATATGCAAATGACCATATGGCAGAATGACTGATCACTATGATGCACACAGACCACCAGGGGGCAGAGGGGCAGACACTCTATGCAAGAGTTCCCCCCTTGATGGTCAGTGTGCTCCCACAGGGGGAGCACCGCTCAGCCAGAAGCTGGGCTCACAGCTAGGGAACACAGCAGCAGCAGTGGGAGCCTCTCCCACTTCTGTGGCAATGCTAGGGATGTCTGACTGACAGCTCAGAGAGCCTAACTAAGCCATCAGTGGGACACCCCCCTAGGGCTCTCGGACTGTGAGAAGGCACAGGCCAGGCTGAGGAATCCCCCTCCCATCCAAATGCATGAATTTTATGTACTGGGCCTCTAGAATATAAATAAAAGGTTTATATGCAAAGTGCCCCCTCATAAGTTTGATGGGAGACCAGGAGTTTGATTCCTCATTATGACATGCAATGACCACCAGGGGCAGCACGGAATGAAGGAAGTCCTAGGCTGGCAGCCTGCAGCCAGGAAAGGAAGGCCCCAGCTGGCAGCTAGAAGGCCCCAATCAGCCCCAATCACCAGCTAGGCCTAGAATCCCCACCCATGCAGGAATTTCATGTATCAGGCCTATGATTATATATATATTTGAAACACTTCCCAAGATGCATTAAAAAATACACACACACACACACACACACACACACACACACACACACACATATACTCTTAGCCTATCACAGGAAAGATAGATAAACACTGATGGTGCACTCCCTTGTAGGATGGATACATCTTATATCTTATGGCTTAGGGGTTGTAGGGGAGACCATTTTGTACTTTTTGTTATTTTTTAAAGTTTATTCATTCTTTTTAGAAGGGAAAGAAAGAAAAAATAATAATGTTTAGGAGAAGGAAGGGATTTAAGACATGCAGTTTGTGCAAAAATGAATGGTGATGCCTTGAACTAAGAAAATTAATGCAGAAATTAAAAAATAAATTAATGTGTGGAAGTCAGCAACCACGACACTCACACTATTCTTTGCGAAGACCTTTTCAGTGACATTGGCATGGTATCATCCTTCTGATATTTCAAGTAATTAAATCTTCAGTAAGATCCTGCCCATGTAATATTGAACTCCATAAAATCCTCCATCCTATTTTATTGAGCCCCCAACGTGTCCCTCCACATGTGGGAAAACATTCCACCAGACTACCTTACAGATGCATTACAATTTGAATGGGATATTAAATTGACCATCACTCCACTACAGAATATGTCCTCTGTCTCCATTATAATTCAGTGTGCCTTTCTTTGGAGGATGGAAAACTTTTTGGTATTGTTAATAAGTTTCTGCTGTCTCCTTGATGTCAGCATTTAATTTAATTATCAGGGTTGAATGAACTTGGTGTGGCTGAGTGATTGCTAGTTACTCTGAGGAACTGGAACAGTCCACAAACAAATTAGTTCTCCAGATGTGGAGACTTATAAATAACCATGCCAGGGCCGTCTGTGTGTGTGTGAGGGAAAACAGGCATTGTGGGCAATACTGATTATTTTCTGAAATGGTGGGGAAGGGCACTTCCATGCAGACAGTAGAGTGATTTTGTTTTGCATTTAGACAAATATCCCTCAAATTATTTTCCAGATTTAACTGAGTGTCTAATGAGTCATTAATTTAGCTGCACTCTTCGTTATTGTTGTTAATTCTTACCTGAAGATATTTTTTCTATTAATTTTTAGAGAGAGTAGAAGGCGGGAGAAAGAGAGATAGAAAGAGAGAGGTATCAACTGGTGCCTGATTGACTTAATTATAACATTGATTAATGATGGTAATAATAGCTAGTACTTGATGTTTCCTAGGTGACAAGGATTCAACTAAGAATTTACATTCATTACCTAAAATAATTCTTAGCATAATCCTTTGAATTGGGTGTTTTAGTATGCCCACTTTATAGATAAAGAAACTGAAGTAATAGAGAACACTATGTATTCTATGTTTCTTAAAAGAATCTTATTCAATTATTCTAATTCATTAGCCACATAAATATTGTATTTTTCATTCTTTGTGTCTGGATTTTTAACTTGTTCTTATTTTTAAAAAATTGCGCCTTTCAATTTGTGTATAAGTTGCTACTGATTTCTCAGAAGTACCCTTAAAAAATTCCCATTTGAGAAGGTGATGATAAAGTTATCACCTCCTTTTTTTGGTGTGCTCATAAATTTCACTAACATCTATTTTTAGCTGAACTAAAAATCTATGAATAAGCATATTAATTAATATAATCTGATATTAGAAATACAACATCTTTTTAAAAATATATTTTATTGATTTTTCACAAAGAGGAAGACAGAGGGATAGAGAGTTTGAAACATCGATGAGAGAGAATTATCAATCACCTGCCTCTTGCACACTCCCCACTGGGGACTTGCCCACAACCAAGGTACATGCCCTTGACCGGAATCAAACCTGAGACCCTTCAGTCAGCCAGGCAACGCTCTATCCACTGAGCCAAACCAGTTTCGGCAAAATACAAGCATCTTAATGCAGGCATATCTCTACCAATAGAAGGCAGAGATGTTTTCAAAGGCTTCAGAACTTTTCAAGGATTATACATTCTGGCAAAGAAAGTAATTTCCTACCAAAGGCCTGATGACGATTAAGTTAATCGCATTTAACACCAAGGCAAACAGGCAGCAGAAGTTAGGCTTGATCAAGGGTCTCTCCACACCACCACCCCCACACCCCCCAAAAATGGTGCTTATCTGGAATTACTTCTATTTCAGGAACTTCAAATATAACTTTCCTGGAATTAATCAGAAAGAAAACTATTTCAATCCAATGAAGCTGGCTCCTCTGGACTTCTGAACCGAATGCTGCCATTCAGAAGACACTGAACAAGATGGTGGTAGTGCTGAGAAATCAGGTTCTCTTAGGAACTGTCAGAGGAGTAGGGGTTTCTACCTCGCAGGAAATATAGAGGTGTTGGGTAAGACTCCAGAAAACACCAGAGTCAGGAAGTTTCATTTAAAAATGTGTAACTCATGATGAATTGGATCAGAGTAGGATTTTTTTTAAGTTCAGCATGTCTGACATTTAAGATAATTTTTTTGTTTGGGGTGCTGTCCTGCACATTTTAGGATGTTTTAGCAGAGACCCTATCTCTATCTACTAGATGCCAACAGCACCCACCTCCGTTTGGACAACTCATTGCCAAATTTCCTACCAGGGAAAAACCTTTGGAAGTGCCTGCCAATATAGAGACTCTGGGTGATTCCTCTCTAATTCCAAAGCAGCACGTATGGAGATGTCAAATGTGGTAGAATGTGCAGGATTTGTTTCAGATGACCAATGGGCTTCCTATACTATTTTCTCTTTTTTTGTGTGTTTATTTTCATTTCAAAATAAAAACTGGCACTTGTTTTTAACTCATTTATAAAACTAAGTCTTGACAACTGCAAAATTATTGTGTCAGAACAGAGTGTCCTTTGTGTAATCTTTGAAAAGTAACACCAGTATAATTAGCACTAAAAAATAGAATGTGGGCAAAAAGTTTTCAAGTGCTGAATTTCTCATTTGCATAAAAGGGAGTCAAATCCATACTGCCTTAAATATGTAGGAAAAATGATGAATAAACCCCTTAATTTTCTTAATTTATTAGGGGTATTTTAAAAAGTTATATTTCTAATGTGATAAAGAATCTTAAGTTTAACCATGATTTTTAGCTTTTATTTCACATTTTCTCTTAAATTCCACTAGAACAAATGAAATATATTTATTTAAAATATCATTACGATCTGTTTACAAACATCTATTGGGTCACATTTGCATTCATCCTTCCAACATGTCCAACCATTCATCTATTTTCTATCTTCCTTTTTGTCTTTCTAATAACCTATCATTTATCTTTCCATCCATTAATTCCTCTTTCTGTTTGTAAGAACAAAGGTCTGTATAATAAATAATTTGTACTGCTATCATTATTATCATCAAATTTAAATACCAGTAATTTCTGAGATACAATATTTGTTGCTATCTGTTGCTTTCTTCTGTGTTGTAAATTATTTGGGATGTTAAATTAACATAACTGATTTCAATGATACAAAAACGATTATTGTTTTTGCTCTGTGCAGAGAAGCTTCTGGGGTTGGATTCCCAGTCAAGAGCACATACCTGGGTTGCAGGTTTGATCCCCAGCCTTGGGGCACATGGAGGGGGCAATCAATTGATGTGTCTCTCTTATATCACTGTTCTCTCTCCTTCCCTCCCTCCCTCCCTTCCTCCCTCCCTCTCTCCCTCCCTCCCTTCCTCCCTTCCTCTCTCCCTTCCTCCCTCCTTCCCTTTCCTCCTTCCCTTCTTCCCTTTCCTCCTCTCCCTCCTCCTCCCATCCTTCCCTCCTTCCCTTTCCCCTCTGCCTTCCTCCCTTCTACTCTCCCTAAGATCAATGAAAAGAAAAGGATTATGCTTTCAATAGGAAAAATACATCAGACAGGAGAAAATTGTAGTTTTTACACAGTCTGGGTTATAAAGATTACTATTTTTAGTCAAATATGGTAAAGTAATATTTCTTGAAAGGAGAGATACAGGTTCTCAGATAGAATTAATATATTTAAAGGAAACATAATTTTCAAGATTTTTGTGAATCTCCCATAACATGCAACAGAATAAAAAGTAAAAAACATGCACATACATACACAAAACAACAACACAAATAAACAAAAACCTTTCTGCATGAGAAAATAGTAGGATTCAATGCCTGGTATAGATAGGAGAAAGATTAGATGAGAAAAATTTGAAAGGTGAGGAAATAAATTAGTATGTTGGAAGTCTAGAGCTGATAGGTGTAGATAACCAGTGAAAAAAATTTCAAAGCCAGGTGGTCTCAAAATATTTGAAATAGAAATGTCTAGTATTTTTCTTTTACATTTTTACCTTATGTTATAACCATATTAAACCCAAACCTTCAATAAAAGGTTCTTACACACTATGAGCCATTGGAAAAAGACATAGAGTTGTTTCCTGGCGTTTAATACAGTGTTAGAACAGGACAGCATATACAGAAAAATGTGCATTTCTCTAGCTCAGTTGAAGAAATAAACTGGAGGCAGGATTGTGGATGGAAAACTCAATAATAACCATAAATGGTCAGAGGGAGAGACTTGAATCTTTCTCTGAATGTCAGATGGCAGCTCAAACCTATTTTAGTTGAATAGCAAAAAACTGACCTAACTGATGTCTGAGTTATATATTGAGCATCATTATAGACATTTTTCTAAATGTAAATGAGAGAAAAGCTGGGTCCACCTACTATATCTGAACAATCATTGGATTTAGAAAATATTGATTTTAATTAAGACTGCCACCAATTTTCTCAATGACTTTGATGAAGTTATTTATCTTCTGTGACTTCCAGCTGTGAAATGGAGGCACAGTGATGTTCTTTCAAGTCTTATAAATTCCTAAAGGAGTTCTAAAATGTGTCAACTGTATTTAATCCTTAAAATGACAATCAAGTGTTCTTTCACAGGTTACTCTTTCCTCTCAACATTACCTTTGTACAGCTTTTCTATTTTATTTGTAGTATAATATTCATGAAAACAGGTTGGTCATGAAGCATGCATTGAGAAGAAATAATTTTCTATTTATTTTCACTCACAATAGAAATGGGTCAGGCTATGAGAATGATCCCTAAATGGATACATTGGTCAAAACAGCACTTAATTCTGTATGATGCCTCAGGTCTTGACATCCTGCCTATGTGAAGGTGAGTGACTGTTTTTGAACAATAGCCAGCCCCTGATTCAGGGAGCTGAGCAGCTTGCCTCTAGTTTAAAAACCTCTTCTCACCAGGACACTTGTCTAGATGTTATTTTTTTCCCCCTCCTGTGCAACTCCAACTCCCTATTAATGTAGAGCTTTCTGCAGGCTAGCTCAGCAAATTCTGCTCATTTTAAATACATCAATCTCCTGGCTGGATCTACCTTTCCTTCAAAGACTATAATTTGATTGTTTTCATGCTGTGAATTGATAGATGGCACATTTAGAGGGCTACTGTGATTCTGAGTACAAGTGGAGGGCTCTAATGGTCTCGTCTTTGCCTGATATGAGAAAACTATTAATTATCTCCCTCTCTCTTCCATTGTTTTCTATATAGTTCCCCTGGATTGATGAGAAGCATAAACATGGCAAACAGATGCGACATCTGTATCTAGATGAGGTCTGCGGGGTTCCCCTGTTTGTCAGAAGGCAGTATCCTGTGTTGGTCAAGAAAAAGAGCAAAGAATTTGGCATCAAATAAATATGAATTACATCTGGTTCTGCTACTAGTTGTGTGACCTTGGGCAGAACACTTAGCTTCCTTAAATCCAGTTTCTGTAGCAGCAAATCAGATGCAATTATGCTTGCTTCACTGCGTAGTTTGGGATTTTAGATTAGAAAATATATGTACAGTGGTCAGAACAGCGCCTGCCACAGCATGACCCTCAATTAATACTGGTGATCATTGTTTTACCAGTCTTTATGTGGATGCCACCATTCTATTCAGGTGAACTATGGAAGGTCATCAAACTTTGGGATATACAGACATCCTTCAATACATGCTACTTTCCCTTGGCAATAGACACCTATTTCTTGTCCCGTAGTCAGCCAGATGATGCAGAGCCAATTACATGCTTGATGATAAATACTAGATTGTTTGATTGTCCAACTTGGCAGGTTGTTTAAGTGTTTATTTACATGCCCAAGTTCTGGTACATATTATTTATTATCAAATGTAGATTTCTCCAAATACATCTCTTCTAATCCAGCCAATCCCACCAGTATTCACTGTGTCATTACCTGAGTATCTTCTCCTTAACTAAGTAACATATCTAATATGCCTATACATATACTATTATTAAAATGACTCAGTTTCCTTTCACAAGTTAATTAGTCCTCCCAGGTGCTATTTTTCTATTGCATAAATTATTATTTTTGTCAATTATATTTGTTGCATTTTAATGCAAAGCAACCATACCTTATACAAAGTTGTCTCAGCTGGACATTCTTCAAAATCATGAGCAATACTCTGTTATCCTTGAATCACCTATACTAGTATCTGGCATCTCATAGCTATAAAATCAATGATATTATACCTTAATATATATACCACATTTTAAATAAACCTAGCGATAAAAAATTTAAAGACCTCAAGTCTTAGGGTTTTAATACAATCCATTCTTCTAGGGCCTTTATGTTTTTCATAGTGTAAATAAATAAAGTCACTGTGAATCCATTTTGCTTGAAGAGGAAATCAACATGACTATATGTGTAATTGGTCACGTCCAAATATTTCCATCGATATGATTCACCGTGGCTGAGAAAGATACTTGATCAAAAATGAAATAAAATTATTGAACCATAGAATTCTTGAGCAGGAATGTATCTTAAACTTTGCCTTTTCCAAGATTTTTCATACTAATAGCATCAGGATCAAGTACTATTGGGTTAGATTATATTTGTATAGGGACCAAGGATTTACAAGTAAACTCCCTCAGTGAATCCTTATGCAAAAGTAGAGAACTGCTTATCTAATTCAACATATTCAAGACACAAATTAAGACATGAATGAGACCCTGTGTTATTTGGTAGAACTTGACCAATGAGTAGTATAAAAATGTTCCATCTTGTCATGTCACTTGGGTGGTGTTATATATATTTTTTTTAATTTCCACTTTAATAGTCATCTGTATGTTGTATTGTGGGTTCACCACCCCAAATCAAGTCTTCTTCCATCACCATTTCAACCTCTCCACAAACCTCCACCCCTTCCCTCTGGTAATCACCATGCTATTGTGTGTGTCTGAGAGTTGTTTTACTTTGCTTAATCCCCTCAGCTTTTGACCTCAGTCCCTTAATTCTACTCCCTTCTAAGAGCTATTAATCTGTTCTCTGTGTTTATGAGTTATGTCAATTGTTTAGTATAAGCGGGTTTATCAGATCACATGGGTCTATACCCCAAATATCAGGAATGACTCCCTACTCATCCTTTTCAAAGATGTCAAGTAAGTAACAGAATTTTGCATCATGTAATTAATAGAACTTGTTTAGCCTTAGAATCAGTGTATTTAAGGGAAAGACAAAGCACACAGTTTAAAATTTGGGGCTAAAACATAACATTTTGTTATAGAATTATACAACCTCTCCTTTATCACTCAGAGGAGTTTGCTCATAAATCTTTTGATAATTGGCTCTGCTTATGTCCTAACTCTGTGAAATCCAGCTCTCAGCAGAGATGCTTTATACAGTGTGACCTCCCTGAGGATATTTCTCTGAGTTTTGCTCTTACATTTTCTTTAAAACTTTTCAGCCTAAAAATAATTACAAGGCCTGACGGCTAGTCAGAAAATGATGACTTGGGATTATTTTGAAAGGAAGAGCTCTTTTGATTGCAAGGTTTAAAGAGTCACCCTAAACTGATGAGCACAAAAAAAAAAAAAAATACACACTGAGAATTGGACTTATCCTCAGGGCTGTCTGCAGGAAATTTAAACCTAATGCACAGAAGTCACTGCCTTCCCTCAAGATTCTACTTTTTTCCTTGGTAGAGTCATTTTTCAAAAATGCATGTGTGGTTTACCATTGTTTCCCCCTCCTTCCATCTCTCCATCCATTCCTTCATTCATTCTTCTTTCTCTCTTTCTTTGCCTTAACCAGGGGTCTTCAAACTTTTTAAAGTGGGGGCCAGATCACGGTCCCTCAGAGAGCTGGAGGGCCGGACTATATGAACTACTAATCCCTACTGTAACACCTTGGCTGCGCTCACTGCCCAAAAAACCTGGCGGGCAGGATCAGACTCCCCTGGGGGCTGCATGTGGCCCGAGGGCCGTAGTTTGAAGACCCCTGCCACACACACACACACACACACACACACACACACACACACATACACACACACACACACACATATACATTTTCTTTTAGAACTCCCTACACCTTTAAGAATAAAGTTTAAACTTATATTTTTTTAATTTTTATTAAAGGGAAATTTATAAAATACTAAGTAAACTATTTTAAAATAAGTAATTTAGTACCTTCATAATGTTGCTCAAACACAACCTATATCTACTTCAAAAATGTCCCTATCACTCCAAAAGGAAACCCATGCACATTAAATAATTACTTGCCCTTTCTCCTCTTAACCAAGCTCCTGGCAAACACCAACCTGTTTTCTGGATCCCATTATGGATATTTCACATAAGTGGAACCATGCTATTAATATATAGGGCTTTATATGCCTAGTTTATTTTACTGAGAATATTTTTATAATTTATATATACTGTAGCATGGAAATAAATACATGCATCAGTATTTCATTTGTTTTTACATCTGACTAATAATCCACTGTATGTACATGCCATGACATAATGTATTCATCTGTGATCGGGTATTTGAATTGTTCTCATCTTAGAACCACTATGAATAGTACTGCTATGAACAGGTGTGAACACCTGCTTGAGTATCTGTTTTCAATATCTTTAGAGTGTATTTCTAGGACTGGAATTGGCTGGGTTCTATGGTAATTTTATGGATATTTTTTTGTTTGTGTGTTTTTTGTTTTGTTTAGTTTTTAGGAACCACCAAACTGTTTTCCATAGCAGATGAACCATTTTATATTCCCATCAGCAAAGCACAAGTGTTCTAATTTATACACATTCTCCCTAACATATATTTTTAAAACTATTATAGCCAACCTAGTATGTGTGAAAGGGTACTTCATTTTAGTTGTGATTTGCATTTCCCTAAAGACTAATGATGTTGAGCATCTTTTCATCACATTGTTCATTTTTATTAAAAGGCTTTTAGGACCTTCTCCTGCCCATTTTTCCAATTCACCTCCATCTCTCCCCTAGATTCTATACAATGCTTTTTATCCCTATCTAGTTGCAGTTCTCTCAATGGGCCATGCTATGTTATTTTCTCTGCCTGGCACACATTTCCTTATCTTTCCTCTGACAATTACTTAAGACTCATCTTAGACATGTCCCTGATATTTGGACTCGTTTTCTCTCCTGCCAATCATGACATCTCTCTTTACTTAATTATATCAAGTTTTTATGCTGTCCTATAGTATTTTCGTGTATTTTTCCACTTTTTTTCTCTTTTAGATTTTAAACTTCTAATGGGAAGAGTCATCATTTGACTTTATGTAACCATACTTCCCAAATTTGGTGATGGCACTGTCATCCAAGTGTTTTATATAGCCCTTAGTGAATGTCAAAAATGAGAACATGGCTTAAACTGCTCTGACTTTTCTAGCCCCAAATTTGTTGCCCTTTCCCACCTCAATCCTATTTCCATTTCCCTTCCTTCTTTCTTCTCCCTCCTCTCTTCCTTCTCTTCCTTCCTCCTCTTGTAGCTTTCCATTCTCTTATCCTCTCATCTCTTATCTCTCAGCCTCTCAGCACTCAATCTTGTTATCTCACTCAATGGTACTTTAATATATGCTTCCCCAATATATGCTTCATTTATTCTTCATTCATATATGCTTCATTTCTTTCAGTTTCTCTGAAGCTTCCCTATTGTTCCTCCACCATGTTTCCTAAACTAAGAATGCCCTCCCACACCCCACTTCCTACACAGGAAGGATATAACTATTTAGCATCCTTCACATCTCAATATGTGATACCTCAGGGACGCCTCTCCTGAAACTCTAGACTAAATTAATTTCCTTTTAATATTCTCTCTCGTAGTTCTGCTTCGATTCAATTTATTTTAAAGATCCTCTCTTGAGAAAAATATGAAAGTTAAGTTGCAGCAAGAGCATAAAGAGCTACACACTTTCCTCTACTACCAGGCTAAGGGATTGCGTGGAATCCAGGGCACAGCACGGAGCTAAAACAATAATGAAATGATATGATTTCAAAACATGCTCTACTTGGGTAGGAGATATAGAAAAAATGCCAGGTAATATCATCTTTATCTCCTGACTCTGCTCATCCAATTATACTCCTCACACATTCAGAGTAAGGGTAGTGTTTCCCCAATGGCAACACTGGGGCCACACTTAATAAAACAATAAGGTTAACATTCTACCTTCTATGCATTTGACCTCTATTAAACCTGTCACCAACTATTTACAAAGCTTCTAGAGAGAAATGAGAAGAAACATAGTCACTGAATACAGGGGTAAAGGTTGATTATACCAGTGATCCTAATCAAATAGCTTTTCTAACACAATTTTGTGTAAGAAGACATTCATTTAGCTTATGGGATTCTTCTGAGACACACATTAAGAAGTACTTGCAGAAACTATAAAGCAATAAGAGAGAGTCTTGTACTTAAGGTCTGGAAAGCAATAATCTGAAAACAAAGGAGACCAAAAGAGTACATGCAGTTCACCATCCCTCCCTCCCTTGTGTGCTGCTCCAAGACCACCTCAGCAGCAATGGAGAATGAGGTCAGAGTTGCTTTCAAGTACATAGCTATAGCAGATTGTTCCTCCACAGACCTGGTGATCTTCCCCCAAAATCATTTCCCCTGTACTAGTTTGTCCTGCCCCGACTGTCATATGATGCATTAGAAGGTAATAAAAAGTAAACATGTGCTTTTGTCCCTGATGCAGTCAATTCCGATCTGTTATTTTTCCAGCCTCCTTGTTTGCTCCCAAAAACAAACAGCACTATCTTCCTAGTGACATTAGAAAATTACAGGAACTCATATAGTCCAAACCCTTCTCCCAGCTTATGCTAAGACTGCCTAAATAAGGAACTAGTTATGCATGTTCACTAGCTTTATGAGGACATCAAACCTCACAGTGAACCTATATAATAGATATGGCTCCATTTTCATTAATCATTAAAGTGAGTTTCAGAGAGGTTATATAGCAGTACCAGGTTTACACAGTTTCTGTCAAACTTCCAAACCCAAGAATGCCATAGTGGAGCGTTCAAATGAAGTCTTGATACATTTCATTGGTTGAGTAAATTCTAAGGTTTTTATTCTGAAAAGGATTGGGGCTATTTAAAATGATGGTAGGGCTTCACAAAGAAAAAAAAAGTGATTGGCAGGAATCTTTGACTCATAACTATTTCTGGTCCACTGAGATATACATCTCCAATATGAAGGCTGTCACCAATACTTAACTAACATAATTGTCTACTGACAAAAAAAAAAACCACACACACAACAAAAACAAAAACAAAAAAACCCACAAAAACAAAAACAAAAACAACTAAAATAAACTTAAGCCACAAACATTACTTTAATATCCAGAGACGGATTATGTGGGGAGTTACTGATAAGTATCTCTCTTTGGAGTAAATTTCAGACAATCTTCACTTTCTCAGATCACTTGGAGGCAGGCCCCTTTATGAAGAGTGACTGCTTCTTTAATGTTTAGGAAAATGTCTCTGAGGTTAAACTTTATTCCTTAAAGATAACTCCTCAATAATTCACCAAAACACCTGAGTCAGTTTCTTCTGTATGCAACTGTGTAATGCCCATTTAAAAGAAACAAAAGCAACTTCCTGACAATGTATTTGGACCCATTATAATGCAAATAGATGCAAAAGAGGTGGCTGTAGATACTTTTTCATTGGATGAAAACAATGCAAACTGCACATTTGTCTAAATATTTAATATAAACCTTTATGCTGAATATATTTGCAGATCAACAGCTGCTTACACAAAAGCAGTGAATCTAATGGATTTCATAGTGAAGCCCCCAATCAGAATTGAGTACACATTCGGCACTCTTGGGTTGCTCAACTGTGCTTGTGTTCCAGCCTTTGTGACAAAATGATTATCTACTTTTAATCGGGTTCCAAGAAGCAATCAAAACAAAGTTACTTAGAGCATGTTTCCAGACCAAATATATTATTCCCCGAACAAAATCCAATTATTATTACCGATATGAAATAATGTATTGCTATCATAATGCAATTATTTTATGTGTGCCCATTCCATTTCAGTTGAACATATACAAAGATATTCTAACTGAATTTAAATTTTATTTTCTTGTTCAATGTACAATTTGAAACACTGTAATGAAGGGCACTGGCAGGCCGTTGGGGATCATGGATTGAACATCTCCCTTTGTGAGCAATCAAGAACTTCATGAAACAAAATGATTTAGAATTTAGCAGACATCTGAATCTTACATGAGGAGGTTGGTGCTTGGCAGCAATCATCTACACTAAAGAAAGAGTAAGATGCCAAAACACAGGAAAGGCAGCATTATCAGGGACAGCATAGAAGACAATTTTTTTTTTATGTGTAAAACTCATTTTCAAGCAACTAAGTACCCCTCAAATAAGAGGCAAGGAACATCTAGGCCAGTTCTTTAAAAAACATAACAGAACAATAAAGAATTGACAGAAGCTCACCAATCTGTTAAAACAAAGAAGGCACTTTCTTTCACTGTTAACAGAGCTTATCAGCCTTGTCTGCAATCTGCACACAATCAGATTGCAGAATGCCATTATCCCTGCACCAGCTCTACAGCAGGTACCAAGAGTAAGTTATCGGGAGCAGTAGGCCCGGCCCTCTTTTCCGCCTTAATCATTGACCAGTCAGTGGACAAGATTTGAAAGATTTCTTTAGGAGGGGGAAGGAACTGACCTCCTATTACTTAATAACAGAGATGATTATGGCCCAAATAAGAGAATAAGCTGAAGCAAGCTTTAAGGTAACTTACAGGCTCAGCAAAGGTGGAGTTCCTCTCCCTTGTGATTTGGAAATGAAGTTCCAGAGACTTGACCAAAGCACCAGCTCTCTTTCAAGATCTGTTCTCACCATACAACAGGTGATGGAAGGGCAGTCTTCAAAGGGACCATAAGTTATTCCCTACTGTAAGGAAAAGAAAGGTGTTTTAGTGACACCACAGTATTTCAGATGACTTCAGAATGTTATACCTGCAAGACCTTACTTGAGGCAAAATATATAAACTTATTATTGACAATTCTCAAGAATTTTTAGATGAGGCTTAACTATTCTAGATTTGAAGAGGTGTTTGGTTAGGACAACTTAAAGTACGTCTTTCTTCTTTCATGTGAAAGGTAACAGCAATAACCCTGATTAAGACCTAATATGTGTCAGGACTTTATATGAGTCTGCTCTTTCCGTCTCTTGACCAATATTGGGGATGCATATTATATATATTTTTTAAAAAGGCATCTAGGGAGATGACTTGAGAATCAAAAGACTTTCACCAGTAGGTCTTGCAGATGACATATAGAACATCTGTCTCTGATGCTAAGTTGCATAGGTTTTCAACCATATCCTGATGCCAGAGACGTGTTTGAATGTGTGCAGGAAGAGAGAACTAACGTGAATGTCAGGTTTTGGAGGAAAAAGATGTTATGCTTTAGATGTACTGCTTTTCAGATGGGAATCTAATTGGAGATGTCAATATCGCAGTAGGTTCTAGGGCTCTGCTAACTGCTACTTGCATTTTACTAGACTGTCTTCAACCACATTGAGCTCTATTATTTCTAAAATGAAATCAGTTTACCTCAACACTTTTCTTTCTTTATTTTTACAAGACACAGCTAGTAACTACTGTGGAGAGCTGGCACAGCCATGGCATACTCAGCCCCTATGTGCCCTGCCAGCATGGCTAAGGGTGAACCCGAGTGGGGGCAATGAAGGATTGAGAAAAGATAGACAAGAGAAGGAAAGCTGGCACTCAGTGGGGTGCTGCTTCCCTGATGGGGACCCAGCAGCACTAAGGACTACAAGCCCTGTCTTTATTGTATAGCCAATGCCATGAGGCAAAGTAAGTGCATGGTCAAATGGTCAAGATATTTACAACATTCTCAAGGGTTTTGATCCTACTCAATTACATGCACCTGATCAAGCTTTGTTTACTTGCAGCCTATATCACTTAGGCCAGTGTTTCCCAACCTTCTCTCATGATGAGAATCACCTGGTGGAGTTGTTAAAACACAGATTCCTGAATCCCAACTAAGAAGTGCTAAATTAGAATTTTTGGGAACATATAGGTAAAATTGTATACTTAACTAGTGCTCTAACACAGATGTTATATACAGAGCACTAAGTTAGGTATGCAATTTTACCTATATGTTCTCAAAAAGTCTAGTTTAGCACTTCTTAGTTGGGATTCAGGAATCTGTGGTTTAACAACTCCACCAGGTGATTCTCATCATGAGAGAAGGTTGGGAAACACTGACTTAGGCACATGGGTCCACGTGTTCGGACCATAGGTTCAAGCTTACAGCTACAGCTGTAGGCTATCATTGTGCCCAGAGGGCTCTGCCCTCCAGGCTGGGACTTGCACGTGCCCACGAGAGGACTGTGCCCTCTCATTAGTTCAAGGCTTGAACCTGTCCAAACACTGTAGCCGTGTCCCACCAGCTACTACTTTTCTCTTACCTCCTTTGGAGAACTATGGCTTATAAGAGGTAAATGGTTTGGCCTTTTTGAGCCATATTTCATGGCTTCATAACTGAATTTTCAAATACCAGTTCAGTTCAGCTTAAATCACTGCATTTAGTAAAATGTGTATATCCACGAGATAATCTGTGAAAATTTATGTAGGGAAACCTCATTTGTTATGGTTGACACTTGAATAAAGTCCAAAGCCATGAATTTAGAAACACTAAAACACTAAAAACAACGATTTAAGAACATAATTTACGTAACAACACAAAACCTGATCTAAAAAATGGTCAATAATTTAAATAGAAATATCTCTAAAGAAGAAAGATGAATGGCCATAGGCATATAAAAACTTGCTCAAGATAACTAATCTCTAGAAAAACTGCAAGTTAGACGCACAATGAGACAGCACTTGACACTTTTAGAAAGACTATTAGCACATGCACAAGCACAGGCATACACATAAACCAGACAGTAACAACTGTCAACAATGTGAAAAATTTTGAATCCTTGTATGTTTCTGATAGGGAATATAGAATGTGGCAGGAGCTGCAGAAAAGAGTATGGCAGTTTCTTTAAGGATTAAACATAAACTTATCATATATGTTCTTCCAATTCCATTTTTTGGGTATATACCCAAAATAATTAGAAGCAGGGACTTAAGCAAGAATTTGTTCACCCATGCTCATAGCAGCATTATTTACATTAGTCAAAAGATGGAAACAACACAAATATCCATTGATGGAAGATGGATAAACAAAATGTGGTATATACATATATACCTACCTAAGCAATCATCCAACCATTCCACCATCTGACTAGCTATGACGCGCACTGACCACCAGGGGGCAGACACTAAATGCCGAAGCTACTGAGCTTTGGTGACTTTGGCAGTTGTGGTTCTCCGGTGACACACCTGGAACCAGAAAGGAGGAAACCTGATTCTGAGGTGCATCACTCGAGAACTTCCCTCTCACAATTTGGTACCCCTTAGGGGATGTTGGAGAGCCAGTTTCAGCCTGATCTCCACAGGCCAGGCTGAGGGATGCCACCAGTGCATGAATCTGTGCACCCAATCTCTAGTAATAGAATATTATGCAGCCTTACAAAGTTATTGCATTATGACACATGCCACGACATGATGAAACTTGACAACACAGTGCTAATTGAAATAAACCAGTCACAAAAGGACAAATACAACATGATTTTACCACGTGAGCTATCTAGAGAAGTCAATTTTTTAGCAAGAAAGTAGGTGGTGTTTATAGGAGGTAGGAGAGAAATGAGGGGTGTATTACTTAATGTTTATACAGTTTTAGTTTCACAAGTTAAAAAGAGTTCTGGAAATGAATGGTGATAATGGCTGCATAGCAATGTGAGTATGCTTAAAACCACCAAATCGTACACTTGAAAATCATTAAGATGATAAATTTTATGTATTTTTCCAAGATTAAATTTTTAAAAACTGTATAGTATTTTCATTACGTATGCATTAAATTAAAAAGCAAAAACTCAGTTTGTCAGAGAGCAAGTGTATGGTATCAACACTCATAATACAATTAACAACAGCCAATGATATCAACACATATGAAGGTCATATTATAAAGCAGTGTCAACTCTATATGCAACAATGTCGACTTCCAAGCACAGACAACACAGGCATGCCAGCATAGACCCAGAGATCTTCTCCTTTTCCCCACTAATAAGAATTATAATCCACTAAGACTTGGGTGCAGAAAAAAAGAATAGAATAAAAGTCAATTTGTAAACAATATTGTTATTTCTGTAATTTATATGAATATTTCAGAGGATATTTAGCAAAAAAAAAAAACCTAATAATTAGTTTCAATACATCAAAGCATAAATAAACACATATGTTCACAGTGTCTCCAGGAATAATACAAATAAATTATTACAAAATGAGAAAAAGATTGATTGGACTGATACTGTTTTGGTTAATTCCATTTATTACATGAAGTTGCTTGACAATTCTTTAAAGTCTGTTTAATATTAGCTTGTTAAATATTGTCATAAATGTTTTAGAGTTTGGTTATTGCTTTCTTCAGATCCATAACCTTGCTTTAATAACCCACATATATTCACATCCACTTAGCAGACACATTACATCGTGTCATTAAGTTACACAATGAGTATAATTGCTTTACTTCCTACTGATTCTCTCTTCAGTCTAAGTCATAGAAAAGAACAGATTCTCAGAGCTCTACAGTCTGAAAGTCTGATGGCCAGGTGAGAGCTCTACAGACTCACCTGGCCATCAGAAGCTAGCAAGCCAGGTGAGAGTCATCTCATCTCCCCCAACACCTTCATTATTTATTGCTTACCTCCAGGTAGGTCAGCGTTTTTACAGAGACATGCCAATCTGACTTGAATCAGAACAAACATCAGGCCTGAGTGCTCACCCTTCAGTTACAGGAGGCCAAATGCCCAATGGCTGCTGGGAACTCCAAGTAGCTTTATATACCCTTAGGGTGAAAATGGGATTTCCTGATCCAAATTTGCATATAAAATCAACTCTCTCTCTCTCTCTCACACACACACACACACACACACACAAACACACAAACAAACAAAACACACACACACACACAAAAAAAAAACACACCAAAGTGTCATCTTTAATTAGATGCTTTTACCCGTTTACATTTGCCCCATTTCTCTATTTACTGATACTTTTGGATGTCCGGCTATGCCCATTTTCAGCCATTCTTAGCATATCCTCAAGAAACCCAGGTAAAAGATAATGCATTCAGAGATTAGATGTAACCAGATCTTGAAACTTTTGGCAAAATGATAATTTGGGAGCATCAATGATTTCACTTGCCTTGGCATCCCTCATATACACTTTACTATTCCTGGGTGAATTTCTAAAGCAGTTGATTGAATTGAACACCTGCACTCACTACTTGTTACTTATTAAAAGTGATCTCTCTGTAAGTAGCAATCTCCTCCATGAAAGACATGAAATGCCCAGTGGGAATTCCAGGCAGAGGCCACGGTTGCGGGGTGAAACAAGATTGTTAGCGAATGCCTTGGATATTGTTTCAAGTAAAGTAACCTAGTTTGGTTTTCATGAGGCCTGTGAAAGACCATGTGACAGTGATCAAGACTCATCAATTCTCTCTGTCTCATTTCCCTTACCAGTAATATTCAAATCTATAGGCATTCCCCTAAATCTTGATGATCTATCATCTTAATTATCTGTAAGAGTACAGTTTGGTGGTTTTAAATATACTCACACTGCTGTGCAGCCATTATCACCAGTCATTTCCAGGACACTTTTTTTAATCTTACAAAACTGAAACTCTATTATCACTAAGCAATAACTCCTAACTCCTCTCTCCATCTCTGACAAACACCACTCTCCCTTTTGTCTCTATGAACTTGACTTCTCTAGAGAGCTCAGATGATAGAAGCAAGTGCTGTAAGAGGTGACCCAAATATGTGAACGTGTAAGACCCAGGTGACAGTCTAGACACAGAAGTTATCAAACTCTAAGATGCAATAACTTTGGGGAACTTGCTATCCATGAATATCCCTGCAGAACTCAGAGAACCTCTGATCGAGGGATGTCTGAAATAACTCATTTCTCCTTCTAAGGAAAAATCTGAAGTTTTTTATTCATTAAACAATTTGTTTTGGTCAACATGTTCTGATAAAGTACATTCTCAACAATAGGGTTAGTTCAGCTTTCTTTTCCATTGCTATGCTGTGATCAAGGCGATGGGAAAACTTCCCTTCAGCATTGCATACTTCACCTAAAAATGAAAGGTGTCTCATTTTGTTACAGCTGCATGCCTACCACGTAGAACAATGGCATGCGTGGGTTATCACTTTCATCAAAGAGGTTTCTTTTAATTTATTCTTCTGAGAGGTTCCTTTCTGTGACTATTGAAAGGGATTATGTATATTTTCTCTCCAGATTGTAAATATTATAAATATGATCTTACCAAGCTTGTTGTGGAAATCAACTATCACTGAAATGCCACCCCCCCCATTTTTGCTTTGAGAGAATCCTCAGGGAATATCAGCCAGAAAAGTGGTTGGAAATACATATTTAATTTTGCTAATCTCCCTGCTGCCACCCAACACACACATACAAGAAAGCTGCAGCTTTAATCTGGTTTTGCTTACTGAGTTTCTAAAGAAAAAAGTTTATTGTATTTCACAACAAATAAAAAACATTCAAAGCATCAGATTTCTTCTCCTTGACATGGAACACAAGTTCTATTATCAACTCACTCCAGACATCTTAGATCTGTCTCTCCCCACTTCTCCACGTAGCCACCTACACAGCCTTCCTTGCAGATTCTGGAATGTGCCACACGTTCAAAACTCTATTTCCTCTGTTTCTCACATAGCTGTTCTTTCCTGTGCTGTATGAGATAAGTCACGCCTACTCATCACCTAGGACTCGGAAACATTGTGAGGCTATATTTGGGGGCCTCTTCTCTGTGTTTCCACAGGATTCTGTGCCTAATTTTGCCTAACCCAGACCGCAGTGTAACATAATCACATTAAAGGAGAATGACGGGCTCTTTTCCCCATGAATAAGCCCTCTGAGGGCAAATATGCCGGTCGTGTGCCTGTGTGTTTAATTCCCAGGACCTACCACCTTTCTGAGTACATAATCTATGCTAATTGCTATAGACGAAATCAATAAAAAATATAAATTATAATTTTTAGTCTATTTCAACGTGTAGCTACTGGAATTTGCAATGGGGCATCCCACTGTCTTGCTGCAAACAGGCACTGAATGAGCCACTTGCAAACTAGGGAAACTCCTGCTGACTACTGAGGGCAAAGGCAGACGAGGGGGTCAGATAAGATTGTGCCAGTCATGAGGTCATGGGGAGGATGTGACCACTGCTGACCCGTGAGCTGGACCCCAGAAATCAGAGGGTCCTTGGAATGCACATTCCATACACCATCCCAGAGGCCTCAGCCCACTGGGAAGACGTAGTTTTCAGAGAGCAATATTATTGGGATCACCTGCACTGAATATGCGACGTGAAGAACCCTGTCAGGCCTCTATGGAAATCAACTTCTTAAGATTCTGTAGGCCGGTGCCTGTGCAGAGAGCTACTGCTTGTCCTTAAGGCCACCCCACGACAAGCAGTAGCTCTCTGCTACTATCCGTTACCTTGCTTCTGAAAGCCGCCACCTACCCCTCCAGAGCGGTCCACCGCTCCATCAAGGCCCTCCTTGTTGCCTTTCCTGCCCAGGACTCCTTTGCAAACCTGCCAGGAACAGAGGTCGGATCCATCTCGGGAGCAGCCGCGGGGGCCTTGACCGTTAGCAGAAACTCCTGCAGCGATAAAGGGCTGGCCAGGGGCATCACCTTGGTGGTGAGGCTGCTGATGGAATCCCGCCAGATCCGGGTACCTGAGCTTCTGTGGGTCTGGCTGCGGACACGTGACACACGAGGCTGCAGGTGCAGGAAGCGCGCATGCGCACTGGTGGTAGAAGCTGCTGATGGAATCGCGCCACAGCCGGATACTGGAGCCTCTACACATGATTATTGGCACGTGACTTGCAAGCCTGCAGGTGCTAGACGCGAGCATGCGCACTGGTGGCGGAGGAGGCTGTGGATGGAATTCCACCAGATCTGGGTCCCGGAGCATCTATGTGGCTGGCAATTGGCACAAACTTGCAAGCCTGCAGGTGCTAGACGCGAGCATGGGCACTGGTGGTGGAGGAGGCTGTGGATGGAATCCTGCCAGATCCGGGTACTTGAGCGTCTACACGGATGACTATTGGCACGTGACTTGCAAGCCTGCAGGTGCCAGAAGCCAACATGTGCATGGGTGGTGGGGGCTGCTTCCAGAATGATCCTGCCAGATCCGGTCCTGGAGCTGCTGAGGAGGCAGAAGACAGGAACAGGTAGGGGACTCAGACAGCTGGCCTACAAGGAGCCCTCCGTGGCAAAAGCCGCAGGTCCCATGCTGGCTGTGGCGCCACTGGTTTCCTCAGTGATGGAAACTGCCAGTGTTCTCTGCAGAGCAGACCTCTGGGTGCACAGATTCCCCAGAGGTGGAAGCTCGGGGTAGCCACGCAGTCTGCAAGCAGTGTCTTCCCTGAACTTGGATCCTCTGAGTTTTTATCCTTTCAGATGAATACATATTCTGTCATAGCCTGTGTAGCATGTAAGGGGTGGCATTAGGTTGGCAGGGACACAGTAGCGAGGGATACTTCTTCATACATTGCATGTTTGGAAAATGGCTTTCTCTTATTCCAGTGGTCGGCAAACTCATTAGTCAACAGAGCCAAATATCAACAGCACAACAATTGAAATTTCTTTTGAGAGCCATATTCTTTAAACTTAAACTTCTAATGCCACTTCTTCAAAATAGACTCGCCCAGGCCGTGGTATTTTGTGGAAGAGCCACACTCAAGGGGCCAAAAAGCCACATGTGGCTCCCAGTCACAGTTTGCAGACCATGGAACTAGGCCCAGAGGCCAGGATTTCACTACAGTAATGAGCTCTTGATTACTTTTAGGTTCCAAATTGCTGCCTTAATTGGTTTGACCTGGATCCCCAAAAAGCCCTCTCTCTGAAGTTTCTGAAGATGGTTATCCCCAAGACCAGGCTTTCCCTAGAAAATATACTTGCAACATAGTTAGTGGAAAATGTAGTAATCTTTTTTTTCAACTTAGCATGGGCTGACAGGGTTTTGCTCCATTCTGTTACTGAACCTTCTTCAGTGGATGCCTGAGTTCATCCAGAGTTATTTTCACGTGCAGATACCTCTGTGGTGGTGGTCCTTTGTAGGGTGACTGAGGGCAGTCCTTTTGGGTCCTCCTCATGGTCATGTCACTCCTACCCACTTCCAAATGAGTTTGAGAACAAGCTTTGCTACAGCTACAAGTTAAATCTGTAAAAATAATTGGGAGAAATAATGTATTTATTTGGTCGAGTCTTCAAATCTATAAACGCATAATTTTTTAAACACCTCAATTTTTTTTCAAAAATCTTCGTTTATTCTTTAATCGTTGTGTGGCAGTGTTCAGAAGACTCCTTCATATATGAATAAAAATACATGTCCCCAAAATATGTATACCCACTTGGAATATACCATTATCTGATTAAATCTGTAATGAAAGACACAGCAATTGAGTTATCAGCTGTTGAGTGTGTGTGTGTGTGTGTGTGTGTGTGTGTGTGTCTTGGAGCTATTTAAAAAATATTTATAATGTTGTACTTAAATTTTAATTTATAATTGCTTTGCATTTTTAGTACATAGCATACAGTAGGTTTTTCCGTGTCGACCTTGCATCTTACAACATTGATACATTCACTTAGTAGTTTGGCAGGTCTTATTGATATTTGTTTTGTTTTCTTTTGTTGTTTAGGAGCCTTGGGATTTTCTACCTAGGGATCCTGTCATCTTCAAGTAAGGATAGTATTATGCATTTCTTCATTTCAAATTTGTTTGCCTTTTATTTCTTTATCTCCTCATCTTTCACCCACTAGGGCTTCCTGTTTGATAGGAATGCTGTGTTTATTTATTTAACAAGTTGTAAAATTATTTATTGCCCACCTCCCTCCCAAACTAAGCAAATTACAAGGTGAAGAAAACATAAGAAAGCGATATGTTCATTTGGGCACAATTATAAGCATATAACAGATGTAGCATATTGAAAAAGATTATAGCCTCTTTCTTCCTTCCTTCCTTCCTTCCTTCCTTCCTTCCTTCCTTCCTCCCTCCCTCCCTCCCTCCCTTTCTTTCTTTCTTTCTTTCTTTGCTTGCTTTCTTCCCTTTTTAAGCTTGGCTTTTGCTTTGACAGTTTTAGCTTAAATGTATTTTCTTTGAGTGTGCATTTACCTTGCTGAAAGGGAAAGGAATGGTGTGTGTAATAGGATTGTTTGAGCTGATACACTAGTCTTATTCGTAAATTTAGAGGAAAATCATTTAACCTTCCACCATTAAGTGTGGCATTAGGAGTAGGGTTTCTTTTTGCTTATTTTGTTTTGTTGGTAGATTCCCTTTGTCAAGTTGAGTAAGTTCTCATCTATCTCATGTTTTTAGAGAATTTTTATTAGCAGTGGGTGTTAAATTTTGTCAAATGCATTATTGTCATAAGTCGATATGGTCTTATAACTTTTATCCTGTGTTTTTTTCCCCAAATTTTTAAAATTTAAATTTATTGTAGTGATACGTTATAAGATTATATAGGATTCAAGCACACATTACTAAAATACAAGTTCTGTATATTGCAGTAAATTTTCTTCTTTAACCTGTGACTATAATGGAATATATTTATTTGTTTTCAAATATTATACAAGCCTTGTATTTTTATAATAAACCACACATGGTTTATTATCCTTTCCATAATATCTTGAATCTTATTTGTTAATATTGTGTTGGGAATTTTCAAGTTTTAATATATTACATGGGAAACCTGCTTTTTAGGAGTGGAGTTTTAAAAACAAGACTTGATACAAAGACTTCAACAAGGTAAGTGTTACTGGTTTTTAGTTTAATTTCATTGTGACCAGAAAGCAAAATTTACATGGTTTCTAATTTTTTTTTAATGTGTTGAATTTTGTTTTATGATCTCTTATATGGTCTATCTTGGTATCTGTTCCTTCTACACTTGAATACATATTCTGCTGATGTTCAACATAATGCTTTCTAAATGCCAGCTAGATATGGTTGAATAATGGTGTTGTTCAGACTTTCTACTTCCTTTTCCATTGTGTGAGTATTAATTCATATTAATCTTGCTTTTTACTGAGTGTGTGGAAATATTCCAAGATTATTGTGAAGTTATCTATTTTTTCTTTCATTTCTCTAGGTCTTGCCTTGTGCACTTAAATGCTCTATAGTAAGATATATACACATTTAAGATTAAGGATTCACCTTTTTATTATTTTGTAATGCCTCTCTTTATCCCTAGTCATTTTCTTTGACTGGAAATCTATTTTGTCTGATATTAATATGGCCACCCTAGATTTATTTTGATTAGCCTTCATGTAGTATGTCTTCCCCCCCCCCAAATGTTTACCTTTGGCATACTTATATCATTATATTAGAAGTGAATTTCTTGTAGACAACATATGGTTGGGTCACATATTTTTAACACATTCTCATGATCTCTATTTATAATTGGTATATTTAGATACTTTGCATTTACAGTAATTAATGGATTAATGGTATAAGTGTATGACTTGTTTTGTTTTGGCCTTGGTTTAATTTGTTTCTAATTTCCTACTCTTTTTTTTTAATGCATTTTGAACATTTTTAGTATTCCTATTTAATTTATCTATTTTATATCTGACTTTAACTTTTTTTATGGCATTTTTATGAATTACTCCAGATATCACATATAGATTCTAAACATTTTTACACTTTAATTAGTACCAACATTTTATCATCTCACGTGGGATATAGAAACCTCACCATCACATAATTCCTTTATCTTCTTTACATTATAATAGTTTCTTATAAATTTAAGTTACATACATTGAAAACCTCACTAAGCAATATTGTAAGTTTTTGTTTTCAACTGCCAAACATTTTAAAGAATAGCATTTTATATTTTATCAGGATAATAATTATTTTTTACTTTATTTCCAATATTTCCAGATTTCTTCTCATATTTCTTTTTGTCAAAAGAATTTACTGATTATCTTAGCAGTCTGTTGCTTTAGCCACTTGACCACCTCATCCCACTTAGTGATTATTTTAAAACAGCAGATTTGTCAACAAATTCTGACAATTTTACTTCATCTGAAAATGTCTTGTTTCAGCTTCATTCTTGAAATATAATTTGGCCAGATAGAGACTTCTGGGTTGACTTTTCCCCCTTTTAGCTCTATAAAACATTGTGCCATTTTTTTTTTCATGCCCAAGGTTTTGATGAGAAATTGGTAATCTATGGAGCTATTGTTCTCTAATCCTGTGCTGCTTTTCTGTGATTTTTTTTTCATTGTCATTAGTTTTCAGTAGTATGAATGTTTCAAGTAATGAATTCTTTTTTGGGGTGGGATTTATTTTGTTTACATTTTAGATCTCCTTTGGAGTATGTGTGGGTGTGTGTGTGTGTGTGTGTTTGAATATATATTTCTGTATATATTCACATAAATATGAATGTTTATGTACATATAAGATACATTTCTATGTAAATAATATTTATAATTATAAATAGGTTCAATTCTCTTTTTCTGGCATATTTTTATTGTTTTTTTTTCTGGGATTTTGAACACAAACATATTTTATCATTTATTATTAACCTTCTGGTTCATGAGAGGCTGTTTATTTTTGGGGAAAGGAGAAATATATACTTTAAAATTAAAATTTCACAGTTAACATTATGTTTACTGAATTAGAGGAATCAGCTAATATCAAGTAGAATCAAAACAAGAGAAAACACCGACATGTAGAGTTAAATAATAAAGTAGACATTTCTCTCAGCCAGGAGAGAATTATGTAGAAAATAAACAATAATCATATGATAATTTAATCTTCCTGATGGCTCCATCCATTTTGTAAGTAAATGTTCTAGGTGCTTCGTGATATTGCCCAAGGTGAGCCATTCTTCCCCAAAATAGTAAATATTAATAACTTTAGACATATGGTACACTTGAGACAAGTTCTTTGAGTGGTGTTCCAAGACATACCTTTTGGAGGTGAATGTTTAAATTGACAATTTTACTGCAGAAGTATGTGAAATACTATTAGTTTTCTTAGCAGTTCTGCATGTTATTTTAATGAGATACTACTCAGTAATGCTCACTGGGGTTTCTCATTGTTTGGATATCCACAGTATACTATTGACATTTGAAAGAAGAAATGCATAGAGAATATATTAATGTTTCTGTGGAATACTTCAACATGGAATTATAAAGTGATCTAAAATCAGAAGTGGAAAAAGATGCAAAGATTTCAATGGCAAAATAAAAATTAGGATAAGTAGTCAAAATGTTTTTGTTATAAAAATTGACCTTATAGGAAACATCATATGTGTCATATATTATAAATCAAATTGCAGATAGTTTAAAAAAAATATATTTTATTGATTTTTTTACATAGAGGAAGAGGGATAGAGAGTTAGAAACATTAATGAGAGAGAAACATCAATCAATTGCCTCCTGCATTCCCCCTGCTGGGGATGCGCCCACAACCAAGGTACATATACCCTTGACTGGAATCAAACCTGGGATCTTTCAGTCCGCAGGCCAAAGCTCTATCCACTGAACCAAACCGATTTCGGCAAATTGCAGATAATTTTGAATGAACTCATAACTATGCAGCCATCGATGCAAAATAAAATGAATCCCTTTACATTTGGTCTATGGGATAAAGCAATTAAGCTTTGAGTATTTTAGTATTTCATTTTTAAGAATAGTAACTTTTGAATATTAAATGTCTTTGCTATTATATTGTATGTTAATTTTAAGTTATTTTAATTGGCTTTCAATAGTAGTAATGTTTCTCCTCTTTAATGTTTGTATTACCAAATATCTCCTTATTAGGCAGACTTTATTTTGCATATTATTTAAATGTTTAATCTTGCCATTGCATACTTGCTTATGGTAATAAACACTTTTATATCAATTTTTTAACAAAGTCCCTCCTGGTACACTTATTATGATCCTATCTTTAAAACTCCACTGATTATTTTTTTTTTTTAGCTATTTGTTATTATTTTAAAACTGCTATGAAAATGCAGAATTATTTTTGCTTTCAGAAATTCATTAGAATTTCTGGGAATTCCAATTTCCAACTTCAAGGGGTAGTACCTTTTGGCACCTTGGAATAAGTAGGTGTACCCTACAGCTTCCTCTAGAATCCCAAGTACTCTGAGCAGTATCGTATAAAAACAACTGAGTCTGGTGCTCCTAAGGATCTTGAATATTTTGGATTTTCAACCTTAATTCTCACTCCACCTGAATGCTCACTGAGGAAGTACACTACATCTAAACATGGTTTTATTTTTATGTTGGAAGACCTCATCCTTAATTCTGGGCAGCTTTTCTGTTAGTGACTTTTGAGGTTTATCTTTCTGCTGCGTGTTAGCATTTCAAAGGTGCGAGACTATTTATTTACATTATGGCCAATTTGTCTAACGGAAGTCTGACAGTTGTAATAAGTCTGTTGAGCCTTTAGAGATTAAAAAAAAGACAATCATCCTGACAGGTTAGCAGTAGGAAACCTCGCCTTGATTTCGGAACTTGTTTGTTCTTTGAGTCTTTATGTACCATCTGGAATACCTACTTTACATGAAAGGAGATTTAAGGGCGAGAGTTAGTACAAAAGCTCTATAAGTAGGCTTGTGAGACCAAGAAGCACAGTGAAGTGAGTGTGTCTAAGGCATTGGTAAAACATTATCTCCTATTTAATAGCTTGGTGAATGAATTCCTTCTCCTAGTTCATCTGACTTCTGTTTTTAGGTTCTGAGTATGACATCCCTGCAGGGAAATGGAATGTATACCACTTACAATGCTATAAATTGGGAGAGAAATGGAATCTGATTTGTGTCCTTAACAGCGCATTCCTCTGTGCATGTCCAAATTATAATAGCTTATATTTAACATATATCTTTAAAAATATTGTATGGACATATATATTTTCAGAGACATATAACCTGCATCAGTGTGGGGCTACATATATTTGAGAACAGATGGAGTAAGAATAATTGTTCTGCCACTTACTTTATGACACTGGACCAACATTAAAAACATAAATAAACTCATCTGTCTCAGTGGTTAAGCTTTGATCTATGAATTGGGAGGTCATGGTTTGATTCCCAGTCTGGGCACATGACTGGGTTACAGGGTGGATCCTCATTGTGGGGAGTGCAGGAGGTGGCCAATCAATGCTTCTCTCTCATCATTGCTATTTCTATCTCTTCTCCCTTCCCTTCTCTCTGAAATCAATATAAATAGACTAGAGTCCTGATGCATGAATTTGTGCACAAGTTGGTTCACTCAGCCTGGCCTGTGGGATCAGGCCGAAACCGGTTCTCTGACATCCCCTGAGGGGTCCAGGATTGCAAGAGAGTGAGGAGCTGGGGAGGGACCAAAGGAGGACTCCAGAGTATGTCTGGCCCATCTTGTTCAGTCCTGATCGGCTAGACCCCAGCAGCAAATTAACCTACTGATCAGAGGGTCTATTCCTGATGGTGAGTGCACATCATAGTGACTGGTTGACCAGTCAACTGTCTGCCCCCTGGTGGTCAGTGCACATCATAGGTAGTGGTTGAGCATCCTTAGCATATCATTAGCATATTATACTTTGATTGGTTGAACAGATGACCTGCCAACCAGACACTTAGCATATTAGGCCTTTATTATATAGAATTAAAAAAAAAAAAAAAAACCTTTTCCAAAAGGCCACTAAGATTGCATAAAATGATGGTTACTAAATGTTAACTTTTTTTCTTTAACTATGTCCAAATTTAACGGCTTATAATAGGAAAATGTTTACATGGTTACACTTTTGATTATTCATTCTGTGTATTTAAATCTGGAATCTTTTCTGAGAAGAGCATTTAGTAATATGCAAGTTCCAGTCTTATCTAAGTGCATAATAAGAGGAAAATGTTTTGTTTTTGTTTTTTTGTTTTAGACTGTATCTCTCTCTTTTATGCCATAAATGTAGTTTCCAGTCCAAATGTCTTTTTGATAAATTTGATATTCAAGTAAATATTAACATTTTTCACATACAATACATATTGGAAAGGTCATGAGTGAAAATTCAAGAGAGAACTTTTCAGGATAATACTCAAATTAATTCATTGACATAGAATATATTTTTATTCTCATTTGAATTGTACTTTTGTCAAAACTAAAAACAATTCTTGTGTTTTGTAAAGGTTTCTTATTCTGTGAAATATAGTGTCTATACAAGTTGCAACATAGGAGTAAAAACATTGAGAATTACCAACTACTTAACCTCTTAGACATGTTAAGTATATGTACCTCTTCCCTTTGTTTTGGTTGTGATTAATCCATGCATTAATCCATCCTTCCACCCAACATTCTGGCAATAAAAGAATAACATTTGTAGAGTTCTGCATGTACTCACCTCCTTGATGGGATCGCATGACTATTTCAACAAATCAGCATATCATCATTTTGTTGTTTATTATCACCTTTGATTTATTTAAGCGAGAGAGGAGAAAAATAGCCAGTGACTGAGTCATTTTATGCACTAATATTATTCTGTTGTCAGAAGAACCTCAAGAGAAAGGTACTGTTGCTGGAAGTTCTTCTGCGGTGTCACAGGAAAGAATTTTCAGGGACACAGATATAGGGGATTTTTAAGTGATAGTGGCAATATTTATTAGACTGAAAAGAGATAGTAAGCCCTTAGAGGGGCAGAGACCTGGGAGGCTATCGTAGCAGCTATGTGGACAGAGGCAATAGGAGAGTCCTCTGCCGCTGCTCACTGCTCCCCTGGTTGCAAGTCTCCTGGGGACCCTCGGGGTTTAGGAGAAAAGAAGGCAAAAAGTCCATGCCTGGGAGAAGGGCATGGACATGCTCCAAGGAGATATGCAGAGCACAGATGCCCTCCATGAGGCACTTCACTGTACTCAGCTGGTAGAACATGTTCACTGCCCCCAGATATGCCACGCCCAATGCCTTATTTGCAGCCCTGTCTTGCTGCAAAAGAAGTGCAGCTTCTGGAACTGCTGGCCCATACTGATACCCAGCAGGCCCAGGATGGTTAGGGCCCAGAGCTGTAGTGCCATCACCCCCAGCATCGGAGACTCCAATACCCAATTTCAGCCTCTGCCCCTGGCTGGCATTAAAATTCTTAACTGTGTATCTGTGGGCAAAATACTTAACTTCTCTGCGCCTCATTTCCCCATGAGGAAGCTGGATGGCCCCTGGGCTGCAATGGGTGCTGGGCTCTCGAAGAAGGATTGACTGAGATAAGCCTTTGTTCACTTTGCCTATCTTTCCTTGAGTTTTAGAAAAGAGCAGGTTTTCTTTCAAACGACCTAATCTCTTTCCGGTCTTTATCCTACTGGATATGTTTCCCGGATTTTCACAGACTAGTCCTCTCCTTGCTAGACCCTCATTATTCAAAATGTGTTTCTTGATATTGGAGAGAGAAGGAGAGGATAGAAACATTGATTTTTGTCCCACTTACTTATGCATTTCTGGTTGCTCCTTGTATGTGCCCTGACCAGAGATCAAATCCATAACCTTGGTGGATCTAAAAGTGATAGCAAATGGAGAGACCAAGTGAAGCCAAGATATGAAGAAGCCATGGGTGATATATGCATGCACTCTGGTTAATGGATCATGAGGTCTGGAATATATGGTGGGGAAAAAGGAAATTCTATACAGATATGGATGAAGATAAATCACTAAATGATTCTGAGATTATCTTTTCCCATAACATGAAACATTTAAATAAACATAAATATTTTGAGCTTGATGTGGCTCAATGGTTGAGCTTCGACCCATGAATCAGGATGTCATGGTTGGATTCCTGGCCAGGACACATGCCTGGGTTGTTAGAGGGCATGTGGGAAGAAGCCAATCAATGATTATTTCTCATCATTGATGTTTCTATCTCTCTTTCTCTCTCCCTCTCTGAAATCAATAAAAGCTTATTTCAAAAAAAGCTGCAAAAAAGTAAACCTTTTGATAATGAGATGGGGATATTAAGTCATATATAAGGAAATAGAGCCTTTCTGAGTTAAAATACTGAATATCAATTGTCTGACTATAATAGTAACATAAATGTGCTAATATGTATTTTCTTCTTTTTGTTTGTCTATTGTGCCTGAATAGAGGCTTTCTCTTTTTTTTAAAGTGGGAAAATCAGTTTTGTATGTTTGTAGTAGAGTATTGAAGACTGAAGTAACAATTACAATAAAAATATGGAAGTCCTTGAATCCTACTTAGAAGCAGAGCATTATTGAACAGCTCATGAGAAGCTTGCTGCATGCTGTTATATTTATTTATTTTTAAATAAAATATTTTTATTACAAAGAACATATGTGACAATGATAGAACATTTGAAACCAGAGAAAAATATGTAAGCGCACATGAGTCATTCAGAGTCTATTACTCAGAGATCTTAATTATATAATTCACGAGTTTCCTTCCAGTTAGAGATGAATACATAATCCCAAGCACACATTTTGACTTCAAAAGAGTTAGTATCATGGCCTTTGTGTACTTGTTTTTTCAACTGACTTGTTCTCTTAACTAGTATATAACAGAATGTTCTGAACAGTATTTAAATAAGACTGATAGCAGTTATGCTTTGGTCTCAGAATGCTGTACCTTTTCATTGCTCTACAATAATTTCCAAAAGAGTTCTAAAGCTAGGTAGATTTATTCTACTTTGATTTTCAATGAGTAAGGAGAGGCCTAACAGTTGGAGTTTGCCATCCATCTCTTATGCGGACTGCCCAAGAGAAAATAGCCTATCTCTCAGGACAGTGCCTTTCCTGATCTACTGTGGATCTGCTAGACCCCTGGTTGGCAAACTGTGGCTCTTTGGCCCCTTGTGTGTGGCTCTTCCACAAAATACCACTGCCTGGGCGAGTCTATTTTGAAGAAGTGGCATTAGAAGAAGTTTAAGTTTAAAAAAATTGGCTCTCAAAAGAAGTTCCAATCGTTGTCCTGTTGATATTTGGCTCTGTGGGACGACTGTGCTAGACTGAAGAAAGACAGCCTTACCCTGAATGTCAGGCCTGCAGACCAGCTGGCAGATGGAAGGAATACCTCAATGAATCTGGGACTGGCTGAAGGCCTTTTTTTTCTTTTCTTTTCTTTTCTTTTCTATCTGTGTTTTTCTGTGTTTAAATCACTTTGGCATTTATGTTTATGAGAAAATCTATTTGGTTTTCTGACCTGACCTCCATCCATAGATACTGTGAGGCCTTTTAGACAAGGGTTGCTACTTATTTTTCAGATGAACATCACTATCTGTAGGCCCTGGGGGCATTATCTCCAGTATTCAGAAATGTACATCTTTCCCTTGTATGTCTCCACGCTGATATTTCTCACTAAGATAATTCAATGCAAGCTGCAGAACTGGTAGCATAATATCAGCGAGGCTTCCTATCTTTTGCCATTGCTGAAACAACCTGACATGAAATATAATACAGCAACAATCTCCCGCATGCATGCCCTCCCAGGAACTTTTCAGACACCCCTGTATCTGCAGCCTGTCCCTGTAGCTGCAACTTCTCAGAAAGCTATGTTCATGATGTTCTAGATCAGGAGTGAAATTTGCAACTGAGACCTTGATGTGGATAAGAAAGGAAGAGCCCTCCAGCAGTCTCAGCTGAAAATCACAGGCCCTAGTAGAAGGATGATTGCAGAGTTGATACATATATCATTTCTGACCAGAGGTAAGACGCATCTATAAAGAGATGAAAGGATACGCTAACGTAACTGGTGGATTTCTCTTATTCCCTGCATGAAAAATGTGAGCTACCCATTTCTCGATAGGGTTCCAGTTCTCATTTGTTCCAGTCCTGGCATTTTCTGGCAATAAGTGAGCCCAATGTTCAATAAAGTTTTGATTTTTTGTCTTGCCAATTTGATTATATCTTATAGCTATAATATATGCAGCCAACTTTTATATATGGATATTGCAGGGATTCTTTCTTGTCTGAATCTTCCTCTATTTTTAGCTGCCTCTTCAGTCCTGCCATGAAACATGCCCTATATTTTAGGGACTGGCTGAAGGCCCTTTTCTTTGTACTTGTGTTTTTCTCTGTTTAAATCACTTTGACATTGATGTTTATAAGATAATTTCCATGGATGCTGTGAGGCCTTTTAGACAAGGGTTGCATATATAGCTACTTATTTTTCAGAACCTAATCAGAGGTTTTGGGGGGTTTTTTTGTTTGTTTTGTTTCTTTTTTTTTTTCTCCTAGGAAGAGATTTGGGAATTTTATGGCTTTCTAATTATTTCTGTAGAAAAATTTGAGTGGCTGAGCTAGCAACTCTGGTTGCTCAGATGCTGTTTAAAACTGGAAATGATTCCAATGAAGCTTTTTGTGGTAAGGAATGAATGATTGGTACTATACTTAAAGATCATAAAAACTTAGCTACCATGTATGCTAAGCTTTAAAGGGGGACTGAATTTGAGGAAATCAGTTAAAAAAATCTCCATAAAACTTTAAGCCTGAGGTAATGAAGGTCTGAAATAAGATAGTTTTCTGACAACAGAAAAACTGACATTATCTGGCTCTTAACTCAAAGTCAGGCAAAGAAATAAGTTGGAAGAAATTCTGTGTTGCTTAGACAACTTGAAAAAAAAATGGCAAAAAGCAACTTAATTAAACATGGTGAGCTTCAATTTTCTTTACAAATCATCTTTTATTTATATTTAATGAAAAGTCAAGATTATAAAATTACCTTCATAAAGACAATTGAGATTATTAAATCAAATTAATTTTCAAAAAACATTTGACACACAGTAGGCACAAAATGATTATTAGCCCTTTCTTGTCATCTTTAGATGTATTTACTTATACTCAACTGGTTCTATTTGGCTATTTTTATGTTTAGCCATGAGTTAAAACAAATCATGTTGTTTTAATTTTATTAAGGTGGATAAGTAATGTTACTACCTTGCTTTGTTACCTTGTCTCTGCATCAGAGATAAATGATGAACCTCATTATCTCTAGGCCCCGGGGGCATCATCTCCAGTTTCCAGATATGTACGTCTTTCCCATGTATGTTTCCAAGCTGATATGTCTCACTAAGATAACTCAATGCGAGCTGCAGAATTGGTAGCGTAGTATCACCGAGGCTTCCTATCATTTGCCATGGCTGAAACAACCTGACATGAAATATAACACTATAACATGTCAGGTGGAAAATTTAAACATTGCTTTTTCCCAAGGAAGAATAGAATCTTTATATTTTAAACCACACTATTTCAGCAGGGGGGGAAAAGTTATGATACGGCATCGATTCTTCTAGAGAGCTGAGTTAGCGAAAATCCCTTTCTACTTAAGAATTGTTCATTTCCCTCTTTTGACACAAGAACAATTCTAGACAGCTGTTTTATGGCTAACTAAAATCCTTTAAAAATATCCCAGGGAAGCAGTCCAATGAGTAGCAAACCAAAGAAAACCATTGTCTTGTTAATCTCTGTGCTCACATTTTCCTGGTAAAGTAAATAATCAAGGGGATACAGCTCCTTGCAATTTACATGTCACCCTCCTTTCCATTTGAACTGTAGAAAAGCAGAGTTAAATGATCATCGTGACAAATCTCCTACCCATCTGACACCATGCTCAGTTATTAGAGTATTATTGACCAGATTCCCTATGTTCTATGTACTTTACATCCCCATAACTGGTGTCAAAGCAGAATGGATAAGTATATGAATTTTCACCTGAACTGTTTTAGGTTTTATACAATATTAATACTGCACCCTTTATGTAACTGGCCAATTCCTTGCACCTCACTTTCTTATTGTATATTTTATTTTTGTACTATCATCTTCACAGGCCTGTTGTGAGGCTTAAATAAGATAATGCATATAAGGTCCTTTGTGCAGTGCTTATAAAAATAAACATTTTGCAAAAGCCACTTATGTAACATATTTCCCTTTATCTGTGGATCACTGGACTTTTCTTAGTAGGCTCTGGAGAAACTGACAGACGCTAGGCCATCAGCAACAAAAAGACACTATTGTTGTTGATAAAGCATCCTATTTTAGAGGCTTCTCCCTTCTAAATTAAAATATAACAAAGGCTTAGGTTGGGTGGCAGACATTCTTATTCTTTCTGTTTTCTCCTAAGAGTTTGTAACAAGATCACATATGAGATGACTTCTTGATGATATATTTTGCAAATTATACTAAAAATGTATGTAATATCTCCTGCAGGACAGTTAGATTTTTACATCCTGGTGGGAAATTCTAGCAGCATTTTCTGTATTCTAATTATTGCTTAGAATTTTCCCAACCCAGGAATGTAAAATAGAGTTTTGTGTGATGCCCAATGGTAAGTCAGTGACAGAGGATTTAGGATTTAAATAGTTTTGTGCTGATGGTATTCCTACTTCTTAGAGTGTTCTGTCTACACAGAAATCATTGTATCATCTTTTAAGACTCAGTGAATCCCTGGCTGGTGTGGCTCACCTATTTGGGATTGTCCTATGCACCTAAAGGTTGCTGGTTTGATTCCTTTAAGTTGTGGGCTTCACAGCCTACAGGAAGCAGCTGATCAATGTTTCCCTCTCAAATCAATGTTTCTCTTTCTCCCTCTCGCTGGCTCTCTCTTTCTAAAAATCAATTAGAAAGTCTTTTTTTTTTTTTTTTTTTTATCTCAGTTCAAAAGCATCACCTTCCCAGGACATTCCCTAACCCCTGCTATCTCAGTATAAAATATGTATTACCTGTGTCTGTTACTGAAAGTAATATTCAATAATGGAAAATATTTATTAAGTACTTCATTTTATGTGCTAAGTATTATGCTTCCTCTTTACATTAATCCTTTTAAGAATCTCATCTAAAAGACATTATTGCTATGTCTGTTTTACTTATAAGGCATTTAATGCTTAAAGATGTCATATAGTTTCCCCAAGGTTGTAAAGCTAGTCTTGAGGTCTCCTGGAGGAAGATGGATGTGCTTTGACCACTTGATGCATAGACTAGGCACATTCCAGAATATGAATAGAGTCAGTAATCGTTTTTGCTATAACCTCCCCAATTCTCTGGAAATATTTGTCAAATATGGAATATTAATAAATAATTAAAACACGATGTACTGAATAATTAAACCCACAAAGGCCTGATTTAACTTTAATCCTTTTAATGACATTTTTATAAAAGGAAAGTTTTGATAACATATGTTTGGGACAGCATATGACGAGATGAACAAGCTGTTCCTTCTTATTGTTTATTCTTAGAGGCTGTTGGTGGGGAAGCAAGATGCCAAGGACCCTGATACTGTGGGTATGATTATTGAACCCATGTGTTTGGTGGTTTATTATATTTTTCATCCTCCGCTAAGTTTTATTTTTGTTCCCTGTTCAACAATCTTTTCTGTTGTGCATTTTTTTAAAAAAGAAAATATTTTTTAATTTTGAGGGTTTTGTATGTCTATTCAGAATTTAGTAGATCAGTTCTTGCAAAGTCCATTATCATCAGGTTCAATGGAAATGAAATGATGTGACCCTCATTATATAGCATGAATTTCTCCCTAAAGAGTTATCATAATAAAAGACAAAACCAAAAGGAAATGAGCTATCAACCCATAAAAGACACAGAGGAAATCTTACATTATATTACCTAGTGAAAGAGACCGATCTGAAAAGGCTGCATAATTCCAATTACAGAGTATTGTGCCAAAGGCTAAACTATGGAGACAGTAAAATGATCAGTGCGTTGGGGGCAGGGAATGATGGATAGCTGGACTATGGGGGATTTTCAGGGCAGTGAAACTGTATTGTTGATACTATAAAGTGGATACATGTCCCTATCAATATGTATTTATCAAACTCATAGAATACACCACACAAAGAATGAGCTGTAATGTAAACTATGAACTTTGGTTGATCATGACATGTTACTGTTGGGTCACTCATTGTATCAAAGGTACCATGCTGGTGTGGAATATGAGGAGGGTTTTTGTATGTGTGTGTAGTGTGTTTATGTGTGTGTGTGTGTGTGTGTGTGTGTGCGCGCGCGCGCGCTTGTGTATAAAGGGAAGTAGGGAGGATCTGGATTACAGGAATATATTGTATTGATAGTTAGAAGGTTGGGTTTCTCCTATGAGGACCCAGATAAGGAAACTAAGAAAGATAATGACTAGATAGGATTTTCATTTTTCCTCTTTTTTTTCCCCCCATCTCTTTATGTGATGTTTTAAAAGGAAAGTCACTGGAATAGCATAGTGACACATAGAGTGAAATATATAGAAATGAGGGTCCTCAGTGATCTGATGAGCAGGCTACTTAAATAGAAAGGACCTGGGGAGTAATCCAATGTGGACTAGAGTTAAGGCAGGCAATGAAGATGGGGGTAGGGAAATAACATCTTTAGGTATTTCTGTGAGAAAAATCAACTGGACATGGTCAGAAGGTGATGACTTCATGTCTGTAGTGTGACTCTTAACCTGAAAACTCAAGAATTTAGAAGGAAATAGGTGCTTTGTGGTGAGAGAGGGAATGAAGCTCAGAAATGTGGAGATGAGAGTCCCACGGAGTTAATTATGTGGACAGGGGTCTAGGAAGCCATTGTTAGACCCTGATAATTACTTCAACCAAGTGAAGACATGAGGGAGGCAGTCTTCTGGGATTTCCACTGGCATTAATGATGATCCTAATGACTCAACAGAAAATTCATGATTTGTGGTTTAGCAATTTAATATTAATCACGAGTTGGAGGTTTGGGGAGATAACATTTTATGAGTACCTTGGTGGAATGGCAGTGGGTTATTATTTTGTGTAAAATCACACAAATCTCATAGCGACAGAGATAGGCTGCCATTCTTTTCTTCCATGAATGTTTATTTAATGTACTTTGGATTTCAGATACAGTAGTCATCATTGGATAATTGTCTTTTACTTTTAAATGTGAACACTTATTCTCAGATAACAGTCCACATGCTACCCAGTGGTATGACTTCTTATTAATAAAACACAAAAATTATTAATTATCAATTAAATTATCAATGTTACGATTGACATACTCCTATATAATAAAGAGCTAAGATGCCAATGGCCGTGATGCCCTCACACAATAATGACCAATCAGCAGGAGAATACATGCATGTGCACGGTGGGGCAGAGCCACCAAGTTGCTCTGGAGATAGGGTGGGAGCAGGGAGGCCCCAGGAAGAGGCGGGATCATCCCATGGCAGGAAGAGCAGGGGTGAGAGCCTGTAGCACTCCCCCCACCGGTCCTTCGCCACCCACCACTGGCACTCAGAGTTCCCCACTGCCCACCTGCCAGGGTAAGGAGCACAGCGCAGCAGGGGGGGGGGGGCTTCCATGCTTTCCTCTAGAGCCATGATGGGGCAGAGCTGCCATGTTGCTTTGGAGATAGGGCAGAAGTGGGAAGGTGCCCAGAGAAGGCAGGACCAGCCTGAGTGACTTGCAAGACCTGGGGCAGGGCTTGAAGGAGCCAGAGAAGCCCAGGGGGTAAGGGGCAAGGCCAGGCACACTTGGTAGAAAGGTTAGGGTATCAAGGCTTTGTGGCAGGTGGGTGGGAGGGCCATGAATGAATGAGCCTGGCCATGCAATTTCATGTGTCGGGTCACTAGTTATATTATAAACTCAAAATAATTTAAGATATCATTATGTCTTAAGAGATTTTTTTTCAGCTACATATGGATTGAATTTTGATTTCAACATTCTATTAAGGCCAAGATCCAAATGCAATCATATTTCTTAGCCTCTCTTTGCCTTCACTATTTAGCATGTTATCTCATTTATAGTAAGTACACATGCACATTATTTAGCTTACAGGAATGTAGAAAACATGCACTTCTCAGAAATTCAGGTCTATTTTCTTTCAAATATTGGCAAACATTCTGTAGACCATCTTTTGATTTTAAGTCTACTAAGGAAGAATTCAGGTGGTATCAGCCATTTCCTTGATATTTGGAATAAAGACTAGGACAGGCAATTGAATGCTGGCTTGAAGGACAAAGTTTGACCCCACTCGCCCTTTGATCCTCTCTTGTTCTTCTCTGGAAGAGAGCTCTTGAAAGTCTTCTGTGGAGTCCAACTTATAGTGCTCTTATCTGAAAGGAGCTGCTCATGTGTATCTATGACTCAGATTATTTCTTTGCATATTAAATTACAAGAGACAGTTCCAGCTGGATCCATCAATGTATTTATAACTCAGTCACACAATTTTCCTCCAGGCAGGGAACTTGGCAAGCATGCTCCCAGCCTGGCTGCGACTTTCAAAGATGAGAACTGGGGAAAATAATCATGGCAGTTTTCATATCAGAATTCTTGTCTGAATTCTGAGTATAATGGGAGCATTTCAATCCCAGCAGCACGCCACAAGTCACCTTTTCCACCAAAGGAGAGAGTGAGTAGTGCAATTCAGGATTTCATAAAGTGTCAGAATACAACTTTATCTGCCTCTCTCGTATCTTCTTGGTGAATGATCTTTGGTAAAAGCAATGTGAATGCCCCTTGAATTCTGTGACAGAAAGGAGCATATTCATTTATTAATGACCTGGCACAGTCTCTAGCACGTAATCTGTACCTCTGTGCTAGGAGCTTGAGACACACTGTCTCATTCATTAATAAGATAGATTTGATTTTCCTCATATGAGAAAACTTAGGTTATGACAAGTTAGTTAGCATACTCAGAGCCCAGATTCATCTCCTATAACTTATGCATAGCTTTGTTTCCAAGGGAAATTATGTAAATAATTACATAGTATATACACATGACTTAAAGTGCTTTTATCTGAAAGAAGTCACTTGTGTACATCTATCATACACACACACACACACACACACACACACACACACACACACATATATATATATATATATATATATATATATATATATATATATATATATGCAATTGGGATCACAGGCTATTATTTTCACCAGGCAAAGGTTCAGCTTTTAAATAAATATTTAAATAAAATATTAGTGTATAATGTTGTTCAATTCTTCTCTTCCCTAAACACAAATATCCAATATCATATTATAGCAAGAGAAAACATATCCTGAATCTGTTTTTCAGAAAAAAAGGAAAAAATGCTAATATAATTGTTGTCTTTACTGTGGGAATTATAGGAGGTGGGATAAGGTGTTGGGCTTATTTATGCATTTTCTATCAATATTTATTAAGTTTCTCAATGCTGTTTTAGAATATGATCTATACCACCCCATTTAAGAGATTAGTGAATTCATTTGAAGAAGCAGGCAACTCAGTGAGGGAGAAAATCACCTTAAAATGTAGCATATTGAATGTGAAGTCATAGTTCCTCCACCCCACCCCCTGCTATAGTCTCCTGCTGTGTTGAGAATGAACCAGTTTTCCATCAGCTCTGCTGTTGTCATATGACATCCATCCATCAGCAAACATGCACTGAGCTCCTGCTGAGGGCAAGTGTCCCAGGATGAAATGATATTGGATCTTGAAAATGCTCACCTTCCTAGATATGTCTATTGATGATTTTTGTATACCCTATATTTGGTACTTTTTTTACAAACTAAAATTTTAAGGTGGACTGGATATAAGTATGTATTAGGCAATGCAAGTACAACTTTTAGCAAGTAATCTATATGGAAATCTATTTTAGGGAAATGTTTTCACATGTAATGTTATGATAAATATAATAGAAACCTAGGAGACTTATTACTGGTGAAATTCAGGATAAAGGAAGCAGGTATCCATTTGGCTTGGGCTGAGCAAATGCTGTAGGCTAGAGACCCAGTGTACTGACAGTTTTCTGGCCATCAAAACAAAGTCAAAGAGGTTTTCTTAATAGACCTGAAACCATTATGGGGATAAAGTTCCATGGAGTTTGTTATAATATACTAACTGTCCTGCAATTGTTGTTCAATCTTCTGAAATTAAAAAATAAAAATTAAAAAAACTGACCTAATTCAACTTTAGTATATAAAGTTTAGTAACTAAATTAAGGGACTAAATTTCTGATAGCACACTGTATAGAGAGTCTTAAGTCATTTATAACCTCTTAGTGATACTTTCTCAAGTATATTCTCTCAATTTTATGTATTTTAAGGATCTTTTAAACTTTCCCATCTTCCCTATCTTTAGCTATCTTACTCATTTCCTAAGAGAAAAAATATGTGGCCAATACAAAATGCAACATATGACCTTTATATCTGAAGAATTTTTATCTAAAAGAGACAAAATAATATGATGTAAAATCAAATATTTAAGCAAGTCAGAGGAATGATCAACGACTCTGCAATTATTCCTGGAGTGATATGGGTTAAGTTGGACCTTGGTGTCATGGGGACTGAAATGAGCATGGCGAATTCATCAAGTGGTTAAGATCCAGGGATCACTAGCAAATGGAATAACTTAAGGTGTAGAAAACATCTACTTCAGAAAAAGTTCCCTTACTCCCACCACAAAGAGTGGAAATCATTTTGTATCACTAAAAACAATGCAAACAGAATCTACTGATCCAGAAAATATAGTAACGTATCTTTTAGGAATACTGAATTAGCAGCAGTTTATTGTAAAGTGGGCATGGTAGGTGGGAGAGTTGGAGGCACAGAGGTCAACAATGCTGGAGGGTTTAGATGGTGTTAAGAAAGAGCTCTCTTCTCCCACCAATGCTTTATTGCTAAAGAATTCATGACAGGAACTGGCAATTGATTAGGAATTAAAGAGTATTTTTATTAATATAGATGAGAGAAGGCAAGGCAAATATTCCTTGCTTCAGACTTGACCTCTCTAATGCTCAGTTCCATAGATGCATTTTTGGTCCTCTTTCTTGACCTTTTAGATGTTGACACAAACCACGCTTCTTCCAGCTATTGTGTCTTTATGCATTTGTACACCTATCTCCTTTACCTCTGGCTCTTCTCCCTCCTATGATGAGTTCATACTCAGTTTCTGCATTTCTGCTTGAATGTAACTACTTCAAAGTGTGTTCTCTACCATCCTCATTTAGGGAGGCTTTTTCTCTGCTTTTCCTTTAATCTATTAACATATCTCAATTGATACTTTCACACAGATTTGTCACCTTGTTAATTTGTGTTTATCTGGTTCCTCTAAAACCAGAAAAGTACAGTTATTATCTGTTAGTACTGGGGATGCAGCGATGTACAAAACCAAAATATTTGACTCCTATTCAGCATTGAATAAGTGTTTGTTGAATTTATGAATTAATGCATTTTAAAATAACTAGTCCATAGCAAAAAAAAAAATAGTGAAACCTGGACCTAAAAGTAGATATTTTTGAAGAGAGGAAACACCCTAAAACATATCTCAAAGAGAGATAACAGATATCTTCAAAAATAAAACAACAACACACACACACACACACACACACACACACACACACACACACACACACGATTCAATCTGCCTTGGTACACTTAGACAGAACACCCCATACCCAGATTTAGAATACTTTACCCTTAAAGAAATAGGCCACACCAAACATAACATTTTACTCCCAGTTCAGACAATGTGAACTTTCTGACATTGGGGTTTGAAATATAGATGCCCAAAGACACAAGGGCAATGCTTGGAAGCCCTCAAGTGCTGAGAATTCTTTGATAGTTCCTTGTCTGCACAGATGAGCACCATGGACCTGCTGGAAGGGGTTCAAGGAACAACCCTCAGCAGAACTCAAGTTTGCTAAAGTGATTGATGTTGGCTGCAGCCTGGAACCCACAGGCGACAGCTGACAAGGAAGAGAGGAAAGGAAGGCAGAGGTGAGATCTGAACAGTTGCAAAGGCCCAGGGCAGCAGAAGGCACACATCTTCTGGGGTTATCAAGTGTTTGTAGCAGGTTGCACCGGAGATCTTCCTAATAGAGTGACAGCTGGTGATGGAAGCAGCCAGCCCTGAAGAAATACCCCTCTGCCCCTCCACTGTAGGGTCTGAAACAATAGGCATGACAAGAGTGGGTGTGTCTTTTGGTATTTCATTCATTTATCTCAGAAAGGAGGATTATTTTAATAAGACAGTAGACATTAAAAAGAGTTTACTATAGTCAGGCATTGTTCTGAGTGCTTTGCTTATGTAATTAACTTAATAGCCCAACAATCCTATTAAATTAGCACTATGATCAACTCCCCCATTCAGGTGAGAAACAGAGGCACAAAACATTAAAATAATTTTCCAAAGGCACACAACTAGTATTTAGAAGTCTAGCTCCTAGGAGCTTGTGATTAACGCTGGCACTATATTGTTCCTATATGAGGGTATAATGGTTAATATTTATTTTGTTTGTTTATGATTCAATTACTTTCCAGATACTGTTTATTGTTCTTGGTATACATGTATTTCCATCCCTTTATCTCTTTACCAAGTATTTATACTCATCCTGCAAGACCCCAAATTCCTGTTCTGTGATAGGAATGGCTTCACAGAGATACAATTGAAATATGCAGTAGGTGAAAAAAGTCTTCTTTTGCAATCACCTAATTTCTAATAAAGTTCAAACTTTTTGCTTTTGTAAAATATTATCTTTCAAGCTAAACTTCTTTTCATAAGTGGAACAAGGTGTGTGTGTGTGTGTGTGTGTGTGTGAAACAATTTTTTTATTCACTGAGTTAGGGTTGTGTTTCTTTTGGTGCTTCACTTGTGAGCATCTGGGTCTTCACAATGTACAATTCAGATGTTTAGTGATAGAATATCTTATATAGGTTTTCTAGGCAAAAGTAGGTGAGGCTCTTTTGGACCTCTGCAAGAATTTGCTTTTGTCCCTTAACAGTGACATTTTGGTGGCAGTAACTGTATGCCTGTTGATAACTCTGCCTGACAGAACTCCTGAATGAATAGAGGGGATTCTTTTCCATTAGAATTTGAAAATATCTATGTTTGTTTTTCCTCCACAACCTAAGTGAATTAAATGAGGAAACACAATCCCCACATCTTTTCCATTACCCATTTCTTCCTTTCAGTCTACAAAAGCTATTTGACTGCATATTTCATGATGACGCACCCAACCTTTACTCCCTGCTTATGCCTAGAATTTAGCTTTATAATTTCTATAAAGAAAGAGAAATATGTGTATTGGCTAGGTGAAAGGGATGATGATAGCCTTTCTGGTTGGTGTACCACAAATCTCTTCAACCTATGATTTCTTCTCAATTGGGTCTCTTCGCACTGTAACTCAGGGTAATTCCCTCCAAGATATTTGAACAATTTGCAAGCTTTTTATTATTGCTATAAATTTGAGCCACTCTTCTTTTCCTGGACATCTTATTGGAAAGCTCATAGACAACAGGATTGAGTCAGCCTTCGTGAACTCCATCAGTGGATCATGTGAGTCACGTCTTACTTAGCATTTAATTATTTTATTTATTAATATCTCCAATTGATCCCCCAGGACAGGCATTCTACTTGATTATATAATAGATGCTCAATAAAAAGTTGATCAATGAATTGATCATTCCAATGTGCACTTGGGTAGAATGGAATATGCTAAATTAATTTTTCTAGTTAATTAATCCAGGCACAAGTTTAAATGTAATCCTGTCCCCATGGCACTCTCTCCAAATAGGCCATTAACTCTGCAGACATTTAATCTCCAATATGACTTAGTACCCCAACCCCTCATTTCTCCAATGGACTTAGTTAATTAAATGAAACTATATAGTACTATTTGTCTCTCTGTCTGGCAGAATTCATGGCTGAGTGGCCTCCTCATATTTCAGTTCAGGCTTCAGTAGGCTTCTGAGAAAAATTGCCCTTTTTTGGAGGAAAAAGGCTTAATATTTTATATCAAGAATATATGCAGATGATTAAATGTACAACTTAATTGGGATAGTTTGTATTCAGTGAATATTTGAATTTCTTATTCCAAATTACCTAGTGTAGTATAGCTTTTTATTCAGTCTCTCATACTTACTAAGCTATAGAGGAAATATCTATCCCAAAAAAATGATCTAAAAAATTCAGTGGAATTAATACTATAATATCTATGCTCCTTTTCTTATTAATTTTTATCTTCTCAACATAGAACAATTTAATTTTTAAAAAATTATTCTATCCTATTATTAAGTTTATTCTATTCTAAAATTATATAGGAATATAGGGGTTCATATAATTTTTGATTGGGTACTGGAAATATATCAGGGAGAACATTTTGTAAAGTACATGATTGTCTAACTATTATGTTATATATCTGAAACTAATACAAAATAACATTAAATGTAAACTATAATTTAAAAATAAAATAAATGTAAATATATAGGAAGGTCTGATGGCAGAAGCACACAATTCAAAATAAATGAGAGTGATTTGGAATTGACTGATCACCATCATCATCACGTTCATTATCATAAAAAGGGAAGAGAATAAAGTTTCTTTTCCTCAGTTGGCTAGTATTTCCAACAAGTATCAATTCTGAGATTTAAATAATGCCCCATATCTGACTATGTTCTGTTAGCAGTACACTGGGTGTTCTTTGTATTGAAGATACTTAGATGGGTCACTCAGATTCCTCTTCAGGAAAAGACTGGCTGTCCATCTGCGTAGAGTGTAGATTCTGAGATACTTCACTTGGTAGCAAGTTCCCGGTCTGTTTCAGCAACTGGCCTCCATCACACCCTCTCCTGTGGCCTCTATCCAATTATTGACTGAGGCAATGGTAAAAAGCCTGACCATTCCCATTTAATATGAGATTCCTCTGATGGGTAGTTTTTTAATTTTTTTTTTTTATAGAGTGGAAGGGAGAGGTATAGAGAGTTAGAAACGTCAATGAGAGAGAAACATCAACCAGCTGCCTCCTGCACACCTCCCACTGGGGATGTGCTCGCAACCAAGGTATATGCCCTTGACCGGAGTCAAACCTGGGACCTTTCAGTCCACAGGCTGACACTCCATCCACTGAGCCAAACCAGTTTTGGCTGATGGGTAATTTTTGATCCAGACCTCTTCATTGGGTTGCCAGGAACGTTGTCAGGTCTGTCTTGCAGTCCTACAATCTCCTCCCCTAAGTCATGCTTCCTCCCGTTTCTTATCACAGGATGAATCCCCAATAAGTCCCGTTCACTGTTCACTCCTAGCTCTCACTCAGCATTAGCTTCCCAGATAATCCAATCTTTGGAAAATATGGAGGAAGATCAATAAAAGGTAAACAAATGGATAAAATGTCAAGGAAAGCTGGCATTTCTTTCCCTCTAATTTTATGTTGAAATATACAAGATCTCTCTCCAAGATTTTAAGAAGTCATTTGATAGTATGATGTGGGAGTAGAAAAAGGTAGAATTCCTTTCTTTTTAGCATTAAAATTAGGCCAGCTGATCACCTGCAGAGTATTGTGCTAGAGTTTGATGAACAAGCTTATCTAATAATGACAATAACACAGTGGAGTGGTTTCCCTCTGGTTTTTGTCCTTCATGCTTGCATCTCCCTTTTTATATCAATAGTAAGAGGATGTTGACAGGCCAGAATAAAAATGAAGCCTTCTTGGTCCCTTTCCCACTGGCTTTCTTTCACAAAAACAGAAGTCACTCTAGGCCTGAGTGCTGAACATTAAGATTTTAATTATCCTGAATATGCAGATCCTGCCTTAATATTAATTCTCATCATTCAGTATCTTCCCTACAATCCTTTGATTATGCAAAACATATTCTGGATGGACTTTGCAGATCAGGGGGTGAGGATGGCCTGATTTTGTGGTTGTCATGACCACTCTCCTTATCTCTTACTGATTATTTTGTGGGTGGCTGATATTGTGATAGGTGTTTTATATGAATTATCTAATTTACAATAGCTCTAAGACCTTGGTATCATGATAGCCCACTTCCAGATGTGAAAATGAAGCCTGGTGGGTCTAAGGAACATGTCTAAGGTCACACTGTAAAAACGAGCAGTTTTGCTATGCTCATCAGGTCTGACAAATGGATTTATTTTGCCTAAATCCAAGATCATCGCTCTTTTTCTTCCCTGTAAGAGTTCTATTAATAGGAGCACAAGAGAGACGTTATAACACTTTGGACAGATTATGTATTTTCCCCCCCTGACATAGCATGTATGAATAAAACAGATTTCATTGAATGGAATGTATTTTAATTTCTCAGATTAATCAAGAACGTTTATTTCCTTTTTTTTTTTTCTTTTTCTTTTTCTCGTGGAGAATGCAGACATTATCCTTCTTATTTATTTATTTTTTTTTGGTCAGGTCCTTATTGTTTTCTGGTATCACTATCTTTCTCAGGTAATAAACAGTTTCCTAGTTGTGAGGTTATATTTTAATTAAACTATTATAACATTGCTGAGTGGCAAGAACCTGGATGTAAGCATGATAGATGTGGCTTGGAATCCCACAGCTGATTCCGATGCTCTGAGTATATGACAATTTATTTATTGTGTGTAAGGTCTGGAGGAAGCACCTCTTATACAGGTTTTCCACGAGGGTTAAATGAGAACGTCCATTCACCTTTTATGTTACTGATTTATTAGTGGCTGGAAAGTCAGACATAAACAAGTAAATGGAACAGAACAGACCCACAGGTTATTAGGGAAGCATGAAGATACATGGTAAGGCACCGGGAATGGGGCCTAATAGGCAGGCAAGATTTTCTAGAAGCCTTGATACTCTTGTTCAGGAGTATGAAGAAACATGGCTGAGGGAAGCATAAAGCAAAGAGGACAGAGAATATCAGTCAAAGCAGAGGGGGCAGTAAAAGCAAGTGAAATAAAGTAGTAGATAAAAACAGATACCAAGTTTGTTTTAGTTAACAGTTCAGGAGTAGTTGCCTCTTATGGGTTATACATTTGGAGGTAGTGGTAAATGGAGTGATGCTCTTTGGATTCTCATTTGTAAATAGTAAATATTTAAAGACTAGAGTGGTGCTTCATATATCGTGCTTTCTAACAATACTTCTCAATTTTACTTCTCAGAGACTTGTTTTTACATGTTCACTCCTTTTGTTTCTCTTCTTTGTCCTCCCTGGTGACCTACCTAATTCCCTACCAACATCAGAGTCCACTCATATAACTGCCATCTATTAGTTTGGATTCCAATCTATGAACCAAAGATATTTATCCAGTTCCTTCCTTCTATGCCCCGAGATTGTCCAAAAGCCCCCCTGTTTCTTAAGTCCCACTGGATGCCTCCTTGTTTTCAATCTATCAGGTGCCATTGTAGATGTCATGAAAGGATTTTCTGTTTCGGAAAGTTCTGGGGAGAGTGGAAACAGGGTAAGGAGCTTGTTTATTTTTAAATAATGAAAAGTCTGTAACAGAAATTAGACTTATTGAACATAAAGTAACTAATTAAATAATAAATGAATGCATATATAAATAGAGTGGGAAAATAACTTAGGAAAAACTTTTTTCCCTACAGTCTTTTTTTTTGTTTTATTGTTTAATATATTTGGGTTGATTGGAGACAAAGCTGTGAAGAGAGTTTTGTGAGAATGTTTATGATAAATTTATCTGTTCAAATAGAATTCTAAGACAGAATTGAGGGCACGAAATCATGTTTTTACAGGCCATCACTCAGACAACTTTAAAGTACTCTGCTATGTGCAAATGGAATTACACTTTTTATTTACTAGGTATGTTTATGTGACAAAGACAACTTTGCAAAATAATAGTAGGGGTCATTAATTTATTTTTGTTCATTTATTTTTTTCCATTAGTCATTTCACAAAATAAATTAATCACCTAAGTCTAGTCTAGATCTGTTAGCTATTCAGCATATGAAGACAGGTAATCATGTTTATCAGAATTTAGCATTTTGGATGGAAGGCAGATTCAACCAAATACATTCAAAATGAGATATAATACTTAAGGTAAGGTCACGATTTGTTTCCTGAGGGCAGACAAATGAGCCACCATTTGCACAATAAACATCAGTATTAAGGGATGAATAAAAATGTTCTGGGTGGACCACATAAGAGGAGCTGAAGGAATGACATAGAGCATCAAAAGTGTACGATATAAAATTAAATGGCTAAGATTTGGGGCTATAGAGACAGAGGAATAATTTAAAACCTTTTTCTATTACTCCTCTCTAATCAACTCACCTCCACTTAGCGCTTTATGTACTGGGCATTGGGTGAGAAAGCTATCAGCTTACCTTTAATGCTCATGGTGGCCCTATGACTTAAAATCATATTTCAGATGACACATCAGGCATCAGTAGTATGTGACAGGATTCAAGCCAGACCAGTATTAACAGGGACGTGGGTCCATGTAGTTTGACTCTCTAATGTTATCTAGCCTTTGTGCTTCTTCTAAGATTAGAATATAAAAGTCTTTGTATAAACAAGGATTACCCTGCACCATGAATCTGGCTCAACATTTAAGTATCTTAATAACAACAGCAATAGCTATAACAATAAAAATGGGTACCGGAAATTAACCATGTTTTATAGAACACAATGCTTTGATCAATACTAAAGCTTAAACATGATTGTTTTCACACCATATATAAGAATAAACTGAAAATAGATAAAATACTTAAATATAAGTTGTGGAACCATAAAAATCCTAGAAGAAAACACATGAAGTAAAATGTCAGACATATCTCATAGGAATATTTCTGCTGATATATCTTCCAGGGCAAGAGAAACAAAGGGAAAAAAAATAAACAAATGGGAGTACATCAAAATAAAAAGTTATACACAGCAAAGGAAACCATAAACAAAATGGAAAGGGAACCCAGTGTATGGGAAAAAAATATTTGTTAAGATACATATGATAAGGGGTTAATTTAATTTCCAAAATATGTAAAGAACTTGTACAACTCAACAACAGAAATACAAATTAAAAAATGGGCAAAAGTCCTGAATAGACATACAGATGGCAAATAGATATATGATAAAATGCTCTTCACTGCTAATAATCAGAAAAATGAAAATTAAAACCACAAGATATCACCTCACAACTGTCAGAATGGCTACCACCATTAATCAGAAAACAACTGCTGGGGAGGAAGTGAGAAAAGGGAACCCTTGTATACTGCTGGTGTGAATGCAGACTAGTGCAGCCACTATGGAAAATGGTATGGAGTTTCCTCAAAGAGTTGAAAATGGAATTGCTTTTTGCCCCAGCAGTCCCACTTCTGGGAACATATCCTAGGAACCCTAAAACACCAATCAGAAAGAATATATGCACCCCTGTATTTATAGCAGCATTACTTATAATAGCCAAGATCTGGAATGTGCCCACGTGCCTATCTGTAGAGAGCCATAAAAATGCTGTGGTACATTTACCCAATGTAATACTACTTGGCTATAAAGAAAAAGAAGGCTGCCAATGAATGATTTTCTCTCATCATTGATGTTTATATCTCTCCCTCTCCATTCCTCTCTCTGAAATCAATAAAAACATATTAAACACACACACACACACACACACACACACACACACCAAAAACAGGTCAGATCAAACTTCTCAAGGGCCTGCTTGTTTGCTCCCAGCACTGTTACATGGAGATCCAGAATAATGCCTAAGTTGGCAGTGAAGAAATGCTGCAGTTATTCAGAAGCAACCCTCTCTGAATAATAGCACAAGGCTCTGTAATGATAATCTGGGGGTACTTTTCTAGGTGCTCAGAGGATGTAACCCTCAGGAAGCTGCATCCAGAGGCACAGTTATTTGATTGCCACCGTTATTCAGGTGAAAAAATTGCTCCAGGGAAGGCCCCTCTAAGGTGTACATGTTACTGTGGATGTGCTTAGAAAACTCCCACACATCACTTCATCAACCCACCTGTCATTCCTTATGGGGAACTAAGATGTTATTTTCCCCCTTGAAGTATGTGCTGAAGCATGTGCCAGGTATGATTGGTCTTTTGTTCTTCAGCTGCAAAGTCTAATAATCATGATCAGTATTTCTTTCTGCTCTCAATTACTTTATTGGAGGTATTACATATGAATATTAGGAAATTTGACTAATGATAACTGATATATGATAACTGAGGTAAATAAGTGTTTTGGGTGCTAATGTTTATTTGACTTTACTGTATACCAGCATTGTGCAGGCTTTGTCTCATTGAATGTCCATGACATATCTTAATAGTATAATTACTTTCTCACTTAACAATTGGAAAGTTAGTATTGCATTGTCTGGGTCCATTTGGGTTGCTATAAGAGAAAACTATTGACTTGGAGGCTTCTACCAACCTTTTGGACCTCATGGACCACCAATGGTTCAACCACTGGTTGGTGAACGCTGCTCCAAAGGTTTCCTTAAACCAGCGGTCACCAAGCATTTGGACCTCTTGGGTTGGTGACTGCTGTTCTAGACAACAGACATCTATTTCTTATAGTTCTGGAGGATGGGGACCAGGGGAGAGCTCACTCCCTGGTTCATAGATGGCAGTCTTCTGCTGTGTTCTCACATGGTAGAAGGGGCCAGGGAGCATTCTGGGATCTCTTCAGTACAGGGACACTAATCTTATTTATGAGGGCTCACCCTCATGACCTACTCACCTGCCAAAGAGCCCCCTGCCAAGGATTTTAAGATTATTGATTAGATTTCAACACATGAATTTTGGGGAACACAGTCTATAGCAAGCATATGTACTCTGAGGTGACTTCAGTCAGTCACTGATGTATATAATCCCACCTTCTTGAGGACAGGCAGAACCTGTGATTTACCAAAATGAAGGAAATTTTTCAAATGGAATTAAGGCCCCAAAACATTTATTTTGATTTAATCAGAAAAGAAATCAAACTGGGTGGTCTGATCTAGTCAAGTGTGTCCTATAAAAAGTGCCATTGTTCAGGATCTGAAGGACACATGGTATCTTCTTTGTAGAAACTTAGCATCTTAGACAGATTCTAAGCAAATAATTATAATATAGTGTGATGTGCAGTACATAAGCAGACATGGGGACTAGTCTTAGGAGCACGACCTGCATGGGAATGTCAGTACTAAAGGATGCATACACATGCTCTGGGTGGAGGGTCTTAAGTCATGTGTAGAACTTCACAAATACACTAAATGCATTTAAGTTCTAGGATTGGGTCAGAGGAATCAGAGACTCTCTTTCTTGGCCTAAACCAGCAAAGTGCTATTTCCTAGAGCAAGAGGATGTGAAACCTGCCAACAACATAAGGGAGAGTGAAAATGGACCTTTTCCCAGTCTAGCCTCTGATCAGAATGCAGCCCGACCAATATCTTAATTGCTGGCTTGCGAGACTGAGTAGAGGACCCAGCTAAAATATGACTCATGGAAATTCAGAAAATAAATGTGTGGGTTGTTTTATTAAAACATCTTTTAATTTAGGTAAATTTTACATAATGTAAAAATAACCATTTTAAAGTATATGATTCAGTGGTGTTTAGCACATTCATCATTTTGTGCAACCATTACCACTTTCTATTCCCAACATTTTCCTCACCCCAAAAGGAAATTTCACATCTCTCTTATCTCAGTCCTTAGCAACCACTACTTTGTGTGTGCCTATATATTCAACTATTACTGGACATTTTATATAAATGGAATCATGCAACATAAGTTATTTGTAGCTGGCCTCTTTTGCTTAGCATGTTTTTAGGATGCATCTATGTTGTAGTGTTATCAGTACTTCATGCCTTTCTGTCACCAAATAATACTGCATTGTATGGATATATAGCATTGTGTTTATCAATTCATCCATCAATGTCCATTTGAGTTGTTTCCATCTTCTGGCTGTTGTAAATAGTGCATTATAAATATGTGTGTATATGTATTTGAGTGTTTTTCAATTCTGAGTATGTGATTAGGACTAGAATCGCCGGGTTATATAGGAATTCTTTGCTTACCATTTTTAGGAGGAACTGCCAACTTGTTATAAATGTGCTTTAAGTCACCATGTCTGTGGCAGTTTTATGGAGCAGTGATAGAAAACAAATGCTCTGAAGAGCAACAGAAACAACATTAAAATAAAATGTGTAGAATCAGTGCATGGAAGTTAGGGGTTTGATCTCAGACCTATCTGATATTAGGTGCAGGGATCATAAGCTTGTCCTTATCAATTCATCTTTTAAACAAAAGTTGGCTGAGTTCCTCACATCAGTAAGTGGCTCTCAAAGTGCCCTCAAGACCTACATTGGTGTCACTAGGGGTTTGTTAGAAAGGATCTAAGTAAACCTACACCACACCTTCTAAATCAGAAACTATGTGATCTATGTGATTGGGAGCAGCAACCTGTGCTTTTTGAAAAATAAAATATGTTTTATTGATTTTTAAATATTTATTTATTTCATTTATTTTTAAAATTTTTATTAAATTATTATCTATGTACATATCTTACCATTGCCCCCTAACCTCCCATACATACCCTCCCTCCCCAGAGTTTTGTGTCCATTGGTTGTACTTATATGCATGTATACAAGTCCTTTGGTTGATCTCTTATCTCCCCCAGATCTTTTTTTACAGAGAGGGAGGGAGAGGGATTGAGAGCTAGAAACATCGATGAGAGAGAAACATCAATCAGCTACCTCCTGCACACCCCCTACTGGGGGTGTGCCTGCAACCAAAGTACATGCCCTTGACCAGAATCGAACCTGGGACCTTTCAGTCCGCAGGGTGATGCTCTATCCACTGAGCCAAACCGGTTTCGGTGTAACCTGTGCTTTAATAAGCCTTTGCTAGCTTCTGATGATCACTAAAGTCTGATATTCACTGCTAGTTGCCAATAATATTTTGGGAATTTAAGTTAATAAAATGCTGGAAATGAACACTCCCCTTCCCCAACTGAATGCCCAGTTTGCTGGATGAAACTGGCAGACAAGCAGAGGATGCCAGCCTAGTGATATCAGGATCTGGACAGAGGGTATAAATTACATTGTATTAGAGTCATGGAAAAATCAAGCTGTCTTTGGAAACATGAATTTCTTCACAGAGAAGGTGACATGCAATAAGGGAATTGAAGAAGAAAAAGTAGGATATTTGCAGCTGATGGGGAAAAGCATGCAAATATTCTGTGTAAAGCGATAGAAACATGGACCACAATGATGCCTTGGGGAGTGTAGGAGGCATATAGGAAAGCATAGGGGAGGATATCAGAAGATGAGACTAAATGAGTGAGCACTGAAAAGTTTGGGCTTCATCTGTTGCACTTAATGAACCATGAAAGAATATTTAGAAGGAACAGCATTTACTTTGAATTTCATTTTGGAACACTAAATTTTGTGGGAGAAAGATATCATATATTCACAGGAAGACTGTATTGTATCATTTGCTACTTTAATGAACACGCAGTGTCATCAGACTTCAGTGTTCTCTTCTCTAAAAGAGTAGCACACATTAACTCTTTCCACTCCATGTGAGGGCTCTTTACTCAAAGAACAGTTATTCATTGAAACTCCCCTTTGTTGTTTTGCTTTTTTTTTTTTTTTTTTGAGAGAGACTTTGCTTTTTTTTTTTTTTTTAATTATGGTGTAAACATTAGCTATATTATCCAGAATATTCAATTCCTTATCCACCTGGATTTTTTTGACTTATGACAGGTTAATATTTTCTGAGTTAACTAGCATAATGGTATTTTATGAGTGTTTACCATTTATTAGGAACCATGGTAAGTTATTTCCATTTATTGTTAGAGATACTTATATTATTATCAATGCATTTGAAACTATCATGAGGCTGGGGATCAAGAGGGAATCTTGGTAAAATGCAGATTCTGATGTGAAGGTCTTGGGTTAAGCTAGAGAGTTTATATTTCTTACAAGCTCTTTTATTTAAATTCAATTATTAATGTTTGGGAGAGAAGAAGGAAGACAGAGGGAGAGTTGGAGGGAAAGAAACATCTATTGGCTGCTTCTTACACCCCTCCTACTGGTGATGGAGCCCACAGCCTAAGCATATGCTCTGACTGGGAATCAAACCAGCAACCTCTTGGTGCATGGGACTACACTCAACCACCTGAGCCATTCTGGCCAGGCTCTTATAAGCTCTTAATGTGATGCTAATGCTATTGGACTGACAACCATACTTTGAGCAGCAATGCAAATCACCTCATTTTGTAAATAGGAAAACTGGATTAAGATGGTAATTTACCAAGACCACAGAGTTCACAGGTGGTTGAAACAGAATCAGAACTCGGGTCTCTCTGATCAATCAGTGATGAGGCTACCCAAATCTGGAGGAGGCAGATATTAGAGCTAGCAGAGTATATTTTTTGAAGAGCAAGCTGACCAATCATCAATGGAAGAATTTATTGAGAACTGATGGAAAATAGAATTTTTTGAAAGCCACTGAATAACTGTGGACTGATGAAGATGGCTTCTAAAGTTTATCTTTGAGCTCAAGTTACTTCATGAAATGCCACAATAAGTTTTTAGAGCTAAGAATAAATGAACTTTAGAAATATCTAAATCTTAAATATTGTTTCATAGATAGGAAATTGAATCCCTGGAGAGAAGCCCTAAAGTGTATATGGATGTCTAGAGTCTAGCTTGTCCTTACTTACTGCTGGGCTCAATAAGAGATTCAATGTGAAGACTTAAAATTCTTAGTGAGAAATACTGAACTTTCTGAAGAAATAGACAAAAGACATGGGGTATTTTCACATGTATTGCAGTGTTCTGTTTTTCTATGTGTGTATGTTTGTGTTTGTATATGCTGACACTGTTTTAAAATTGAGATTTGTTGTTGTTAAAGTTGGTAAAACTGCCTTGAAATGATTTTGATAAAACAGCACTCACTATTAAAATCTTTCTGGGTTAATCTTGGTGCATGCTGAGGGAAACGTTATGCCAGGACATGATTGTATGAGGGGCTGGGAAGGGGGGATAACTTTCACCCTTTCACTTGAAAATAGCCAATGTAGGTGTTGCTGAGCCTGGGGGATTTAATCACAGGGCCATGGTTTCAAATTTAAGCTTTTTGATGCCATGCCTTCCTGGCTTGTTAATCCACACTGAGGGGAAGTTGGCAAGCTCACAGAGTATCAGGGAACTCCTGGGTGAGTGCAAAGTGTTCCTGTGGCTTTCTGAGTCAGACGGGTCCCTGCAATCTCATCTGCAACGCCACTGCCAAAATTAAACGAGGAAACACCCTAGTTACTCTGTGTAATTTGAGGCAGCCAAGCCAAAAGCCATTTGGAATTTTGTCTTTTTATAAGATTTGTTATTCATAAACATGCAATCAAGAGATCACTCTGGAGTTCGTAGCTAAGCTGTGGAACACCGGGATGCATCAAGTGCTACTTCCCGCTTTTCATTCTCAGAAGCACTGTCGGAACGAGTCTCTGAGTGGGAAAACCACACGATTTCAATTAGTTTCCAGGGGATAGTAACCTGGAAACCTATTTATACAATACCTTGAAGTCTTAAAGTGGCCTGATGCTCCACAACCACAGGAGCTGAAGAAATAAGCCACTTTATCATTATCTTTAAAAGTTCAGAGCTACAGTCAGAGAGCATGCTCTAGATACACACACACTACAAACACAAACACACACAGGACACCGGGCACACAACAAACATGACACACACATGACATGATGCACATACTGCACACAAGATTGCTGCTTGAATTGTTGAGCAATTATTACATTTAGTCTTCTGTTTTCCCTCTGTGTTAACTCCTTTCATCTGTCATTTGATGTTAGCATTACGTTCCTAAAAATTACATATCTGATATCACCCCTGCCTAAATTTTCCACTGAATATTTATGGTTCTTATATGGGTCTATTGCACATTTGTTTTTATTTCCAACTTCTCTATATCAATTGCCTTTCTCTAAGGAAATATCTAAGCAACATATACTTGACAATAAGTATCATACATTTCCATATCTCTTTGCCTCAACACATACTGTTTCATCAGTGTGTAGTTTCCTTTACTTTTATGCTTGTAAATTCATACTTTTTCTGTAAATGTCTTCCTTCTCTGTGAAATAGTTCTCAAGTCTCCCAGGAATTGTGTCTTTCCTCTGTAACACCATGGTAGCCGGTGGACTTATCTGTTACTCTGCATAATACTGGCCACTGTAATGAACTAGGAAAGTGGACCTGATTACTAATCCAGTTTACAATCCCTGGACCTGTGCTGCTCCAGGAATATTTCAAGCACTAACTAAATGGTGTATATAGAGGGATATAGAGTAGGAGAGGACATTTTGAAGAAAGAAGAATGCACATGATGGAATATAGCTTAATGAGAAGTTAATGCTCTGAGTTTATCCCATGTTATCTTTTCTAGAGGGTGTTCAAGAGTATATACAGAGTTATGCATGACCAATATTCATTAGAGAATTAGTTTTTAAGAATCTTTCCAAAGCAATTGGACATTTTCTTGTCCAAAGTCATTTGAAATCCTCTTTGTTTTACACCAAAGGCAAACATAGTAAACACATCAAGGCACAGGATATGCAGCAGCGAGTAGTAGGTGCATCAGAGGAAGAATCTAGATGAGCAAACACATGTGCAGAGAACTTGGGTTAAGGAGATATAGATAGCAGAATCTCACAGCTGCAATTGGCATTTTAAAGAGATTATGAGAAAGGAAAAAACAACAGAACTTTTTTCTTTGGATGAGATCAGTTAATTAAAAGTCAACAATCAGAGAGAATCTATATATATAAAAGCCCAAGTGACTATTATGGGGGAAAGATCAGAATGACAGGTCGCTATGAAGAGCACTGAGCACCAGAGTGAAGACGCTCAACAAGGAGCTGCTCCCTGGTGGTCAGTGTGCTCCCACAGGGGGAGCACCGCTTAGCCAGAAGCTGGGCTCATGGCTGGTGAGCACAGTTGCCACAGCAAGAGCCTCTCCTGACTCTGTGGCAGTGCTATACAGCAACAGCAGCAGTGCAGTGGGCTTGGATGAGTGCAAGCAGAGTAGTGCTCAGCCCCAATTTGGGCTCCTCCCTGGCCGTCTGCTGCTTGGCACACTGCTATATCCCCTGAGGGGTCTTGGATTGCAAGAGGGATGTCTGCTTTTCGGCTTAGGCCCAATCCTGGTGATATTCTCTGTAGAAGGCAGTCAGTCTTAACAACTCAGTAACTCAGGGAAGCACAGGGAACTCAGAGTCAAGTCTCCGCACTTGATTCACCCACTCAATGGAGTTTCAGGACAGACTGTGGTGGCCCAGCCTATGCCCAGGCAGCAGCTGCTAAAGCTCAAGCAGCAGGCCTTGCAGCAGCAGAAGACCATCCAGCCAGAAGCCAGCAGTTGGACATCCCCTGAGGGGGTCCCAGACTGTGAGAGGGCACAGGCCAGGCTCAGGGATTCCCTTCCTCCCTGCCCCCTGCCACTGTGCCCAGATTTCATGCACTGAGCCTCTAGTTCTTATAATAAGAACAATGTTATAGTCATGGTTTTCCAGAGAAAACAGAACCAAAATAGATCCAATATTTCTCTCTGTGACTTTGTCTCTTTCTCTCTCTACACACACACACATACTTACACACACACACGTGCGCGCGCCCGCGCACACACACACACACACACACACACACACACACACACAGCATGTTTGTGGAAGCTGATTTACTGTCTGCAAGCTTGGAGACCCAGGAAAGCCAGTGATGTGATTATTCAAAGACTTGAGAACCAGAATGCAGATGGTGTAAGTGCTAGCTAGTCCATGGACAGAAGACCAATATTCAAGTTTAAGCTATAGGCAGAGAGAGTAAATTCTTCCTTCCTCTGCCTTTTTGTTCTAGCCAGGCCCTCAAAGACTGGATGAGGCACACCCACATTGAGTGGGGCAGTCCGCTTTACTCAGTTGGGTGATTCAAATCCTAACTTCATTTAGAAACATCCTCACAGATACACCCAAAATGATGTTTAACCAGATATGGAGGTATCCAGTGGGAAGTGAAGCCAACAATAATTTAGCAACAAACCTTCTTTGGCAAGTAGTGGACGTCCTAGCACGTGCTGAAAAATCCATCTTAGAATATGCACAAGAGGAACAAAAATACTCAAACTGTTTCCTCAGATCCATTAATTGTACAAACCTCTAGGTCCTATCCCAGGGAAGTGGAAGCTAAGATCCAAATTCTGCCCAGTAGAGATCATTGTATATTCTACATAGAGAGATGTGTACTAACTTCCCCCACATATATTAGCGGTTCTCAACTAGATGCGATTTGGAAATGATCTCCGGGGACATCTGGCTGTCACAAGTGTGTGGGAGGGATGTGGGGAGCACACTACTGGCATCTAGTGGGTAGAGGCCAGGGATGCTACTAACCATCTTATAATGCACAAAGCCAGTGATAACAGAATGATCTGATAAAAAAAAAAAAAAATCAATATCTCCAAGTCTGAGAAACCCTTTGAGAGATTTCTGATTGATATTTGTGACATTTCCTTTCTTGGTTTTGACAAAAGTCAGTTAAAAAAACAACAGCTGAATGAACAAACAAAGGAGATTTTAAGCATGTTTGTTTATATGTAGTTACTCGGACCTGGTAACTTGAGCTCGGTGCTCAAAGAGAGGCAAACCAGAGAACCTCCTTCCTGCCTGCCTCTCACAACCCCTGCTTCTGTGTCCAGCTTTCTGTGCAATCAAGTAGACTGCAGCTCTAGCAAACACGTGGTGATTCCTAAGAGTGAGCTAGATCCATATGTAGTGCACCTTAGATGGAAAGGGTTGCCTGCGTGAGACAGAATACCCCAAGGTATGATTTCATACCCTGGTCTCTCAGCCTCTGAAGCTAAGCTGGAAGGAGCACTGCATTTCAAGGCAGGGCTTCGGAATGCATAGCCTGGTCCCGGTTTCGTCTTTCTGTGCCTCAGCTTCTACATACTCAAAATGCATGATCCAGATGTTCAGACATTGCCTCCACTAGCAGCAGAGTAATTTCTGAAAATGAAATTATGGAAGCTCCAAGTGTAAACCTTCTGACAGTGGTGTTCCTCTGGTGAAAGGGGTGGGTGGCTTTTCCTGGTCCTCTCTGCTCCATCAACCCCTGCCGTAAGGGTCTTTGGAACACAGAGGGCTCTGGAATACACTGAGTAGAGACACGTGGCTACTCCCCTCCGACCCGTTCCAGCGCCTTGCAATATTAATCAGTGCAGCAGGTCATCAACTATTGGTTAGTTTCCTCTCTCTTCCAGGCAATGCTCAAGGTGCTTGTAGAGGTACAGATAATTCACACAAAGAATGATTCTTAAAGATTTATGCCAGTAAGAATCACCTGGTGAATTTGTTAAAAATATAGGCACCCTGGCTAGACTGCTAGACATTCAGACATGGTAGCTGTGGAGGGGAAATGTTGACTTCTCTGCCATTTATCTGCCCTCTCTTCTTTCACCAGTACCACCTATCTTTCTTTTAAGGGGTCAACCCTCCCCTCAGCTCTGCAGCTTGTCTAGAAGTTCATCTATGGATGCCTACCTAATATGGAAAAGTGCCTTGTAGTGCTGCTGGGAATAAGTTTCCATGATTTTTCAGAAATCCTCCGTCTCTTGCATGGAGACACTACCACTGTGAAGTCTGGAACTTTGGCATCTTTTGCTGCCACACATGAGGGGTTGACATCAAGATAAAACCACTTGCATGAGCTTCCCATGTACGCTTGGAATGGGAAATAACATGCAGTGTGCATTGTGTTGAACATTTAAGAATATATGTATGTCACAACGAGTGGTATGCTCACATTCCCTTGGATTATTCTAAAATGGATCTTATGCTGCAAGCATTTGCTGTGGAGTAGAAGAGGGGGGAAAACGAACATATGTGCCTCTTTTTGTAAAAAAAAAAATATATATATATATTTTTTATTGATTTTTTTACAGAGAGGAAGGGAGAGAGAGAGAGAGAGTTAGAAACATTGATGGGAGGGAAACATCAATCAGATGCCTCCTGCACACCCCCTACTGGAGAAGTGCCCTCAATCTAGATACATGCCCTTGACCAGAATCAAACCTGGGACACTTCACTCCACAGGCCAATGCTCCATCCACTGAGTCAAACCTTCCAGGACTGATTCCAAGTTTTAAAGGATCAAGTTATAAGCACATTTTTCTCAGGTGTTATGTAATGTAAGGACAGCTTTCCTGGGAATTATTTGGTATACTGAGTTCTTAAGGAAGTTTAAGTAATCTATGTATCTTTGTTTTGTGTTGTTTTGTTTCCTTGTCAGATCTCCACAGAATCTTTGCAAGAGTTCAGTGAATCGGGGACCGTTTTTCTCTCCTTTAGGTTGAATTCTCATACCTCAGACTCCTTGCCAAGATTTCCCAGGCATGCTCCTGAATATTCATCCCATCAAACAATGGCTCTGCTCTCTTCTACCCATGCCCGCCAGGCAAGGCAGCAGCAAGCCATTCTTCACTGTCACACACTTCACACCAAGGAGACTCCGCTATCAGTTTAAGATAAGTAATATCTGCTGGAAGATAGTCCAAGGTGTAAATCCTTTCTGTGCCTTATGCAGGGCAGACTTGTTTAGCACCAGAGAGTCTTGATGCTAGAGAAGTTGATCTCCTCTAAATGACTTACAAACTTCAAATCCATAGCAGTGATGAGCAAGTGCGCAATACGGGAGGTCAGGGGCAGAGCAGAACTATAGGGAGTGGAGGAGGGAAGAGAGAGCTGTCTCCCACACACCTTCTCCATCTCATCAATTAACCCAGGAGAAAAGTCCAGCTCTATTTCCCTTGCTAGGTTAAAATTCTTAGATTTTCTTAGCATCTGAGTTTTTCAAACAACATGAGGAGCAGACACATTCATATCCCATACCCTCCCCTAGTTATTCTGTTTTCCCATTTATGTGAGAAACTTTATCTGATTTTTTTTTTCTTCTTTTCCCCCCACCAGTTAAATTTCTGTTGGATGTAATAACCTTTTCTCTCCTCACTACCCCACCCAGCCATACCAAATACTCTCCACACAGCACTGCTCATTTTCCATGTACCTTTGAAAGTTTAAATGTCTCATTTGCATTTCACTCAATGTTGAAAATACAAGCGCTGGAGATGAAACGAAATCATAGGAGAGGGCCTTGCAATAAATGGGAAATAGTAATAAGTGTTCTGACCCCAATTATGGGTATACAACCTCGTAAGACCACTTTCATTCATCCTGCTCAGTGGGAGACATAGGCAGAATCCTCTCACCAGGCCCCTCCCTCACCAGACACTCAACTCCCTCTGTCCCATGGGAGTTTCCATGTGGCAGGGGGTCACATTTGCTCCCAGTGTATCTTTGTGTGCCTTATGATGAGGCCTTATAGCCAAACAGAACCTAAATCTTTCTGTGACTGTGCTGGACTTTAAAACTGTAAGGATAACAAAGACTGGGGTGGCGTGTTTTGATTTGATCCAGACAGAACTCTTTCTACTAGTTTTCAAAAAACAGATATATGGTCTTTGTTAGTGCCACAGTTTTTCATCCTTCCCATTGAATTAGCAAGATTGTTTATCACCGAAAATAACACCCAGGCATCGAGAAGGAAAGCAGGTGGCTTCACAATCAGGATTTTTATACACCAAGTGTCTTTGGAGCCAGGAAAACATGGGCAAAAATATAGTCACATAGTGGTAGGGTGACTTTTGGACACAGCTAAGCTCAACCTCTGTTTTTTCTGTAGAATGGGCACATTAACATATACTTTAAGCTTTGCTGTAGGATTAATTGATAGAACATATTTAAATGTTCCTTAAATCACATTGAGTAATTTCTTAACTTTCAGTGTATAGTTGTTATCACTACTGTTATTACACACAATAACATTTAACAATATCGGCATGCTAATTTCTTTTTATTCTATTGACCTGTCTCTACTGTGAGAGACACTCAAATAGATATTTTTTTCCTTAAAATACGAACTTTGTAGGAATGTATGGTCTTAAGCTCATAAAAGCTTCAGAAAAGATACTTAATTTATTATTTACACAAGTACTCATGGGAGGCCTACTCTCTGTCTCATATAATTCTACATGTTGGGAATTCAGTAATGATTAAGATAGATGCGTTTTTTAGAACTTAGAGTATTGGGGAGTAAAACAGAAAAATGAATAATTCATGATCAAACCAGATAATTTTATAGAGTCATATATTTTTGATTGTGTGGTCAGGGATGAGAATAGCCTCACACTAGATATAACTTTGAGTTTATTTCTGAACTTCAGATAGGATCCAATCATGGAAGAGCTGGGATATAAGGAAAGAACAATCTGGGAAGGCAGGGGCATCCTTTAAACTGGCACTAGAAAAAGCAATGTGCAAAGGGGATGGGATACTAAGAGATGCAGAGGAGGAGTATGCAGAGCAATGTTGTGTCACCCTTTCTAAGCCACAGAAAGGGATTTGAATTGTGTTACCCTTGGGGAAGTAGAAAAAGGGTACCAACATGAGACTGGTGAATTAATTCTTGCTGATTTACTGATGTGATATGATAATGTCTTAGATGAGGTGATGTCCAGTTGTATAGATTGGATTAGTGGATGCTTTGGAAGTAGAGCTTATGGGGTTTCTTTCATGGATGAGTAGAATGACAGAAAAGAATAATAAATTATTCATAAATTATTTTTAGTCATAGCACTAAATGAGGATGATGTGAAATATTAAGAAAATAATAAATCTCAGGAATTACAAAATTATATCTGGGTATGGAATGAGAACATTGGCAGTTGAATATTAACTATTCAATTTACCATTGGTTACAGGCAAATAATATGTCTCAACTTTCATCTTCTATAAAAGGAGTGTGATTAAGGTACCTACCTTGAAAGAGCTGTCTCTATAGTAAATAAATTAAAATCACTATAATTTTATGGTGACATTTTATTGTGTTTAATATATGCAATACACTGTGCTGAGTAGTTTTAGTTTAATATGAGGAAAAGGACATTCCTAAACCAGCTTTATAGGATATGACATTCAGGCACAAAAGAGCTTTAAAATGCTCACATGATCATATAAGCACATGAAAGGGTTAGTTTCCATGCATTCTCGATTTCAGTGTGTGGGTCATTAACTATTATCTAAAATGTCTCTTAGTTCTATACAGGTTACAAAGTTTATAGAAGCAAATTATCATGAATAGTGTTAATGGGAATGATAAAAATGAAAAAGTATTCTAATTGGCATAAACTTAAAAGTCACAAGATCAACTATGTATCAGTGAAAGTTCAAATTCAGCCAAAACATGACCTCTCAGTGCATAGCATGATGTTCAACCAACTAAGAAGAATCTTATTCTTAAAGAACGATAGGGAGACCTTCTACGTCGAGGATTTAAAGGATGTATCAGTTGCCAATCGCTGCACAGGTTACCCCCAAACCCAATGGTTTATAACAATCATGTTATCTTTCACAATTTCCAAAACTTGGGGAAAGATAGGTGGGCAGTTCCAGCTTGGGGTCACTCATATAGTTGCCCTTGGCTGGGGGCTGGAGGCAGATGAGTAAGCAGTTGGAGTAGTTGGGAGATGGCGGGTCATCTCTGTCTCTCTATGATGCTTCAGGTATTCTCCCTGTGATATCCCAGCATGGGCCAGTCTGGTCTTCCTCACATTATTGTGGACTCTGAGCAGTTAGGCTAATTCCACACTAGTCTGGTTCTCCAGAAAATCAAGCAGAAGCTGCACCACTTTTATGACCTACACTTGGAAGTCACATACTGATCTACTCAGCTAGGTTAGCGAGAATCAAAGGAAAGGGGTATAGGTCTCCATTTTTGATGGGGGGGGGGGGAGAGAATTAGATACTTTATAGATATTTTTTAATATTATCACAGTGGATTATATAAAATACAACTTTTTTATTTTAGGTATATTTCTGAAATCCCTATGACTGTCTTCCTTCTTCTATTTCTCAGTCTAATTCTTTATACTACTCCGGGAGACACTACTACAAGCATATGTATGCTGATGGGGCTAACAAGATTCATCCAACAAAAAATTACTTATGTAATGGGAGGGAGGCCAATCACTGTGGGCCTCTACATGAAAAGGAGAGGAATTTGAAGACATTTTTTCCGATTCTTTTCAGTAGACTGGAGACTCCACCGGGCTGGGTTATTCCAGGGGAGACACAAGTGAGTGGAGTCTCATGAGCTGGTTGGCAAAGGGGAAAGCCTGTCTGGAGATCCCATTGTGCATGGGAGAGGACAGATGTGTTGACAGCTGTTCGGCTAGATAATGAGTAAGCCCCCAGTGCATGTGGATAATCTACGAGACAGCTAATCCATTCACAGATAATCAAGAATTGACCATATGTCACAGCTGGCCTATGTGTGAGGTAGCACACAAGGAAAGAGGAGAAACAGGAATTTGTTACTTAAAAAACCCACGCTCATAATTATGTATAATAATAGTGGCACATCCACATAAGGAACATCCCCTTTTATCAAAGCATTATCACATGCTCCCTTTGTTTTGTTGTTGTTGTTGTTGTTGTTGTTGTTCTTGCAAAATAGACAGGTAGGTCTCTCCTTTTTTGTTTCTGTTTTAAAATGATATTGCTTAAAAATGACGGGAAAGTAAAAGAGAAAAAGAGCAGACATTTACTGCTCACTAACTCTGTGTTAGTCACTGAGGTTTGCCCAGAACTGCAAAAATAGTTAGTGATACGACAGAATATGGGCATTGTAAGTACCATAGCAGTCCAATTCTCATGGAGTACCATATTACTTATCTATTGCAAACCTAATAAAACATGACTTCCCGTTGTCAATATTTTTCACTATGTGCATCGTTAAATCACAAAAATGCATGCTAACCTCACAGGACCCCTGTCTTCACACTGCCTTGAGCTTTATTTGGTGATCATGTCACCATGCATTTGGAAATTACACTTATAATTTCTTCAGTAGCATCAAGCATGCTCGTCAAAAACAAAGATCCCCAGGACCTTCTTCCTAGTGAATCTGATTCAATTAGTTGTGAGAGGGGCCAGCTATTATTGTATTTAAATAAACACACTCACTCGGTAGGACTCTGAAAAACAGTTCGAGAAGGGAGGGAGAGGGATATATAGAGAGAAACATGGATGAGTGAGAACCATTGATCTGTAACCTGCACACCTCCTACTGGAGATCAAGCCTGAAACCTAAGTATAGGCCCTATTATAGATCATGGATTACAACCTGGGGTAACTTTGCCTCCCAGGAGACCTTTGGCAATGTCTGGAGATATTTTTGGTTATCTTAACTGGGGAAGTCATACAACTGGTATCTAGTGGGTAAAAGCCAGGGGTGATGTTGACAGTCTATTGTGAATAGGGCAGCTTCCCACAACATATATTGCCCAAAGTGTGTGTGTGTGTGTGTGTGTGTGTGTGTGTGTGTGTGTGTATGTGTGTGTGTGTGTGTATGTAATAAATATATGTGTTTATATTTTATTTAGGTAGAAACATTAATATGTGCAAATAATGTGGGTTTTTTTTCATTCTATACAATATGAGCTTAACTTACTTTTTTTTTTTTCTGGGAAAGCCTGAGTATAATATTTTATGAATTTTAAGTGTATCTAACATTATTTTGTTGGAGTACTTCAACTATAGACATAAAATGAAAGGCATTCCTTATATTGGAGAGTACTGTGAATTCCTTCAGTAATATTGGACGACCAACCCCATATTCAGTCTCTCAATCCAGACATACAAATTGGATAGTAAACTTGTCAAACTGAGAAGCTGCAAAATGTGTCTTTGTTATCTTAAGCAATTAAGTATTGAGAAAAATTAGTCAGAAGTGTACCTATATGGATGTGACTGACCAGTGTCATTTAAGTTGTGCTACCTGGGGCTGTACCCTAATTTACATACATTATTTTGAAATATTCTCATTCCTTCTCATTTGTAGTAGAAAGGTGAAGTATAGTAAGAGGGGGCAAGAATGGAAGATTTTACAGAATAAGACTTTGACATTAATGAGAACATATTTATAAGAAAGAAATGAAAGGGAGGTGCAGAGTTTTTCAACGATTAGTTATTTTTACCACACAGACTTCTGTATTCTTTTTATCTTAATTTAAAATAGAATCCACTAAGGCTTTGCCATTGGTTTTATAGCAAAATTTAGAATATTTCACATGGCTTCACCAACCTATACTGTCTGGTCCAATCATCTACCTTCCCTGTTTTGTCTGCTATTATTGCTGCTCATCATTCCTCAAATGGACCACCTCGCAGGTATTTCACACCTGCTGTTTCCTCTGCCTAAAACACAGCTGCTTTCTCTTCTTCAGATTAAAACTCCTGTGGAGTTTTCCTCTCTACCTCCCCTACCCTCACTCCCCACACTTTCTGTTTAGTTCGGCTTTCCTGTTATAAAACTCTTCTTATTTATTTCATACAGCTTGACATAAATATAATTTATAATATGTGTGATTTTTGAATTAAGGTATATTTTTCTCATGAGAATATATAATTGCTAAAGAGAAAGACTGAGTCAGTTTGTTCACTCTTCCATTGCACACCAAACATATTAGCTTGCATACTATATGGTCCAATTTACTATTTTTTTTAAATGTATTTTATTGATTTTTTACAGAGAGGAAGGGAGAGAGCTAGAGAGCTAGAAACATTGATAAGAGAGAAACATTGACCAGCTGCCTCCTGAACCCCCCAGCCCCCCCGCCCCCCCCCCCCCCACTGGGGATGTGCTCGCAACCAAGGTACATGCCCTTGACCGGAATTGAACCTGGGACCTTTCAGTCCGCAGACCGATGCTCTACCACTGAGCCAAACCGGTTTTGACACAAATAACTATTTTTGATATAATGAATGAATAAGCCCTCCTGCAATCTAGCTATCTTGTTCTTATTTTGAGCAATCGCTATCTCTCTTATCACAAGACACTTTTATTTTAAATGGTCTGTTTTTAAAGTTGTGTTACCACATTGTAATGATTTAAAATCATTCTCAAACTTCGTGTAAATAATTGAGCATATAATTCATTGTTTCTTTCTTCACTGAGTTTGTTTTGAGTACTTCTAAGTCTCAAAGCATTGTGCTAGACCCAAGAGTTGAAGAACATTGCTATTACCCTGGCTTGAATATTATTAAATGAGTTTGGCATGTAAATACAGAAGTGGGCAAAAGTAGGTTAAATTATGAGCCATCATTCCTAAAAGATAATCATAAGTAATGATATGAAATAATAAAAATAAACATAGTGAGGCAAACAATACAAATACATAATACGATAATTAATGAATAATATAAGAATAAACTCTGTTTCAGGTAAATCAGATTTTATTGTTAAAGCTTACCCTAGGATATTTTTTCATTGACTTTTAAAGTAGAAGGGAGGGAGAGAGAGATAGAGAGAGTAATATTGATGTCAGAGAGATACATTGTTGCTTCCTGAACACTCCCCAACCAGGATGAGGGATCTAGCCTGCAACCAAGGTACATGCCCTTGACTGGGATGGAAGCCAGGACCCTTCAGTCTATGGGTCGAAGCTCTATACATTGAGCCAAACTGGTTAGGATTTTAAATCTGCTTTTTCCTGCTCCAGTATTTATCAGTCATAGACATAAATTAAAATATTGTCATAATAAAAGTAAAAAAATATTTCTAGAGTAAGTAAAAAGAGTTTCTCAGTGCAAATATTTTCTAACCATCCAAGGGCAAATCTGAAGCCTGGAGAAAAGTCTTGTAGCCAGAAGAGAGCAAGACAAAGGCCACTCAGTTATTTTAATTAAAGCAATTCATTTGAGGGCAAAGGGACAAAAATCTATAGAAGAAAGTACCCCACGTTTCAATGCCTGGTGTCAGTGGTAGATTCACCTGAGAATGAGAAGGGACAATTCATATTCTGAGCTAAAAGCAAATAACTTTCATTAAGCCTGGCTCAGGGGTCCAAGCGTGGGAGACCTTTTTAATAAAAAGAGATCACATGAATGAGGAAAATTTTATTCACACCCTTACCAAGCTATTTCCCCCCTCCTTCTGAACTGCCTTCGACAGTATTTTCTCCAAGATATTTGAGGATGAGAGGAAATGAAAGAAAAGCAATTCTGACCTATACCTTGAAGTTTTATGAAATGAAAATTGGCGATGGTGCTACAAAATGTTCATTGGCAATATGTCAGAGTCAGAATAAGTCAATTTCATAGTCAAGGTCTGTAGTGCTTCTCAATGCAAGACTAATTTGTTATCTTCCTTTTATGCAACAAACCAACAAATAGCTCTTGCATGTTAACCAGAGCACTGCTCTGTATTCTAGGGTTGAAGCAGAATACATAAAGAAGAGAAACTAGTTATGGAGTATCCTATATAATAAAGAGGTAATATGCAAATTAACCCTCACACCATTACAAGATGGCTGCCTATGACCAGATTAGCTGGGGAGTTAGTGAGGGATGACCACTGACTGGACTGAACAAGCAGTCTGCGTGAGGTGATCAAGCTGAAAGGGGGTTAGTGAAGGATGACCAAACGATTGTACAGCAGGCTGCATGGGGTGACCAGGCCAGCAGAGGGTGCAGTTGGGGGCAACTAGGCCATCAGGTGGGATGTTGGGGGCGATTAGGTTGGCAGGGGGACAGTGAGGGGTGATTAGGCTGGTGGGTGGGGCAGTTGGTGGTGACCAGGTCACCAGGGGGGGCAGTTAAGGGTGACCAGGCCGACAGAGGGGGGCACTTGGGGACGACCAGGCTGGCAGGGAGGGGGCAGTTGGGGTGACCTGGCCAGCACACAGAGACAGTGAAGGGTGATCAGGCCAGCAGGGGGGTGCAGTTAGGGGTGACCAGGCAGGCAGGCAGGTGAGTGATTAGGAACCAGCGGTCAGGATTGTGAAAGGGATGTCTGACTGCTGGTTTAGGGCCAATCCCCTTTGGGATGTCATTAAATCATGAGGATGAAGCTCTCATGAATGAGAGTAGTGCCCTTATAAAAGAAGTCCCAGAGAGCATCTTTATCCCTTTTGCCCTAAGAGGTTACAGTGATAAAGGGGCTGCTTGTGAACTAGGAAGTAGACCCTCAGTAGACACCAAATCTGCCTGCAACTTGATCTTGGAATTCCTAGCATCCAAATGGTGAGAAATAAATCTCTTTTGTTTAAAGCCATACCGTCTTTTTTTAAAAATATATTTATTGATTTTTCTTACAGAGAGGAAGGGAGAGAGATAGAGAGCTAGAAACGTTGATGAGAGAGAAACATCAACCAGCTGCCTCTTGCACACCCCCTACTGGGGATGTGCCCTCAATCAAGGTACATGCCCTTGACTGGAATCAAACCTGGGACCTTTCAGTCCGCAGACCGACGCTCTACCACTGAGCCAAACCGGTTTCGGCAAAGCCACACAGTCTTAAGGTATGTTTGTTATAACAACCCAAATAGGCTAAGATACCCTCTTAGTATTAAAAGAGTAGGCACAGTGGAAAAGCACTGGACTTGGACATAGATAATCTGAGATCAATCCTAGATCTGTATAAATTAGATGATGACTTTTACAAGCATGGTTTTCTCCTATTTCCAGTGGGGATATTGATACCTCAAGTATTTGTGAAAGAGCTAAAGTACTTAGAACACCCCCTAAATGTTACACAGATACATAAATGGAACACACAGATACATAAATGGAACTTCATTTTAGTTAGTGAGTGTAACTTTTAAAACATCATGACTAGTTATGAGTAAAGTTTTAGTGGAACTGCAGTTAGTGGAACTTCATTTTAGCAAGTGAGTGTAATTTTTAAAATATCATGACCAGTTATGAATAAAGTATTAGAAACTATATCTGTAATTCCAAAAATGGAAGATCATATGGTATCAGAAAAATACCTGTTTACGAAGGACTTGTATGCATACATATAAGTATAGCCAATGGATGCAAGGCACTGGGGGGTGAGGGCATGTGTTGGAGTGGGATGGGAGGGCAAGAAGGGAATATGGACACATATATAATACCTTAATCAATAAAAAAAGAGGTCTGGGATCAATTCCGGTCAAGAGCATGTACCTTGATTGCGTGTATATCCCCAGTAGGGAATGTGCAAGAGGCAGCTGATCGATGATTCTCTTTCATCAATGTTTCTAACTCTCTATCCTTCTCTCTTCCTCTCTGTAAAAAATCAATAAGATATATTTTAAAAAATTAAAAAAATAAAAAAGAGAGAGAAAATCTGGTTAAATTGTATGCTCTGGTACATCTTTTTTAATTGAAAAACAAAACACAACACAATTGGTTTGTTTTCTGTCTTGCTAGTCATCACCTGTGTCATTAAACAATAAAGCATGCATCAATATGAAAGCATAAAATCTTGTTAACAGCTGGCAGATTTGTCTCAAAATGTTAGCCTGCTGGATAAATATGTGCTTAAGGAGACAGAGCACAGGGCCTTCCCAGAACCATGCTTCTAAATGTTACAGCAGTTCTAACATACTTTCAATTAAATACAAATTAAAGCTCAGAAAATGTCACAAAAGGGTAACCTAATATTTGGTCATTAATGTGCTTATGCAAAGGGATATTTACAGCTGTATTCAGAAGCGATCAACCTCCTTTCCAAGTTCTGTGAAACCGTGGTTTAAAATAATATTTGGATAAACATTTGAGCTGAGTTTCTAGGTAGTCTGTGCCTTTTAGGTAATCTCTACTGATTTTGATTCTAAGGAAATGCTGAGAAGTGTTTGCAGTGTAGTTTTCTTTTTTAGCTCAAAAACCCAAACATCTCATGATTAGAGTAGTCAGTTAAGTTCTTGTCCAAGATCACAAAAAATCATCATGTCTGAATTATAAAAGGCATTAAGTAGTGAATTAATTAATCTCTTTCAAATAGATATACCAAAAGCACTTGTCTAAACACTAAAAATGTAATGCCCAATGGGTGTGCTGAGGTTAAACACCGACATATATGGACCAGGAGATCAAGGTTCAGTTCCTGGTCAGGGCACAAGCCTAGGTTGTGGGCTCAATCCCCAGTAAGGAGCATACAGGAGGAAGCCTATCTATGATTCTCTCTTATCATTGATGGTCCTCTCTCTCTCTCCCTCTCTCTCTCTCTCTCTCTCTCTGTTTTCCTCTCTGAAATCAATATAAATCTATTCAAACACCTTAAAAATAAATGCAGAGGTGTTAGAATCAACAGTAGACTCTAAATGTTAATAATTCCAATTCTATTTACATAAAACATAGCAGACCAATTCCCTTCCCCCATCTACCATGATCAAAGAACATTTGATGTTTACCCAATAGGAAGAATGGTGAATAGGAATTGCTGTCCTCATTCTTTGTTTTACATATACTAGAGGCCCAGTGCATGAATTTGTGCATAGGTGGGGATGGCTGACCTGCCCCAATGGGGCCCCATCTGGCCAGGCCGTGAAGAGGAGGGGCCATGGGAAGTTGGATGACTAGCCCCACCCCTGTTTGGGTTTTGGAGGCAGATCTGGGGCAGGCCGGCTGGGGAAGGGGCCATTGATGGTTGGCTGTCAACCCCACCCCCATCAGGGTGTTGGGGGCTGTTCTGGGGTGGGGTTTGCAAGGGGGAGGGACCATGGATGATTGGCCAGCTGGCACTGCACCCAATTGGAGTGTTTGTGATCGATCTGGGGCTGGGCTAGCTGATGAGGGGAGGGAATTATTGAGGCCCAGAACAGACTGTTTGGCTGCTGGAGTGCATGTCATAGCCACTGGTCATTCTGTTTATTTTGGTTGTGCCATCATGGTTGTTCCATCATTCTGGTCACTGGGCTTTCATATATATATGTATGTATATGTATATCTATGTATGTATTTGCAGTGATTGTAATGACCAAAGGCTCCACCGAAAACCATAAGTCAGTCCTGCAGTTAGTGCTGGGTTGCTGTGGTGCCCCAGCACTGACTGCTGAGGCGGCTGTGGATCAAGCCTGGAGAGAGGCCTGGAGAGAGAAGCAGGGTCTGATTCATAGCCTCTGTGGCAACTGTTGATCAGCCTTTGCCTCTCTCTCTCTCCAGGCCTGGCCAGCAGCACCTAAACCAGCAGTTGGACATCCTCCAAGGTGCCCCCGATTGGAGAGGGTACAGACTGGGCTAAGGGAACCCTGTCCCCCTGTGCATGGATTTTGTGCACTGTGCCACTTAATATATATAGATTCCCAAAGAGCACAGTGTTATCTCTGGGTCTAAAACATACCATGTATGCTGGAGAGTATGAAAAAGAATTATCTTAGAGAAAATATTAATGAAATGAAATGACAAAATGTTTTGACACCATGTATTCAAGGTCTGTGTCATATCAAATGCCTACCAGCCACTTCCCTCTGGGCAATTGCTCTTTGGTCTTTTGTTAATTTGGTACAACCCCATATGTGCTCTCCCACTATGGGGCTGTATCTCAGAGATAAACATCTAAGTGATAATTGAAGGTGTCTAATTAGATAGAAGAGTAATTTTTAACTGAGCAAACATGAATTTTCATATAATAGATGTTACAAGTTACATATAATTTCAAAGATTTTCACCCTGCCCCTAAATCAGTATTAGTTTGTATATAGTGAAAACTAAGCTATTTATATATGAACTCTTGCCTCATGTGCATGTGTGTGTGAAGGTGTGCATTTAGTATAACAATCATGGAGAATATCTTTGTTTTAAGTTTAAAAAATTTAAAAAAAGACTTTTTAGATTTTACATGGGCAGGAACTACTATTTCTCCAATAGAAAGGTATTTATTTCTCAAACTTTATTTATATTATACTCTCTTCTAAGTCCTGTCTTAATAATGCTCATGTAACAAAAATGTAAATAATGCAAAATTTCTACTCTCAGGAAGCTCACAATTGAGATCTCAATCTGGTATCACCTAGATCCCTACACATAACAAAGTTTATCACTTGATACCATTTCTGAGAAAATCAGTTTCACAGTAAAAAAAATGGTACAAGGGACACTTTTATTGACTTGAGATGTGCAACTATCTTTGGTTTAGTAAGTAATGCTTTAGAAAATAATATATACATTTTCCTAATCAAGAATTAGCGATACTTTCTTAGGAAGATCAAATTTTTTATTATTTAAAGGCATAGATGAATGTTTCACTTCTTCACTTTAGGTACTTTTGAATAGCTTGTAGGAGTACCAATTAGAGACAATTATATTTTGATTGACTTACTTTGTCATTTGAATACCTAGAAGAATGACACTTGAAAGAGGTTATTTCTTTTAAAAGAGAAAAAAAATCCTTATCCCATGTCTACTGGATTTAGGGTTTCATAATTTTCATGAAAAATAGGCATGGTGCCTGGCTGGACACAAGAATGAAAATATATACCACTGAAATTACACATGAGAAATTCTGAATGAAAATTGATACAAAGAAGGAGGAGGGAAGAGAGAGAGGATGAGAGAGAGAACACAAAATATAGAAAATGACAACTTAATGTACATTTATGCCTTATATGTAGCCAGAATATTTATCTCTTAATGTAGTTCTTTATATTCCCCCACATTTTATTGCAATACCTTTATAGCATATACTGATTATCTGGTATGTTTACTCTCACTGCTCATTTTTTATAGTTTCCTTGTCTATTTTTGAGTCTTTACATACAAAAGAAGATTATTTCATCTTGTCCTTCTTCACTATCTTGATCTTGCAATTTCAATAGGAAGTGCATTAAATTTATTAATTTTGGGGACAATTTTTCATGATATTAATTCTTTCTGTTTTAGAAGCTTTTCCATTAGTTGTATAGCTTTTTTTTTTCCCATATAGCTTTTGTGCCTTGCTTCTATTAAATATGTTCCTACATTTAAAAAGTATTGCTATTGAGAATGGATTTTTAAGTTTTCATTTTGCATATGTTTTGCTGGAGGAGAGGGAAATCTATTGTTCGTTGTATACTTATATTATAACCTAGTGCTTTACCACATTTCCTTATTAAACTGGTTGTTATAGATGCAATCATACTCATCCCCCATTAGGGATAGTTGACATCTTCTTCTAATGTGTGAGCTAATTATTGTATTTTATTTTATTATTGTATTTTACTTTATTAAATACTTCAAAGTAATGTTAAATAACTGGGATGATACGCACAATGCTCCTCTTTCTGGTTTGAATTGATAAGGTTTTAGTGCTTTTTCTATTTAAAAAAATGGTCACTGTAGCATTCGGTAATCTTTATTATATTTAGGTTATTTCTTCATCTCCCTATTTTACTTTAGAGTTTTAAAATTAAAAGCAGTTGCTAATTGTCTTCAGTTTTATTGAGATATTAGAGGCCCGGTGCACAAAATTCATGCAAGGGGCTCAGCCCTCACAGCCCCGGCTTTGTCCAGAAATTCTAGAGGGTCAGAAGGTCATCCAGATGATCTTTCTGCTGTTTGGTCTAATTAGTATATTAGATCCTTATTATATAAGATATTTAACCTGTAACATTGTTTTAGTCCAGGGTGTACAACATAATGATTTAACATATGTACATATTGTTACATGATTTACACAAAAGATTCAGTTAACAGCAACTACCTCATATAGTTCCAGTTTTTTCTTGTAATGAGACCTTTTAAGATCTCGCCTAGATAATTCCAATTGTACAATGCAGCATTGTTAACTGTAGTCACCAGGCTGTATGTGCAGTTGTTAAAGATTACATTGCAGTGGGACCATCAAGTCTTTCACCTTGCCTAAAAATACCATTCTGTAGATGTTTCCTTTTTATATCACTTTCAATTCACATTTTATGTTATTTGCACTTCTCATTTTAAAATACATGCATGCTGAATTGGGGAACATGAATTCAGACATGGGAGTGTTTTTCAGAGGAGGCAGAAAGGAACTGGTGAAGAAAGTAGAAAGGAAATCATATCAAGAGCCATTTAAGGAACCAGAGGAGATCAATTTGGAGGCGAGATGCCTCAAATGGGCTGACTTTCCTCTGCCTTGTGGAGAAGTGTATGAACTAGAGCCGTAGTCGTCAAACTGCAGCTCTCAAGCCACATGCAGCTCTTTGGTCCCTTGAGTGTGGCTCTTCCACAAAATACCATGGCCTGGGCGAGTCTCTTTTGAAAAGGTGGCTTTAGAAGAAGTTTAAGTTTAAAAAATGTGGCTCTCCAAAGAAATTTCAATTGTTGAGTTTGCTGACCACTGGACTAGACCATTTTCCTTGTAGAACACCAACAACACGACTCCCCCACCACCTCCACCATAATCACAATGTTATCACAGTAGTTAAGAGTTCTGAGTGCTGAGGCTAGAACAAAGTCACACTATATTAATGTGTTGGGTCATATGGTTCTTATTAACAAATTTTGGCTGAGAGAAATAATCCAATATCTCAGATCTATTAGGTAGCACTAGTTACTCTGGCCAAAGATTGTGTCTCAATCGCAACATTATGCCTTCCCCTGCTAACTACATATTTTCTCCTCATTATTCATCACCATTAGCATCACATAGCCTTCCCCCCACACTGCACGTGAGGACAGGAATTTTCTGCCTTTTCATTCACTACGATAATTCTGCACAGGAAATAGTGTTGTTCTATAACTGATGCTTCAAAAATAGTTCTTGAATTAATTAATGAATTACAATAATCTTACATACTGTATACATTTCAATTAAAACAACTTTAAATAATTATATTCAAATTAAGTATAGGGTGAAGCCATTCGCCCCAAAGAGTTTGAGGTCAATGGACATCTTGTCACAAAGATTATGGCAAGCATTTTATGCTGAACTCGGAAACTATGGTGTGGTACTGGGATCCAGTAAAGTGATACCAGAAAAGTGGTTGAAACAGATGATGTTTTTAAAGGCATTTCTAGCCACACTGGCATGGCTCAGTGGTTGAGTGTGAACTAGGGGTCACAGTTCAATTCCTGGTCAGGGCACATACCGGGTTGTGAGTTCAATCCGCAGTGTAGGATATGCAGGAGGCACCTGATCAATGATTCTCTCTCATCATTGATGTTTCTGTCTCTCTCTCCCTCTCCCTTCTCTGACATCAATTTAAAAAAATATAAGAAAAGTATTTTAAAAGGCATTTCTATGCTGATTTTCTTTTATTCACTTAATTTTTTTCAAACTTATATTTTGCCAAACAACATATACATGTGTGCATACATGCGCATATACATATACACATATGTTTTTTATGCCACATCAATGATTTTTTTTCTCATTAAAATGAGTATATGGTTTTACAGAATTTTCCAAGATTAATTTTATGCATCACCAAAATGTTTGAAACTTGGAGTATGACTGCCTTTGGCTTAATTCTTTTAAATAATTCTGTATCTTTTATGTAACATAATAAATGTGGACTTTATTTGCTTCTAGGAAAAAAGTTAAATTTTGCATGCATTCATAACTAACTGAAGTACAAAGTAATTAGCACTTTTCAATGGTTTCTGATAAGTGCAGCCACAACATAGCAATTAAGTCCTCAAAACCCACAAAGAAGATACAGGAAATTATAGTCTTTAAATTTTCTATCAAAATTTGGAAATCTGTTTTAGGTGTCTACCAAGTAGGCAGGTGTGTGCTAGGTAGAGTGGAAAAGAAAGTTTGATTTAAAGTTTAAATTAGATAACTACAATCAGGCAGCACTAAATAATTGCTTAAAATGTTTATGAGTCAAATGAATTTCACCAATAGGGATATGTTAGTAATCTTAATGATGTAACTAAAGAAGCTCTTAAAATAGTTTAACATATATAAACTGAGCCTCCAGCACCCACTCTACTTTTATTTTATAATACGTTATCAAGAATAAGGTAGTTTTATAAGTAAATGTATAAATTACATCTAATTGGATGATTAAAAATATTTAATATTTAAAAAATGTGGTAGGTCCTAGTTGGGTGATTCAGTTAGTTAGAGTATCCTCCTCGATCAGCCATGGTTATGGGTTTCATCCCTAGTCAGGGCACATACAAGAATCAACCAAAGAATGTATAAATGAGTGGGATAACAAATTGATGTTTCTCTCTCTTCCTCTCCCTCCTTTTCTCCTTCTAAAGTCAGTAAATATTAAAGTGGTGCTATGTTTTGTTTTGTTTGCTTGTTGTTTTTTTGTGTGTGTTGCTTTAGTACCATTTAAGGTAACACCTATATAAATAAATGGAAATATAATAACAATAATGATAATAAACAATCCTGTGCTCTGCGTTTCATTGCAGTGGGTCATGACAGATCTTATGACAAACATTGCTGATTTATCCGCTTATGGATTTCATGGCATACCTACTGATCACAAGGTTAAAGGGTTATCCCTCCAATTTATCTCCATATCTCTTATTGAAGAATGCAGGATGATAAAATTGTTTCATAGTAGTATGTTAAAATTATAGCATTAGAAAGTTAAAGCTAAATTGTTAACATTATGGTACAATTATAACAACTTGGAGTGTATTTTTCAAGAAAATGAATAAAGCTTTATAATATTATATAATAGCATACTACAGTGGTCGGCAAACTGATTAATCAACAGAGTCAAATATCAACAGTACAAAGATTGAAATTTCTTTTGAAAGCCTAATTTTTTAAACTTAAACTTCTTCTAACACCACTTCTTCAAAATAGACTCGCCCAGACCGTGGTATTTTGTGGAAGAGCCACATGAGCCACATGTGTCTCACAAGCAGCAGTTTGCTAACTACGGGCATGCTAAATATAAGATATTTTTATTTTTAAAGTTATTTAACTCTGCTTTTATTACTTTAACTATGCGGTCCTATACAGTGAATGGATCTCTCTATGTTTCAATTTCTTACCTTTACAGGTTGTGGCTAAAGTAGGTTTATAGTTATTCATATGGAGAATAATACAATAATTAATAATAATTCAAGAATAAACTTTGTGTTTCGCATACTCACAACTGTAAACCTACTTTTGCTCTAATCTGTATATTTCAGATATTGATGACACCTTGGGTTGTAATGAGATGAAAATATTTTAATCCAAGTACATCACTCAGACTGTTAAATGGCACTTAGTATGTTCTCAGTACATTTTATAATACATAACATTATCTCATTTTTTAATGATACCCATTTTAGTAGATTCAAATGGGGCTATTTTTCTAAGTCCTAAACATGGAATATCAGAGAATATTATAATTAATCTACCACAGATTCTGAAGTCTAGTTTCAGTCTGTATTTCATAAATGAGAATAAGCAGAAACTTTTCCTAACTTACCAATGTTCCACTTTGTCTTTTGAGTGGGTCGAAAACTTCAGGATGTGACTACTCATGTTTCCAATATATTTAAATTATTTAAAAAAAGTTATGTACATTTAATATTATATATACATCTTTATCAGTGCATAATGTGTACACATGCATGCACACACTCACACGCATACACACATTATGACCTTTTCAGGACTATGTTTGATTGGACAGTTTCTCTTGCTCTTTTTCCTCATTAAAAAGAGCAGGAATTTGTCATGTGGGAAGGAGGACAGAAAGGGTCTAAACACGCTTTCTCAAAGTTGGTTTCTAGTAATCCATTTAAATGGAATATTGAAAAGGTCAATGTAATACAGCATGCTCTCTAATTCTTTTAAAATACTAGGCATTAAAATTCTGATGCCTCATTCAAGGATGTAATGAGAACATAACACAAATTGAACCTATTATTTTGACATAGTAATGATAATGGGAAATGAAATAAACTTAATGATACTGCAAGTGACTTTTTTATTTCAAAATTCCTGAACTTCCTGGCTGTCTATTTTGCAAATGGAAAGCATAATATACATACAAATACCCAATTCTTTAAAATTAAACATACCCTATGAAAGCGGAGACCAATAAAAAATTTAAACACTAAAATAAAAGTTTATGCAATTGTGTAAAATCAGACCCACGGAAGACCTCAATTTTTTTAATGGTGGTTCTTATCTTAGGAGGGCAAATTTTCTGAAAGTTTTCAAAATAAAAAGCAGCCAAGGTTACATTATAAAACTAAGAATTATAAAACTAAGGGCTATACATGTAATTAATATGTGAACTCTCATGGTAAATGAGGTGAAGAAAGAAGTTGAAAGAAATTCCTAAAATGATGGTAGTGAAGCAGAGATGGGAGTTCAGCTCTCTCATCTGCATCCTGTGCTTACCTCCGTTTTCAAATAATTATTGGCTTTTCAACTCTGTGCCAGAAACCAGCCTTTTTTTTTAAAAAAAAATTCCTGTTCATAAAATAAAATAAAAATGTGTCCATGTATACCAAGAAGAAAAGAATCCCCAGATAATCATGAGGATTTTCAAACTTTGAGGTCAGTTAATGTGGCCACTGCTCAGTGCTGAACTGGTACAATTCCACTCAGTGATAGGCCCTTAAAAGTGGCGGCAGACATTTTTGTTCTCGCTTTCAACAAAAGTGGTGTTTTATTAGACTTTCAGGAATATTCAACATGTCTCAAAGCTTTCATAAACAATAATCAGGTTCCCACTGGTTTAGGATGTTCAGGATAAGATCTAATTGATTAAAAGGAACCTGGATGTCTACAGGAAAACGTGGGCCCTGGGAAATATTGGTGAACACAAGAGTGAAAAGCAGATGAAGAACTTGGGGATTAGTAGGTAGCAGAACTGGAGGATTCCAGAAGGGAATAATAAAACAAGCGATCTCAATCTTAAACATAACCTCAGACCTGGAGATTTGGGGAATTAGTCCTGGTTGGATATGCACGAATGGATACACAAGATGGTGAATCACAAACAGAAACATCTTACCAGCCTTGCTTATATTCAGTGTAAGACAGAGACTATTTGTAATTGGATCATATCAGCACAACTCATACAATTAAAATTGTGGGAAGAAGGCCATCCAAAGAAAAAATGAATTCCCTCCTCCTTGGTGGTAGACAGGAAACAGATACATACCCAACTATAACTAAGAATATTCTCAAATAATGCAATTAATTATTGATTAATACTTTCATTAAGAATGTTATGGAATGCCCAACATGTTCCTGAGAACAGTGCTGAACTAAACACATTTCATACACTTAAGTATGACACCCTGCGGTAATCTCTGATGTTTTTTAGGTGCCCCTTCAATTAAGATGAATCCCCTTAAATAATTGAAACTAACGAGCCTTATTTTACTAGTACTCCTGCAGTGTAACAAAATCATAGAAAATGAGAAATCTAAAATAGCCTTTTTAAGTAGGCCAAATCTGAACTCCATACACTTACAACTGTCCTACCCTCATGTCCCTCTCCCTGGTCAGCCAGTCATCTCATGCACCCTGGGGTAGCCCTATCAATCCACATGTTCAACTTGTCACAACTTTATATTCATTCCCTAATGTGCTGAGATCCCCCAATTCTATTTATGGATAAGGCCTGCAGCTCTCTGCGAGATACAGCTCATTGCTGAAATCCAACTATTTAACAAATGTTCTCACCCCATGCCTAGCCTTTCCCTGGGGATGGACCATTACTCATAGGCCTAAGTGATATAGGGGTCTTTGGCCAATGATCACATAGCCAACCCTTTTGTATATGACAGCCATCCATCAGCACTGCTTTCTGTCCCTTCTTTTGGGGCTTCTTTCAGCATAGGATTCCTTTGGATATTCCCATTGGCCAGAGTGGAATCCCTGGCATTTGGTTCTATTGGATATTGCTGATGTCTGCACTGGGTCCCACTTCCTTCATTCTTATCAATCTCCTCTTCAGTCATGATCCACTATTAGTAGGCTTAGAATAAATTTGATGATATTTTCAATACTGTATCTGTATCTTTGTGTATGATATATGCTATATGTCTATATATGCATATCTATATGCATAAATCCCTAATATGTAAATAGACTGAAAGGCAGAACAACCAACCAACCAAATAACCAGTTGCTATGACATGCACTGACCACCAGGGGGCATGCACAGAACATGGCGGGCATCTGGAGCAGGCAGCAGAATGCAGAACATGGCGGATGTTGGCTGCAGTGGGATGGTGGAGCAGGTGTGCTGGGATGCCAGACCAAGGTGGGGCGCCAGTTGTTGTCATTGGGGCGAGCCTCTGGTAGTTACTGCAGATTCTTTGCTCCCTTGCACAACAGTCCCATCCTGCACTTACACCTGCTACCAGCACCAAAGCCACTGCTGGCCCTGCTTGTACCTGCATCTGGCTCCAGTCCTGACTGCTCAGCACTGTCAGCAGGTGCAAGAGGCAGCTGCTGGCTCTGATTGCCCCTGAGGGTTTCTCCACCTCCCCCTGCTCCTGAGAGGTAATTGGGGAAGCAGCCACCACTAGCACCTGCTGCTAGCACCCACCCCAATAGCTCCATGCTGTCAGCAGCTGCGAGTGGGGCCTATGCTATCAGTGCATGGAGCCAAGGCAGCAGGAGTGTGGCTGCCTGCAGGCAGGGGACCAGGGGCTGCAGCAGGAGGATCCAGGCAGGGGTGCAGAGGATGAGGTGAGACCTGCCTCTATGCCTACTACAGCCTTGAGACCCACGGTTTCCTTCAAGGTGCATGAATTTGCGCACTGGGTCCCTGGTATATAATAATAAAAGCACAATATGCTAATTAGACCAGATGTCCTTCCAAATATCCTTCCAGACAACCTTCCTGATGAAGCCAGGGCTGCAAGGGAAACCCGGGTCCCGGGTGCCAGAGGGAAGCTGGTGCCAGCCACCAGGGGAAGGAAGGCCTACTCTTGCATGAATTGCATGCATAAAGCCTCTAGTATAATATATAAACACACATATATATATGAGTATGCATGTCTACAGACATATATCTCAAAGCTTTGAATCGGCATGAAGAGCTTAGTGAAATTAATGATATAATTTAAGGGGAGCAGAATGCGAATTTTTAGTTTTTCCCCTTGGTGATAAAAAGTAATAATAATGATTTTTAAATATGAAACACACACCTGTAAAATAATCTTCAGATCCCCGAATGCCCCTGTGGACCTCTCAGGTCCAGAGAGGCACAGATTGCCAACCATTAGATCAGCCAAGTTTCAACTTTGCGGTGTTATTTTTCTATGACTGAGCGCTTTAAATATTTTTAGTGAAAACTACTTTGTTAAAAAATAAATAAAAGGTTTTTATGTTTGCTATGCTTTTCAGTTCTTTCAGTCAGGTACAATAATAAGAGAAAGAGAGTAAATATTTGTTCAGTTTATTTATTTCCCTTGAAAAAGGCAGTCTGACTTGGAAACATCTGGTATTATTTATACAGGAAAAGCTAGAATGACAACGTTTCCACTCCAGCTACCAAAAAAAAACCAAAAACAAAAACAAAAAAAACCATCTAAGTGGTTTTGCTAATTACCGCTCTAAATTTTCACAGGTGTGTTTCCAATAGATAGATATTAATGGGGCCTAACCAACACAAATTTTAGCTTATCTGCTTTTCTTGGCTTTATAGAATGGCCTATATCTCTTTGCTCTGTCGAATCCACACAATGTGTTGCCAAAAGAACAATGAATTCATTTGAAAGCTTAGCATTCATTAAGATTTTCTTTAAATGTGCGGTCACTGAGGATCAGATGATTTTTAAAAAATATCCATTTCTTTCCAAGAATAAAATTAATGCATTAACCTATCATTATGAGGAAGCTTTTCTAAGTACTTTTTTTAAATCAAATACTTAACATTAACAAGTCAGTGGCGATGGGGATCTCTTCTTTTGATTATAAGCTATTAACCAATTTGTTCCTGTACACATTGACCTTGCTTTGTGTTCTAAAGCAGGATAGAAATAATAATAATAATAATAATAATAATAATAATATAATATCTTCCTTTTGAACTGGACATTGGGGGAAATTTCCAGACAATATTGTCCTATGGAATGTTCTTACTATGTTCTAACTTGCATGTAAATAAATAAATGAATAATTTTTAACTTACAATAATCCAGACAATATGTTAATTTTAATGCTATTTAAGAAAGTAGTAAGAACAAAATAAAAACCTAAAATATAAACAGTAAATAAAATGGCAAGATATGTGTGTTGATAAAACATGAGGAAATATGCAAATAATGGTTTACAAACTTTGTAATAATATAAAAATAAAATCCTAATAAAATCCCAAACTCATTTATTTAGAAAATTGAAAAATAAAATATAAAAACAGAGCAGAAAAGCAGAACCTAAAATTCATCTTTGTTCCACTATGCTGATATTTTAGGAAAACAAAGTTTCTTGGTTTTGTTTCAAGTCAGTACGTCTAAGTATGAAAAATAAAAGCTTCTGTTGGATTTATTTACCATGGGGGATTTATAATGAGGTTTTCATTTAATCCAATGTATTGGCAGGCTAAATTTATAGATTAGAAAAGTGAGGTTAAGAAAATTCATAACTTTTAAATGCCAATTAGTAGCTAGCAGTAGATATAATAATCCAACTTATTTGTTTTTCCTGGCTCCAAAGATTAACTCACAATTCTGCATTGCATTCATAAGGTATGAGTGTAGCCAGAGTAGGTCTATTATTCAATCACCTGTGTTTGGCCTGGTCAAAAATGAACACATTGCTCCTTATTTGGCCATCATTGAGCACTCAAGACACACTTTCCAACTGGCATTGTAACCAGTTCATAAGGGACATACCCCACCAGCATATGAACACATATTAAGAGTCTGTTTAATTTGATATTGTTCAATTTTTTTTCCTCTCATAATAACATTGTGTAAATGCCTTTCCATCTTGTTTCAAGATGAGAAAACTGAAAAGGATCCACATGTCTAGTATATAAAACTGGGACTCAGGCATAGTTTTTGTGATCCCAAAGTTTATGGGGACTTATTAAGTTCAAAACATCCAATAATTGAGAAATAACATGGGAATATGCCTTTAAAAATGGTTCCCAAGACAGAGTATTATTCTGAAAAAGGATAGAAGAGAAAATATTTCCCATTGTCAAATTACATATGAATTTAGACATATTTCCTGGATGTAGTGTTTTTTAGCCAGTAAGAGGGTGATAACAGTACTTATTTTCAAGACAGATAGAGAAATGATAAACCAAGCTGCCTAGCAATCACTCCACAATATTTTAAGGCTACAATGTGGATTACCAGGTGCTACCTATTTTGGAATACAAGAAAGTAAGATAAAGGCATTACCTGATCCTTTAGAGAGCTTATACACAATTCATATATCTATTATTACTTGTATCATCCTTAGTGTTTACTGTTATTCTAGAAGCAGTGACTACAAATAAGTATATATACACAGAGTAAACTCTTGTGCAGGAAATGGATGGTTAAAAGGGCAACATTTCTTCTCTAATTATGGCCCTTCCAACTTTCCCAATACATTTGTGCGCTCTAAGATGATTTAAATGACAGTGGAGAACTGGTGGAAGGAGAAGACTCCCCTCTAAAGCTTTACAAGTTTGCAAAAACAAACACACCATGCTGTCCTGACTTCTGTTGCAAGGGGTTCATTGTTCTGTTAAATTTCTTTTAGGATCCATTACCTCGCAACTGGGAATACGGTTGTCATCTAACATAAGCACTCCAACCCCAGAATTAGACTGTAGAACAAGAGCAGCCCTCGTTTCTGGCAGATGCAAATAATTGTAAGCAGTATGTCTCTGATATACTCTGAGCTGGCATGAAAATGATTCTTGATATAGAAAAGTGAGCCTAGGAAAAGCATGCAATATGTACAGTGACAGATTTGGAGAAAAATAAATATTTCCTATAATGACAATTTAAATGGGAGATAAATGTATTATTTCAATTGTTTATTATGTACAGAATCAGGGGGGAGGCGCATGGAGGTGAGTCGTTAACTATTAGATTCATCAAATTTTGTACTGGACATTTTGTGATATTCAACAAGTTATAGGATCATAGTTAAGACAGTAGACATTGGAATCAATAAAACTGTTTGAATTCAGCCTCCTTGACCTAAAGCAATTCAATTAACCTCTTTGAGCCTCTGTTTTCCCATATATAATTGAGCCATATATAATTTTCCCATATATAATTGAGTCTTCCTCGGAAGACTGTGGTAAATAAAAATACAGAAAGTGATATACATAGAATATTAAACTCACTGTCTCATATATAGTGAATGATGCATATTATTAATGTTATTAGTGTCAGGTGTTATCTATGTCTACTATGATAACAACTAGAGATGTTCTTTACTCTGGTCATGAAGAAGGAACTGAAATCTTATAGTGATCATTCCACTACATCTTGTCTGGATTTTTCAACTGCACCTCCCATATATATATATATTGCTATGAGATTTACTGTGTGAGGTCCTATCCTTTTTATTGTCTAGTGATCTGTGAGTTAATAAACAGCATGCATATGTTTAGACACACATATCGGGTGTATGTATGTGCCTGTAGTGTTACATATACTAACATACAATATGATACAAAAACAATATTATCCTAATATATAAAAACCCAGGGTCTGTAATATCCAAAACAACTGAAGCCTTGACTGAACACCAGGCTAGGGAGCTGAGGGGGTGTGGCCAGCCTTCAAACCAAGGGCAGCCCTAGCCCAGGTCAGCCAGCACCCCAGAGGGGACCCCTGTTATGATAGGGATCACGGCCACCCTTCACACTGCTGATGGCCCCTGACCCAGGGAGGCCTCCTATCCGAGGAAACCAGAGTCTGTTCTGGACCTAGGGCCACACTCTCCCCATGAGCGACTCAGAAGCTGCTGAAAGACTCCAGGAGGTTGGAGTGTGTCCACCATCCATGAAAAAGTAGGAGCATCCAACCATTCACAATCTCAGTGCAGGCACCAGACAGTGGCTGATGGAGTGGAGGCCAGACCAAAACAAAACAGCAGAAACACCCTGCCCACCTGGGCAGGTGCAGCTGCAATCCACGTGGGCCTGGACAGTGTAGAAAGGGCTACCTTCTCCCAGTCCTGTGCTGGCACCTCTGCCTACCTCACCCTCAAGCCCTCCTGAGTCCCGACAGCAGAGTGTGTAGGGCATCCTGCAGGAATTGAGACATTCTGGATGCGTTTCCCCCAAAGACACCCTTAGGGATGAATTCAGAGGCAAATCTCAATTCCCAGGAGTCTGGAAGAAGCATGTAAAAGGAATTCAACAAAAGCTTTCCACATCTCTGCTTAATCTTTTGTATCCATAAATAAGCCTTAAAAAAAATAATTTGGGCCACCTAAGAGCAAATGCACTTTCCTGCCAGAGATGTAGGATTCTTTTGTCCAACAGGTTAAAGGAAGAAGAGAGTTGGCATAATGGAAATGGCTCTGGTGCCCTAAGAGGAGACCATAGGAATGGGGTTGCAGAAATTCCATAATCCTCCCAGATTGGAGAGGGTATTGTCCTAGTTGAGGAAACCAACTTTGTGCACCAGTTTTACGCACAGGGTCTCTAGTATTTTTATATTTACACTAGAGGCGCAGTGCATGAGATCTGTGCATGGGAGGGGGGTGTCCCTCAGCCCAGCCTGCACCCTCTCCAATCTGGGACCCCTTGAGGGATGTCTGACTGCCCATTCAGGCCCAATCTCACAATCTAGGACTGCTGGGTCCCAACTGCTCACCTGTCTGCCTTTCTGATTGCCCCTAACCTCTTCTGCCTGCCAGCCTGATCACTCCCTAACCACTTCCCTGTCAGCCTGATTGATGCCTAACTGTTCCCCTGCCAGCCTGTGTGCTCCTAACTGCCCTCGCCCAACTGCTCTCTCCTGCAGGTCTGGTTGCCCCCAACTTCCCTCTGCCAGTCTGGTCACTCCTAACTGCCCTCCCCTGCAGGTTTGATTGCCCCCAAAAGCCCTCCCTTGCAGGCCTGGTCCCTCCCAACTGCCCTTCACTTCTGGTCATCTTGTGGCAGCTATCTTGTGTCCACATGGGGGCAGGATCTTTGACCACATAGTGGCAGCCATCCTGTGTGTTGGAGTGACAGTCAATTTGCATATTACTCTTTTATTAGATAGGATAGAGTCCTGGTACACGGGTGGGGGCCAGCTGGTTTTCCCTGAAGAGTGTCCTGGATCAGGGTGGGGGTTTCCTTGGGGTGTGGGGCAGCCTGGGTGAGGGGCCTGTGGTGGTTTTCAGGCTTCCTATGCCTCCCAGAGACCCAAGTGGAGGTTCTGGTATCTGGGATTTGTTGATCTTCTATAATTGAAACTTTGTTGACTTGAGCTGAGCCAACCTCCTGCATGCTCCTTGGCTGCAGCTATTTGTTGGGATTTATTTATCTTCTATAATTGAAACTTTGTAGCCTTGAGTGGGGTCCTGGGCCCACCAGGGTTTGTGGAAAGCTTGGCTTCCTCCATTGCTCAGGAAACCCAAGCCTCCTGCTCACTCTATGGCTGCAGCCATCTTGGTTGGGATTAATTTGCATACTCACTCCTGATTGTCTTGTGGGCATGGCTTGAGGATGTAATGGAGTAATAGTTAATTTCATATTACTCCATTATTAGATAGGATTAAAATCACACAATGTGTATGTTCTCAAGCTCTTCCCTTCTCCCGACCCTTCTAAAATGTCCTATGGCTTTTCCTTCTTTTCTATACACTCTAATTAGTCAGACTACTAGTTAGTATTTATTTTTTGTTTGTTTTTTGTTTGTTTTTGCTTTGCTTCCAGAAGTAAACAAAGGGGATGAGTGATGATTAAGATGAAGTGTTTGGTCTCAAGAAGCTAATATGCTAGGAGGAATGAGGGGACACAAACCACACTCACTTAAGTAGTAATTAATAAGTAGTAATTTGATAAATTAAGTGTAGATAGTAGAAGATTTAAGGAAGATCATGGGACAGAAGATGGAGGAGATGCTTTAGTTTAGTTAGTTGGGTAAACTTTTCTTAAGAAAGTAACATTTGAGATGAAAAGGATTCTTGGTTGTCCCTTTAGACATTGGCCATGGAACTGTGAGACAGGGAGAATGGGGGGTAGAAAAAGGACCACATTGGTCAGGCAAACAAATGCAGAGGGATTGGAGAAAGAGATGCTAGAGTAGCTATGATATTTGAGGGAAATAGAAGGAAAAAGTATTATTTCAGACCATGTGCCCTTTTATGGCATTTGAAAACTGCAAGGGAAACGCATGCACTATTTTGGAATTGTGTGATTTTTTTCTTTCTTTCTATAATAGTGACATCATTTCAGTAAAGAGTGCAGGACTTTGGCTGCCTGGGTTCCCATAGCAGCAGAGTTACTTCCTACTTCCAACTTCTGCAGCTGATTTTTCTCAGCTGTAAATTGGGGGAAATAAAAACGCCAAGCAGTCTGGTCCTGAGGATAGAATGGTTTGATATTTGTGAATATCTTAAAAAGTATTTGACATAATAAGTGTTAGCTATTATTTTATTGCTAGAGTTTGTTAAAGTATTTGTGTTGATAAATGTATTCTCTCTATGAAATTCATTACTTTCACCCAATAGTATCTATGCAAGAAAATAATTCTTTTCTGATTGGAAATATTTTAAATATCATTCCCCAATTTCAGAAAGCTGTTGCAAATACCATGCAGCACATTCAGCCATCAGTTACATGTGCCTAATTTCATCACATAAGAGTCAACATCACTCAGTTTATAAATACAAGTACCCAATAGCTAGTAGAAAGCTAGAGGAAGAAGAAACTAATTAACAACTTCATAAATGCAAAGAGGCATAAGGAAGCTAGGGCAAAACAAAGGGTTTGACGGTTTGTGTTTTAAATGAGCTATTCTTCGTTTTTAGATAATGAGATTTAAGAAAATCCTTTCACACTTTATAAAACCAAATTATACTTTTTAGAACTGCCATGTATTCATTTTTATTTATTTATTTAGTGCTTAGTGATTTTCAGACTCTGTAGAGAGAAAAGTGAAAAATTGGTGTTTCTTATCCTCCAGGGGTCATAACTTTATCAAGGGAAATGCATAATTAATGATGTTACAATGTGATGAGTGCATTGTAAAGATATGAATAAAGAGTTCTGAGAGCACTGAGATAAGTGCAATCAATAACATTTTTTTTAGGGGGCGGCATGTGAGTTTCGCCTGGAAAGATGAGTCAGGTGAAATTACCTGGCGGAGAAGGAAGGGGGAAATAATTCCATATAGAAGGTTGAGCATGAGCTAAGTCCTGGAGCATACAGAAATTAGTGGAATACCAATATGGGAGAAATAAAGGGAATGGCCAAATCACAGAAGATTTTCTAGGTTGTGCCTAGGACATTGAATTTTGTTTATTCCCTTTATGAGAGCTATCTTATGGTTTTAATGAAGCACAGTTCATGAATGGAGTCATCTATAAGAACAATTATTGTGGACATTTCTGTCTAGAAATGACATATAGGATAGAGACTGGACTTTTCCTGGCTGAAAAACTAATTTTTCTGGGGAGTGGTGATGTCTTTGTACAGTCTTCCATAGATATTCCATGGGATACTTTACACATTTTCGTGCCATCTATACTTTACCACAAAACTATTAACCAGAGATTCTCCTTATTTATGTTTAACAGATGAGGAAACTGAAATGCAAATTCTCAGTATGTAACCCATGCCTAACAGAAAATAAACCTCTCCTTTGTGTGTCTACAACATAAATAGCACCCATTTTCAAACAGGGGTTTTGAACCACTTGAAAATAGATCAAAGCATACAGATAGAAGCCAAAATTTCTCATTGGCTATCATCAAGGATGGATAAGTTATGAAGATGTGGCTTTAGATCTGTTATCTAGATGGCTTACTATAACCCATGGGTGGAGAACTTTTGTTCTGCCAGGGGCCATTTGGATATTTATAACATCATTTGAGGGCAATACAAAATTACCAACTTAAAAATTACCCTGCATTTAATTACTTCATCCCCAATGCCTTGGCAGAGCCAGACCAAACAATTTCCAGGACCTTATATGGTCCAGGGGCCAGATATTCCCCATCTCTAATCCAACATTACATGAATGGACTTAACCAGCCCCAGACGGGTGTGAACCTGGGCCCAGGCTTAATCACTTAGAGAAGCCCTGCCTGGACAAAATGGCTTAAAGTGCCATTGGACACATGTAGGCTGGAGCCCCAAGAGAAAGAAATACAATACAAAGCTGAATATACCCATTCTTCTCGAATTTACCCGTGTGATGGTTACTCCAGATTCTCCAACATGAAGAGCATAAAGTAATAGAGAATACCTAGAAGTATGACAATGGCATTCCCTACATTTCTACTCTGTCTTTGAACCAGTTAGCTACTCTGGATCTCATGTTGTTTTCATTGTACTACACTGATATTAATACTGGGTCCTCGATCCTCATTCTCCTCTTCCCTCACTCCCTAACAGGACATCTAAAACAATAAAAGGATAATATGCTAATTAGACTGGACAGCCAAACGACCTTTCAGATGTCATTCTGGATGAAGCCATAGTAGTAGAAGCCAATGCAAAGACAGTTAATGGCACTCAGGCAGGCAGGCAAGCAGTTAGGGGCAATCAGGCAGGCCAGAAAGTGGTTAGGGGAGATGAGGCAGGCATGCAGAGGGATAGGGGCAATCAGGCAGGCAGGCGAGTGGTTAGGAGCCAGTGATCCTGGATTGTGAGAGGGTGCAGGCTGGACTGAGGGACCACTCCCCTGTACGAATTTTGTGCACTGGGCTTTTAGTGTGAGATAAAAAGGAAGCCAGAGACTACTGGTTGAAGGACAGCTAAATTTGGAAAGAGAGGAGCTGGTTCTTGAGTGGCTGCAGACTTAGGAATGCAGACTCCTGGAAGGCTGTTCCAGTGTAGACTTGAGGCTCTACATGCTGGGTAAAGAAGAATGCTCTGTGGTCTTCCTGCAAAAGTTCTTTCTGAGTGAAAGCTGCCAGGGAGCCTTCCTGGCATCCAACAGGGAGAGAGATTATGCAGCCTGCTGTGCTTTTCTAAGGAGGGAGATTTTCAGGACTCTACTTAAAAAACACACCACAACATCGTTGACTTTGTTAAAATTTACAATCTGGCATTATGTTTCCATGTGGACTTTTTTTATGGGCCAGGAGGGTAAAATTACAGCATCAATGATGTCTCCATTACATCAGCTGGGGAGTGAACCAAAAGAAGAACTCCTCTCCTTCCTAAATAATTATACCGCCATGCATATTTTGCTTAGAAAATGATGTTCTTTTTTAACTTAGCCGCACAATGAACTTGGTGAAGTGTGCACAATGAAAAAGGTTACTAATTTGAGTTGCTTTTTACCTACGAATATTTTATATTACAGCACTTCCATAGTCTTTAACACACTGACATTATGTAAATTAAATATGTTAATCTGCCACTCTATGCAGTCTTCTCCCATTTAAACTCCCCCCCTTTTGCTACCCAAGAGAAGAAACAAAAAGATTTAAAAAAAAAAAAAAAAAAAAAAGAATGTAAGAAAAGACTCCTGCCAAAAAATAATAGCTATGTTCAGTGTTTCCCCTGGTTTCTTATTGTTTAAATTGTGCTTCTCCTGCCAAGGTCTCTTAAAGTGCATTACCTCTACATGCTAATAAACTAATTAAAATATGAATAAGTAAAGAAAATATTTCCTATAAACTTTTTTTCACCTTTTCTGGTGAACTTGCGGTTAGTTTTTATGAACTCAGAGTAATCAAGGTGATGTCTTTTACTTTCTTGCTTTCTTGCTAGAAACATTTCCACTCACCCCCAGTCTTCAGTGTGAACCCAGAACTGGATAGCGTCCCTATGAATGAAAACAAAAATGTTATTCAGGCTCAAGAAGAATACATTGGGATCTGGGATGTGCAGCTTTGGATATATATATATATATATATATATATATATATACACACACATATATATATATATCTGTTAACCTCTCTGTGCCACAGTTTTCTCTTATGCAAAATGGGTATGAAACTACTTCATGGGTATGAAACTACTTCATGTCAAAGGGGAATGAAAAAGAGGAGATGATGGTTCTCACAAGGCTCTCTTTTCATCTGTCTATCCCTGATATACAAAAATGATACCTCACTCATCTGTTTTCCTAATTACTTAACCCAGGTCTGGAGCATAATGGAACCTGAGACAATGTGTTGGGAGTTCTGGAGTAAGTTAGGTTGTGGAGGTCTGTGGCAGCTGATCTGAAATATAGCTGGGAGGAGCTTGACCCAACTCCCCTCTCCCTGATGTCCTAGGTAAATAAGGGAAACCAGACAGGAACCAAGACAGGAGACAAGCATCTGCATTTGTGAGAGAGAGTTCTGTTGCCTAAATGTTGCTAAATTGAATTTCTTAACCATTGGGTATTTAATGAGTACCCAAGAGCAAGCTATAGGCTACACTTAGAGGTAATGTTTAAAATGCCATTTCAAATTGAGCAGATCCTGCACTAACTCATGTATAGTGGATCCTTATAGAGGAAAAGACAGCTTTATAACTCACCTGCAATACCAGCCATTGTGAAAGGGTCTTTCTTGAAGCATTTAAAAAATATGTATGTTTTTATTGATTTTTTTTTTTAAGAGAGAGAAGGTTAGCTAGGGAGAGATAGAGACGTTGATGAGAGAGAAACATCAAAAGGCTGCCTCCTGCACTGCTGGGAAATAAGCCCACAACCCTGGCATGTGCCCTGAATGGGGAGCGAACCAGTGACCTCTTGGTGCATGGGATGGTTCTCAATCCTCTGAGTCACACCTGCTGGGCTCTCGGAGCATTTTAATTTATGTAACTCTCTATGAGGGGTAAGGAATAGTGTTTCCATTAGCAAATAAGGAAAAAGAAAGGAGCAGTACTTGGAGCTCAGTTTATGTACATGGATTATATGTATAACTTGTGTAGGATATTTTTTGCCTAAAGTAATATCATTACAAGGACATAGAGGCTGATAAAATAATTGATTCAAGCACCTTGGCAGGTAGTTAATATAACAAAGCCAGAAAAAAGTGAACCCAGTGTTATGCATCAGGATTCCCCTTGCAGGAAAATAGATGTGTCCATAGGTACTGGGAGAGGGGAGGGTGCATATCAGAGAGTTTTATAGCTCAGAAAGTCTTGGGCAAACATCTACTGAGGGATTCTTCTTACTTTGGCCAATGGCTGAACGATCTTTTTCTCTTCATCTAACACCTTTAATGTCTTTTAGAAAGACTGGAATTGTATTCTATAATGTCTGATCTTTCCACATGTGGTGTCATTGAGAAATTGAGTTTAGTATCCCTTGATTGTGACTGAATAATTTTACTCTCCATAAAAACTCTTCCAGGAACACACATTCGTTCATAATGCTTGATGCTTGGGATCTTGCTCTCATCTGTGAGAGGGATTTATGGCACAACTATAAAATTAAAACCAATGTCTTTTTTCCTGAGCTTCCAAGTTATGTTTATGGGTTCCTGGAATGGTATGTAAGTCTTCCTGACAAGAGGAGAAGAAATCAAAGTGTCAGTTTTAGGGTGCAGAAACAAATTTGGCAGCCTCAAATGCAGGCTAGCTCTTGGTATCAAAATATAAGTGCTGCTCCTTTCAAATTGTGTTCAGCCTTTGTCATGACCCATATACCCCACATTCACCAAATATTTGAGTGACTAATGAGGCAGGGTGAATCACAGTGGAGAGCTATTGATAAGTAAAACATCTGTGGTTCATGCTCTCAAGGAGCTTGCAATCTATGAGAAGAGATAGGCAGTGATCAAGTAAAGAAATAATTCTTCCCGGCTGATGTGGCCTAGTGGTTGAGCATCGACCTGTGAACCAGGAGGTCATGGTTGATTCCTGGTCAGGACACATGCCTGGATTGAAAGTTTGATCCCCAGTAGAGAGCATGCAGGAGGCATGATCAATGATCCTCTGAAATCATTGATGTTTCTATCTCTCTCTCCCTCTTCCTTCCTCTCTGAAATCAACAAAAATATATAAAAAAGAAAGAATTCATCATAGTTACTCATTGTGATGCATTCGATGGAGGAATCAAATAAGGTTTCATGACAGAGGAACAAAAAAGAACTGCTTATATATGGGATAATATTTAAAACTCTAGGCTAGGAAAAAAAGAATCAAATTTAAGACAATGGGAGAAGAGGACTTTCAAGGCAGAGAAAACATAACATAAGTTGGGAAATCCACATCTTCCTTGGGAAAGAAAACCTCCAAAATGTGGGCTTTGTGGAGTTTTCTGGCATTAGTCCATGGCTCTCTACTCCTCCTGCTGGGTTCCTTCTGGGCTATTTTTTTTTTTCCAATCTTGACTTATCTATTGTTGATACCCATGTCTTTGTCTCTACTCTATGTTCCTCCTCTGAGTTTTGGAATTTAAACCCAATTTGTTCATTGAGTACCTCAAACCAGATATCTGAGTTTTTTCAAAATGTTATTATCTTCTTCCTCAGTCCTTCACCCAATCCTGTATTCTCTGTCTCCTTTGTCTACTTCATTCTCATGTACAATTAATAACTAAAGTCCCTCAGTTTATCCTGAGATTTTTCCCCCCTCCAATATGTTTCCCACCTACCTATCCTATTGGCCTTTTCCCCTTAGTCCTCTTTCCATACATGCTGCTTCTTCTCTTCTTAGGTTTTTGTCATCTCATTCTTGAACTGTTTTTTTTTTTTTTTTAATATATTTTATTGATTTTTTACAGAGAGGAAGAGAGAGGGACAGAGAGCTAGAAACATCAACGAGAGAGAATCATCAATCACCTGCCTCCTGCACACCCCCCACTGGGGATGTGCCCGCAACCAGGTATATGCCCTTGCCCGGAATCGAACCCGCGACCCCTCAGTCCGCAGGCTGACGCTCTATCCACTGAGCCAAACCGGTCCCGGCTCATTCTTGGACTGTTATACTAGCTTTTTATTTGGGCATTCCTGGGGATGATTTTTATAAATTCCAAATCTGTTATGTCACATCCCTACTCAAACCACTAATGATTTCTCATTGCCCATGACAAAGTTGAAGTTCTCACTGATGTAGAAAACCCTTCACTATCTGAAGCCAGAATATATTTCTTGACGTTGGCCCTAATACTTCTCTGTTCTATAATTGTATTACTTTGTCTATTAAATTTATTTTGTATTAAATATATTGTAGCTATTAAATAAAAATGTGCTCACACCCCTGGACCTTTGTCCATTGTACTTTATGTCATACCTCAGACCCTTTTCCTATGTTAGATTGAGTGCTTAAGAGGCACCATTTCTCATAGCAGTTAAGACATCTCATTGAACTCTAATTATAGGTGTTTTTTTTTTCTCATGACCATGACTGTTTTGATCCAGAAATGTCCCCTTCTTTTTTAAAATATATTTTATTGATTTTTTTTTTTACAGAGAGGAAAAGAGAGGGATAGAGAGCTAGAAATATCGGTGAGAGAGAAACATTGACCAGTTGCCTCCTGCACACCCCCCACCGGGGATGTGCCCGCAACCAAGGTACATGCCCCCATCCGGAATCAAACCTGGGACCCCTCAGTCCACAGGCCGAAGCTCTATCCACTGAGCCAAACCAGTTTAGGCAATGTGTCCCCCTCTTTATTGCATTATTACATCCTCTAACCATGGAAACCCATAGCAGGATATTCAGTCCAACTTGTGTTCTGGAATGAATGGGTGCGTGAGTTGTCAGTGGACAAACATGTCTTTCAGGGATCACTTTCTTTCATGATTCTGGTGACTTTAAAATAAATGACACAGACATCTCTAAAATAGAGAAATCACAACCTCACTTACATGTCAAGTTGTCATTAGATAGAACTAGTTAAATTGAAAAGAATGTATCTGAAATCAGCAAGCACATGTCTTTATTCTCAAAGTGCTGTTTCCTTCCAGGCAGTATGATGAGAACAGGGATTGACATTCTATGCTGTCTGAAAAGCAGGCCTGCGTATCAGATGCTGTTGATGGTTTAATAGACGGTTACAGGAATAGGGCCATGACCAAAAAGTTCTGGAGGGGTATGGAAGGAGAGGAAGCTTTGGTCTCTGAATGACTTAACCTTATCATTTAGTCAACACTGTTCAAAGGTGCCTCATAGTTGTTGAAACCATACACACGTTTTAGAGCTCTTTTTAATCTATGATACTCTGGCTTCTTTGAAAAGGAAAGCATATTATAACTAGACCTTGTTAGGCACCTACTAGTTCCAGATTTATTAGGGGGGAGAATAAAGAAAAAAACAAAGTGAAGAGGAAAATTTCACATATTAAAATCTAGAGCAGTGATTCTAAGTTAGGGGTAATTTTACTTACCAGGAAATATTTGGCAAAGTCAATAGACACTTTTGTTTATCACAAGGCAGGTGCTACGTGCATCTAGTGGGTAGTGACCAGAGATACTGCTAAACATAATACAAGGAACAGGATAATCTTTTTCTAAACAGAGAATTATCCAGCCAAAAATGTCAATAGTACCGAGGTTACAAAATCCCACTCTCTAGTCACTGACTAGACTAGTCAGTGACATTAATTGATCCTGTGACCTTAAGAGAGTCACTTATAATTTCAAGAACTCATTAACTCATCTACGAAAGAAAGAGGTTGGACTAGAGACTACTGACTTTTCTTGGTTGTTTGGTCTTACATAAAACCTGACCTAATATGGGATAGAAGTGTGAAGACAGCAATGAAATAGAAAGCAACAACTAGCCCAGGAAAGAACACAAAGGCAAAAGTGAAAATCAGTATGTGCCTTTAAGATGTCATTTGGTTTAAAGCATGTTCTTAGTATAAAATGGATCATGCGGGCATTTTTTGCACATATAGTCTCTGATATTCTGACATGAGCAGAAAGACTGTTAGAGAATTTAAGAAATGCCCATTGTAAGGTTCTTTAGAGCTTCTCTTTCTGCAGATTCAAAAATACTCAAGTTCCAGGGAAAGGCCATTTGATGTGAGATTTCAGCAGTGTGTGCCACTGAAAAAGGCAGACTCAGGAACATGGGTGGTTTGCTGAAGGATCCAAAGGAGGTATTGGTGTGGAGAATTTACTTCCCGTTCAGTTTCACATTTAGTGCCGTGCTCCCCTTCATCCTGCCGACGGTATAATAACCGTGACCCCAATTCACAGTTAGACTCTCTCGGTACTGACAGAAGTGCTTCTCAGAATAAATGGCCTTGCATTGCTAGGTCAAAAAAGTGTGGTGTGGGAAAGAGATAAGGAAGGCCCGCTGACAGTACCTCGATTCTTCTAACGGTCCCTACAAGTGTGAAGGAATTGATTCTGTGCTCTGGTTATGTATTGTGGTAAAACAAGCTACATAAACCACCAGGTTATTATGAATAGATCTAAAGAGGTGGTGGTCACATCACATCAGGGGCACTGGGCTCTGCTCCATGGTGGTCTGGGGACTTGGGGAAGCTGGAATGGAGTATCTTGTGGAATCTATCTCTCTTTCTCTCCCTGCTTCCCTCTTCTTGTCCCCCTCTCCCATACCTCTTTTCCATGGGGCTTACTTGGGCTATCTCACAACATGGAAGCCTTAGGGTAGTCAGACTTCTTCCATAGTGCCTTGTTGCTCCAAGAGAACAAGACAGAAGCTGTCTGTCTTCTTAGTATCTGGGCTTGGAGCCCATATATCAAACTCTGCTGTGCTCAATTTGTCCCCGCAGTCACAGGCCTTCTCACATTCAAAGGGGGGTGAGATATACCCCATCTGTCAATGGGAGAAGTGTCAACATTTGCATGACAAATGTTGACCCTTTAAAAATTTAAAGTTATCGGGGTAACATTGGTTAATAAAATGACACAGCTTTCAAGCGACAGTTCTGTGATGTATCATTTGTATATTGCATTGTGTACCTAGCACCCAAAGTCAAATCTCCCTACACCATATATTGGACCCTCTTTACCCTTTACTATCCCCCTACTACTTCTTCCTCTAACTACCCTACTGTTGTCTGTGTCTGAGTTTTGTTTGTTTGATTTTCTTGTTTGTTCATTAGTTGCTTTCAGTTTTATATCCTGCATATGAGTGAAATCAAATGGTTCTTGATTTTGTTTATCTGACTTGCTTCACTTAGGTGATATTCTAAAGAACCATTCATATATTGTGGCAAATGGCAGTATTTTATCTTTTCTTACAGGTGAATAGTATTCCATTATCTTCTTTATGCAATTATCTGCCACAACCTAATTTTAAGTTACTCTTTCTTATACAAATGCCAAAAATATGTTCTATATATTCTGTTGGGAGCATCAGTATTTTATAAGGTTAAATAAGGGGAAAGAAAGAGGTGAAGGGGGATATATATATATATATATATATATATATATATATATATATTCAAAATATAAAAGACCTAACTTCATTGGAATCAATCATTTATTTTTTATTTATTTTAAAATTAACATTCACGGTATGATTTGGGTCCCTGTAGCTGAACTTGTTGGGCTCTTCTGTCTGCTCTAATAATATCATTTATATAAGCATTATCATTGCCATTTTTGTCTCAATTTCTCTTTAAGTGATATAGAAACTATGTCTCACTCAGAATTTTCACACATCCAATTATTCATAACCTTAAGAAATTACAGCTGAAACTGGTTTGGCTCAGTGGATAGAGTGTCAGTCTGCGGACTGAGGGGTCCCAGGTTTGATTCCGGTCAAGGGCATATACTTTGGTTGCGGGTACATCCCTGGTGTGGAATGTGCAGTAGGCAGCTGGTCAATGTCTCTCTCTCTCATCGATGTTTCTAGCTCTCTATCCCTCTCCCTTCCTCTCTGTAAAAAATCAATAAAATATATTTTTTAAAAGAAATTACATTAATCCCTCTAAGTGTCACTGCTCTCACCTGGGAAATGGGGATAATACAGTATTTACCTAATTGGATTATTGTAGAGGTGGCATCTAGTAAGTTATGTAAAATGACCATTGTTGGACACATAACAGAAATGTTATGAAAATATGCTGAATTAAATTGCAACTTCTCTAATTAAGGACCACATTGACAATGTGCAAGTGTTTGGGAGGAAGAGGGTGATTAAATATGTATAATTGAATAAACCTTTTGGTGTCTTGAATGAATGAGCAGTACGAAGTATCGGATTCATCTCTTTTTATTCTCTATTTTACCTTCTTGATAGTTGGTTTTGTCAATCCACTTGGTATAAATCACCCTTTTTATGTGTGTCTATAAGATTTCTCTCTCTGGTGCAGACCTAATTTTTACATTTCAGACAGGTGCACAAAAGCTCTTTAAAGTCTCCATATCCAATGCTCAATTCATGTCATGAGGATTTTTTGACCTTTAGTTTGATCATGCAATTCAAGAAGAAGAGCAATAAATAGAGCAGAAAATGAAACCTTCACTAACTTCATCTGCAAATTAAAAAAATATTTTGGCATCTATACTCTCAGGTGTATTTCTCTTCATGTGTATGTAGCTAGAGTTGGAAAGCTTGATGGTTAAGATATGGAGGAACTGAATAAGTTTATTTTGCAAAAATAATAGAAAATGTATTATTATTTATTTATTTTTTAATTATTGATTTCTAAAAGACAGGAAGGAAGAGGGAGAAGGATAAACATATATTGGCTGCCTCCTGCATGCACCCCAACCTGGAATGGAACCCCCAACTGAATCAAACTGGTGACATTTTGGTGCAAAAGGATGGTATTCAATCAACTAATCCACACTGGCCAGGGAAGAAAAACAAAGTACTATTTTATGTGATTTGAAGATAAATTACAATATACCATGTGAAAGTGACTGGTGCACATAAAATGTTTGATTCTTCTGTGAAGTTATCCAGTATGGTATATTGCACATTGAATTCCTGAGCCTTCACTATGATTCTGCATTTTCATCACTTCAATGAACTGGTTATGTCTTAATTTATAAAAAAAATAAGAAACATTATTATTTGTTTAATTAGTGTATATGCTATGTATTCTTCACAAGTACTAGACCTGCATAAATAAAGTTTACTTTCTTCTTTTAGGAGATTATGAGGGAAAGAGGCAATACTATTAGAAAGAGGCAAGACTAATAGTGAATAAACTATTGCAGTCATGGGCAAGCCTTCAAGCTGAAGGGCACAAGTGCTAAGTCATTAATACAGCGATGTTGTATGTTAGTGTGTTTGTTGGTAACCCATTATGTTGAATCTTATGGGAACTTCACATCAAAATCCCCTCAGGCTAGGGAAGCAGAATTGCTGGGATCCATTTCTAGCTATAACAATTATGGCATTGGGGAAATTATAGCATCTTTCTAAGTCTCAGTTTATGCACCTGCAGACAAATATGTTGTGGGAATTAAATGACAAAATACACATAAAGAACATGAAAGAGTGCCATGCATACTGAATACACCCATGCCAGTCAAAATTAAAAGGGGAAAGTGAGGGGAATGTGGAGAGTGAGGGATGTTCAACGAAGGACTTTTAGACTACCGGAAAATATGAAACTTCACATGCTAAGCGATGGGTGTTTTTGCAAGACTTCTAACACAGAGTGCCACAGTCAGGCTTTACATTTAGGAAAAAATTGGAACAAAAGCAGCTCATGCCTAGGCAGAACACATTGGCTGGGCAGCACTGGCCTGAATGAGAGTGTGCCTGTGGTCTCTGATTGGTGTCACTGAATGCCTGGTAGAGAGTTTACTTGTTATTATATAGTAAGAGCTCATACGTTGTATTTTGGGATTGAGAGACTGAAAAGACCTCCAATGCTTCGTCATTCTCCAGGTGGATATGACTATCCCAAAGTGTGTTTTAGATTTCAAGCTCAGAACTGAATTTGGAAATAATATCTAATCATGAGTTTATGGCCCAGATTACATCAATTTTTTATGCAAACTTCGCACAAGGTTCTGAGTATTCCATAATTCATAATAATAATCCATATTTATGGATAGCCTTCACAAATGTGTAAGAGTTTTGTTTTTGATTTTTGTTTTGAAAATAAAAATAGAAGGGGTTCTCTAAATCAAAGGGACTTTCCCTGGCTCAATTTGTTGGAGTGTCATTCCTACCTGGACATGTCTCTGGTTTGATTTCCAGTCAGAGCACATACCTAGGTTGCAGGTTTGATCCCCTGGCTGGAATGCATAGGGGGCAACCAATCTCCTTCCCTTTCTCCCTCCCTCTCTTTCCCCCTTTTCCTTTCTCTGAAATATCTGTGAACATGTCCCTGGATGAGGATTCTAAAAGAAAAAAAAATCAAAAGGGCTTAATTTATTTTATGATGTATTGTACATATTGAAGTTATTTCGACTCCTGTATCCCAGTGAGCCTTGAATGTGAACCTCAGTAATTGTCCTGACACTTGTCAAGTCCTAATATGACAGAGTTTACAAGTTGTCAGCGAATTGTCATTGAAAGTCCATCTTAGAGTTGGAGCCCAGTGAAGCCGGTGCCATCAGTGCACGGGCAGTGGAGTTCAAGGTCTGGGGCGGTCACTATCCAGCTACAGAAATATCATGCGGATTTAATGAGGCACAAATGGAAAACAGATCATTTTGGCTGCGGATCTGAGAGATAAGGTGTGGAGTCCATGCATGACTGAACAGGACTGCCAGACAAGTCTGATTAAGGCAATTCACACGTGAAATTCTATTATGTATAAAGGATTCCCCCTCTTTCCATGCAAATTATGTGAGGGAAATTTGTAAGCGGCCTTAATTAAAAATAACTGGTAGTTGATTGGCATTTGGACATTCAGTGGGAGACTGGCAGCGGCTGCTAACGGGAGAGGAGATAGAGAATTAATGACAAGTGAATAGCTTTGTAAGGAAAAAAACGACTGGGTGCGGGCTGTCAGTCATCCATCCTGTGCCTCCGTAATCAACAATTCTCCTGAGGATGCAGTCTGCAGGGCTAGCTTCTGCAACTCGGCAATCAATATCACGCTTTTCAGAGTCTAAAGGGATAGAAGACTTTGTCAACACTATGCAGGTGTGGATACGGCCAAGTTCTGCCTTTCCCATTAGCAAGCAACTTAATCTTCTCTGCCTATATGATTTCCCTTACAAGGCACACTGTCACAGTTATTAGCATTCTCCTACCATGATAATGAGGGGGAAGAAAAGGGGGCTGAAGGCACTAGATATCCCCTGGAACATTCTAAAGGTCACACAATTTTTTAAAGTTTTCTGTTTTAAACTCAGTGTAATAACAATGGATTTAAAGTAAAAATGAAACTGGATACATATAAATAACCTGAACAATCTATCATCCTCAGTGAACTATTATGATAATATTAGTAATGAGAATAAAGTGAAAATTTACATTAACATTTTTATTTTAATAATGCATGCCTTTTATTTTGCATTGCACACACATGTGGTATTCAAGGTAAATACCATGAGATAGGTATTATTAGTACTATTTTATGAATATTAAAGAAAACACCCGAAAACAGTAGGGTTAAAACATTTATAATTATAACTATAATGAGTATATGGTATAGATTACATTTCTCTCTCTCTCTCTCTGTCTCTCTCTCTCTCTTTCACACACACACACACACACACACACACACACACACCTCTTTCTACAGTCAATTATCTCTGTTTCTGCCAACACATATTTCAGAATTAGCGTATGAACTGAGAGGTGTAAATTAAGAAAAATTAAAATTTTATATGTAAATCAATTTATATAGATTTTTAGAGAGAGAAGAAGGGATAGGGAGAAAGAATATCTGGAGACTCCCAACCAACTGGGTGACACAGGCTGGGACAACAATTGAAAATTTTATAGAAATAAAAATGGAATGTTTTATCTAATATAGGAATAGGAAAATTTTATAGAAATAAAAATGGAATATTTTATCTAATATAGGAATAGGAAAAATAAAATGGGAGAAGATGGTATGATATTGCAATGTAGTAGCAGAGCTGAAGGTAAGTCACACAGAAACATGAGGCATTGAATCTGAATTCTTACTTTGTTAAATTAATACCTAATCTTTCCCCAGAGATCATCCAGTTTTAATGTGGGCTTCATATTTCTTTTGTATGAAACAAAATACCTTGTATGCAGTAAAACAAAATTTGAAGCTTCTATTACCTAGAAATCCTAGAGGAAATACATTAAGTAGGAGATGAAATTATGAAGCAGTTACTAGGTGTTTACTAAATTTGTTGTAAATGGCTGAATTAATACAATCTCTCTATAACATATCAATGTTCTAGATATTTATTTTCTATGTTCGAAATAAAACTCAGAGTACCCAGAACATTTAAATGGAGTTGGTGAGATTTGACCGGCATGAGTATGAATTTTATTTTTATATCACTACATAGAAATAGTTAACATAGTTAAAACAAAATCAACAAATACAAAATAATTCATGTAAAAATAAAATAACTAGTGAATAAATAAAAGTAATATGTAGGCCCTGACTGGGTGGGTAGCTTTGTTGGTTGGAGTGTTGTCCCATATGCCAAAAGGTTACAGGTTCAGTTCCCGGTCAGGCCACATACCTTAGTTGTTGTTTGATTTCAGTTGGGCTTTGTATAAGAGGCATCCCTTCTCTCTTACATCAACATCTCTCTCTTTCTTCCCCTACATCTCTCTAAAATCAATTAAAACACATCCTCAAGTGAGGCTTAAAAATAAATAATAATTAAAACTCAGTGACAAGAATGAATGGGGAAGGTCAAGTTGTTTGGATTAAATGCCCTATGCACATACATCATTCTGTAAGTGCTTTAGAATAAGCTGAGGTATAAATAAACTTTTCTCTTTGTTTCCCTTCTATCTCAACCTTTTCCTTTGTGCTCCCTCTTTTTTTTTTAATACCTTCTCTCTCTTCTCCTTTATAATACTAATCTCAGAGGTCAGCACTGTTGTTTTAATTTTATCAAAAAAGAACCCACAACTTAGGGCTATGAAAAAACTCGCCCAAAACCTCAGGCAGTAAGTGATAGAGCTGGAAGCTGTACATAGCTTGGTCTGTACCCAAATCACACATTTAAAAATATGTCCTTGCTTCTCAAATTCTGGCCCGTTTATCCAATTTTGTCATTTTTTGGATGGAGATATCAAACTCTGGTTATTGAATCACCGAGGAGCCCAATTTAGTTTTAGTTTGAGAATTGCTAACATCTGAGTCTAAATATTTTACAAAGCCTACTGCCAATATATCAAAGCAGCCTTTGATAAAACGGTATATTTTTCTAACATGATTCTTCGGGGATAAAAATTTATGTGAGCCAAATCTACAGGTTTGTCATCTCTCTGTCTAGTGCCATTTCTTTCAGAAATTGCCTGGAATAAGAGACATAATCCTTACAGAGTAGCTGAAACAGGAAAGCCATTCGGCTCTCCCTTGAGCCTGGAACCAGGACGCCAAATGCTATTGGATTGAAGGAAGTTGTACTTCTCTGAAGACACAATAATCTCATACCTCTAATGCTCTTTCTCTTTTTTCCTCATCTCTTGATCAATTGCCATATATATATATATATATATATATATATATATATATATATAATCATCATCCTGGGGATAGAAAGTACAGCATATAAAATATAGTCAATGATAGTGTTATAACTATGTAGTTACCAAGTGGATATTGAAAATATCAAGGGAACACATTGTAAAGTATGATTCTCTAACCACTATGTTGTATACCTGTAACTAATACAAAATAATATTGAATGTGTACTGTAATTGAAAATTTTTTTGAATTTAATTAGTTAAAATTTGACTTCCTTCATATACAGTTGACTTTATACAATGCAAATAGTCAGGAACTGTGATATATATTGTCATAGAATATGAATCAGTCATGATTTGGAATGCTATGGTATTCATATGTTCTTAGCTCTTGGCTTCTATATTTTAAACAGAAAGACTCTATTTTAATTTTTATAAATAGAAAAATTTCTCTTTGCTAAGTTTGGAATTGAATATTCTTTTTAAGGCTTGAGACCTTGGTAGGGTTTCAGAACAAAATAGTTGGGACATTTCTGAGTTTTTTCAGAAGTAAAATCCCTAAGTTTAACCATAAGGCCAAGCTTCTTTCTGGGGTGTTTTGGAGAGCTTTCAATAAAAAAAAATGTGTATAACTGAGTGTACTACAGAGAGGAATCGCCAGGGAGATCTTTTTAAAAAGCACCAAATGCAAAGGGAAAAGGTTAAAAGTGCGAGCTGCTGAGTGACTGTCTGGTTCCAAATCCTGGCTTTCCAGCTTTCCAGCTGGTGACCTGAGGGAGAAGACAATCTCTTCCAGTTGCCATCTCCTCATCTGTGAAACAAGGCCATGCTACTATCATTGCATAAAGTTGTAGTGGGATTTAAAGAGTTACAACGTGATAAGCCCTTCCATCAAAGCCTGGGACATAGTAGGGCTGCTATAATCTTCTCTATTGTCATCATTCTCCTGTATGACTGTTTTCCTCTCCACATCTCCATCTTATGTCTTCCAAAGCATTCTCAGGAAACTGAAGTCTATGCAGTAGAGAGCTAGGGAGGTGGCGACCTCATTCACAACCAGCATGGGTGTGGCGGGGGGTGGGGGGGGTGTGGAGAAACACTGGGCTGGTACACAACCCACTTGGGGTGTCTCTGTATCTACACCTATCATGTGAGCTTCCACAAGCCCCATTTCCTCCAGCTGTAAATCAGAGCATGTCAGCTCATTTGCTCAAAGCCCCTGTAAGTCTGCAATTCACATTAAAATACTTTCTTACTCATTTCCCACAATGTTGTTGGAATCATGAACCCAGGAATAAAGTCACCCAGGCCTTGTAAACAGCATCCTTTCATCATTGTTACATCGCAATTAGTGAAACCTTGATTTTTTAAAACAATCATATTTTATATTTCACAAACAATGGATTCCCCAGTTTCTAGGGTCTGGAATACCATAAAAAAAAGGTTAATAAGTATTTGTAAGTGTCAAAAAACAAAATTAATATTTATAGGACACATTAATTTTAAAAACACTATTACTGTACCATAATTAATAAATAATAAATTTAGATACTTTTTAGACACTATGTAAAATGGGCATGCAATCATTATAGGATAAAATAAAATAATTATGGTACCTTCAGTTTTTGACACATAATTGGAAGATCTGGGTATTACATCCAAGCCCCTTTCATTCCAAAGACCTGATTTTTCTACCTAGGCATGAAAATGCCATAAAAACTCAGAGCATTATCAAAGGGAATACCCATTTGGTAGTATCCTGAAATGGTATAAAGGCCAGGAAAATTAAAGCAGGAAATGATAACATTAATCTAAGCTATTGTAAGCATGACTGGACTCTCCTTATTGGTATTCTCCCGAGAATTCCACAGAGTGAGAAAGGACCTAAGAGTCATTTAGTTCAGAGATTAGGATTCCACTGGCTTGAGAGGTGCCCAGGAACTGAGACAGTTTCCCATCACCAGGTGGTGCTAAAGGCTGACCAAGCTTGAGAACTACTCATAAGCCCCAGAGCTGCAGTTTTCAAAGCAGTGGCAGCAGCTTCAGGAGCAGGAGCAGGTGAAAAGGCAACTTTCTCAGGCCCTGCCTGCTACCTGAGAGGTACAGATTGGTAGTTACAGACATGAGGATGAAAAGTGTGTTACAGGGGAGATAGTAATACTGTAATAACTTTGCATGGTGCCAGGTGGGTAGTGAACATATTGGCGGGGGTACCTTAAACTAGGATTACTTAACTGCTATACTTTACTTGAAACTAGTACAATTCATCTTTAATGTAAACTATAATTGAAAAAAAATTAAAAGAGGACATTCCAGGGTGGGGCTCAGCAACTTTGTTCCCACTTTATTTCCTCAAGCCCTACAGGTTATTCTTAAGCCTGCACAAGTTTGAGAACCACGACTGGAGAGTGTAAAAAACAGAAGAAACATGGAGGAAAAGGGGAAGAGACTGTGGTCACTTGAATGGAATGCTCTGATGGCAACAAGGCCATCTTTTTTCTTCCTCTGAAACACAGTAGAAAATAATACTATAGGGCCTGTGTGCCCTGTGCAGGATCTACTCTCTCCGTCACCCCAAATACTCCATTTTGTGTGCACTTGGAGGAAATGGTTTTAGACACAGAAAAAGGAGAAATACTGTAGTTAATTAGGCCTGATATCTGTCTTGCCTCAGGAGAAGATGACAGAGGGGAAAAGAGAATTGCACTTTACTGATGTTGCACTTTAGCCTGACGTGGGTTTGAGTACAGGCTTAGCTGCTTAGGGTGGTAACCTGGGCACACAGTTTGATCTCTATTAGCCTCAGCAGCTGGGGACATTGAAGTCTACATGGTGGCTGTGGTCCTACTGTGCGCTTCAGAGAGGGCCAGGGAAACGGGCCTCGAGTTTCTGCTTTGCCTTGGTGTGCACAGGTGGGAAGAAAGCTATGGGGTCAAACAATGATTGGGAATTTATCAGGACCCAGCAGAGCACTTTTGTGAATTTCACTCCCACAGCAAACATACTTTGTTCTCCGTTAGACACTTACATTTTATATTTTACTCAAAGCACTTGAAAAGGGGCATAGAAATATCTGGGAGCTCTTGAAGTTAATTCGTCCCTTGCACCAGCCACAATGGGTGAGAGAGAACATCTGAATTATTACCTATATGGACTACCCCCATCTTCTAAAACCCCCTCTAACTTTCATTTCTCTCCTACCATTTCTTCATGCACTCCTATTTAAGACCATTTGCCTCCTTTTCCCCACAGAAACTCAGTGCTTCATGGCTGAGAAAGAAAACGTCCTGCCCACCTCTTCTCCCTTATTCTGGTCAGCCATGCCATCTCCAGCATTGGCAATGCTGTTGGGAGTTTGCTCTTCTCAGACTTCTCAGGCTGAGGTTACAACTATAATATATTGACCTGAAAGAGTCAATGCTGACTTCCATTTCCTGTGGGTTTAACATCTTCTGAATGCTTACAAGCATCACTCCTCCTGGTTATTTGTGGTGGCTCTAATTCTTGTTTATCAAGCTGCCAGCCAGTGATTTTTAAAAAAATATATATATTTTATTCATTTTTTACAGAGGAGAGGGGAGAGGGATAGAGAATTAGAAACATTGATGAGAGAGAAACATAGATTAGCTGCCTCCTGCACACTCCCTACCTGGGATGTGCCCGCAACCAAGGTACATGCCCTTGACCGGAAATCGAACCTGGGAACCCTTCAGTCAGCAGGCTGACGCTCTATCCACTGAGCCAAACCAGTTAGGGCTAGCCAGTGTTTTTAACACTTCCTAATAATCACAGCCACTGCATCCCATAAAGAGCTCTGAAATGGGATTTCCTTAAAGGTTCGCTGTAAGGGTTGGTAAAAACAGTCTTCATGGAGGTGAGACCCAGCTCCTGGGAGAGGTTTCATATTCGAATTTACCAAATGATTCTATCAAATAATAAATAACGGTCTGCATTTCTAATAAAAGTCTCTCTCTTAATGGCCTTTTATTTTCCTTAAGACAATGATACTTACTCAGTCCCACAGATTGTGCTCATCCACACCAGCATCCATTTTTGTGTATCTTTTGATGTCCCCTCTAATAATTGACTCTGAGTTCCAAATGGTACAGTCAAGCTTGCAGTGGCTAGCAAGTCTCCTTAGCTGAATGCTATTTGGATACTTTTTGGGGCCCATTTTTTTCTCATTTGATAGTTTATCTCCTCCACTCTGTCCATGTTATGACCAAGTTTCTTTGCAGGACATTCAAGCCCCTGCCCAGTTTCTTTGTCAGTCTACCACCCAAATCCACATGTGCTCCATGGATTACAAGAACACTGTGCTACCATCTCAACCTTTTGGAATCATAGTCATTCTTTAAGACTTCCATCATTTGTACCCAAAAGCACTTGCTCTAGGTTTCCAGGGGGATTGTTCCTCCTTTGTCTGATTACACTTCTACCCAAGGAGCTATCCCATTCTCAGGCCAGCGATAGTTGTTTCATGGCTAAATTATTTTTTTGGCTAAACAAGAAAAATCTTAGACAGAGGTCACACTTGTTAGTCTCTGTGTCTCACACATTGGTACAACCAAATAATATGCTATAAAACTTGAATTGGATTTCTCCAAATAACATTATTTTTACCCTTAATGACATTATCATTATGGATTTCAAGCTCAGTATTAGTTGAGACCACAGAGCATTGTATCCATTGTAAACTCACTGATTTTTTCCCCTAATTATTTCAAGGTCTTTGCTTTCAGATTGGATTTTTTCTTCCTTTGTTCTCCTTCTAAAGATTTTGCCCTGCCTTCTTATCTTCTTACAGGGACTCTTTTTCCTCTTTTGTTCTCATTAGCATCATACTATTTTCTAGAGCTTTGAACTGTAATTTATTCTTCTTATTTGCTGCTTACTTTCTCTGGGCACTGTGACTCATTGCCATGGTTTTGATTATAGAAGCTGATAACTCCAAAATCTATACACGGAGCCTATACTTCTTCTCTGAATTCCAGAAAGCATCGTAGGGTCTAGAATGAAGTAGATGTTTAAGTGTTTTATAGAATAAATGAATCAGTGGTAGCTTACATATGTGCCTAGTTTTAGAGGGCTGTAAAAAGTTAGATGAAAGTTCAGAGTTGGTGCTGTAGAGCAGCATGATATAATAGAAAATAATGCAAGCTCTGTATTTAATTTTAAACATTTTTAGTAACTACTCTTAGAAAGCAAGAGATAGAGGTAAAATCAACATGATTATATATTTCTCTTAGCTCAATATATCATCATCTCAACTTGTGATCTGTATAAGACATTATTAATGTGATATTCATATTATTTTCCTCTTTAAGTCTTTGGCCTCCAGTGTGAAGTTTATACCCCAGTTCATCTAGATTTAGGTGCTAAATTCAGCCTCACTGACTGTATCTCCAGTGCTTACTAGCCACACCTAACTTGTGGCTACTGTACGGGACAGCACAGGCATAGTGGATGGAAGTCACTGCAGATCTGTGGTCAGTAGATAAATGTAAGAGAATGGGGTTGGTGAAGTAAAGTAGAAACATATCATCTTTTCTGTTTGTTTAAACATATATTTATCCCTCTTTTGCAACATAGCAAAAAGACTGCATCAGCAGGAAAAAAATGGTCACTATTAAATGACCTGAAAATGTAAGTATCATTGAAAAATCTGCCAATTTCAGCCCAAATTCTGTCATGAACCTAAATATCAAGACTTTGCTTTTATTCCCCCATTATTCCCATTTTGTAACCAGACAATCAATAGGTCCTTGCTGCCTGTCACTAGTTGAGCCAGTTCAGAAGAGGCAGGGTTGAATCATATATGAGCATTTATTCCAATACCGTCAGCACTATGGGAGAGCAGCAGTCATCGGTGGAATCATTCAGGAAGATATCAGACACCTACATTTGGGAATTATTAGAAGAAAATTAAGCCTCATAATGGTGTTGCCATAAAAATGTCTCATTTCCCTTTTAATCCCGGAAGGATGTGATTCTGTGGTTAGAGTGGTCTTTTGCTATCAGAAACCCTTAGCCAACTTGCTTTGCAGTGGAGAATGTCTGAGGAAGAAGATGTGTTGATGACTCAAGGTCACCATTGTGCCACAGTCCCATTTGGCAAAGATCTTGGGAGGACTGCATGGCATCAGCCAGGGCTGAAGACATCAGTCTCAGGTCTATGGAATCTCTGAACAGGGACATGTTAAAGAATACGTATCAGGTGTCTCTCAGAAATCACTGTGCACCTTAATATAAAGCTAACTATAGGGTGTGAAATGGCATGTAGAAACACAGAAATAGCCTTACTGAGGAGCCCAGCCTGCAACTTAAACCGAACTAATTAAGATTGGCAGAGGGAAACACTCCTTTTCTAGAGCCATTAGCATCTGCTCCATCAGATGACCTACTAATAAAAACAACACGCAGATGCATTTTATGGCCTGGGGGTGTTTTCTGGGGAATGGATCAGACAGGGCTAATGCAAGCCAGACAGTCAGCTTAATGCCTATGCTGGCCCCGCGCTGCATGCCTGGCCAAGAAAAACTCACCAACTAAATGACAAAGAGAACAGATGAGTCCTGTTATTGGCAAAAGGGAAATGTATTTGGGGCAGCAGTAAGATTGGTGAGTTGGGGTAATACAAATTTCAGTATGATCTTTCTCACATACTCCATGGTTCTCAGGTGGCGGGAGGGGGTGGGGGGGGGTGGGGGTAGATTCTATATAGGATAAAGTGAAGCAAAATCATTGTTGGGGAGCAGAGAGCTCAAATCCCAACTCCACTGATGCATTTGTTTCTGAGATATCATTGACAAATAGCTCAGTCTGTTCTTGACTATGTATATCAATGTTCATTTTAAACTCCACAACCATTCAAGCAATGTCTACTATGAGCCTCGCCTATGTAAGGAATGTGGGCTATAATTAAGAATATTTCTTATGTTGCATGTAGCTTACAATGATGGAGAAAGACAAAAATAAAACAAATGAAAGCAATCGATCCCCAGCCTAGCAAACAATTGTATTACTAAACCAATTTCAAAGAGGCTTAAGTTTTGTGAAAGGAACTGTCTGACATAAAGAACAATATGATGGGATCAGTTACTTTGGATTGGTGGTCATGGATGGATAGAGGAGACGTTTGACTTTAGACTGAAAAATGATGAGGTCAGGGATGTTTGGTGAGCGATCTATTCTAATGCTGTAAACCTGTGTTTGTGAGACCTATTTTTTTTTCCTTAGGAATTACTTATCAGTTCAACAAACATTGCATTTAGAGATTTAAAGAGTGTGGCAATGGGTCAGATAATGTGCTAGGTAGCACACATTTTTTTTTTTTCTATTGAGGCTTGCATTCTACCCTTTGTATGGAAATAAAACTCAACAAATACATTGTAATATACCCATGTTAGAGTCTTACATCAGATACAAATTTAGCACAATTGAATGAAGGATTCACTTTTCTCTTGAAAATTTAATAGAGAAATTAATGGTTAAACACTATGCAACAGATTGAATACCTGTTACGGGAGAACTGCCCAAGTGCAAAGGTAAAGATCTGCTACCTAACTGGTGTGGCTCAGTGGTTGAGAGTCAATCTATGAACCAGGAAGTCATGATTCCATTCCTGGGCCTGGCTGTGGACTTGATCCTCAGTAGGAGGTGTGCAGGAGGCAGCCAATCAATGATTCTCTCTCATCATTGATGTTTTGATCTCTCTCTCCCTTCCTCTCTCTGAAATCAATAAAAACATATTTAAAAAAGAAGATGTACTTGAATGGGACACCGATGGATTTCAGGATAACTGAAAGTGGTGTGTGAAATTAAGTATAAAATGGAGATCTGTTAAGGTCTGAAGAACTATGTATGTCCATTTTATGTTTAACAGTCACATGAATGATTATGTTAAGGATGGGGTCTTGTGAACATTGCCATAATCCAGGTATAGGAATAAAAGTGATTAAATCCAGCTGTAATAGTCTGATTTACATTAGCTTGGGCACTAGAAGGAGTGCATAAGAATAAATATATTAAGATTCCAAATATATTAAATTCAAAATGGGAAAAGCTATACTATGTATATTGTTTAGATCAATGTATATCATAGGTAATATAGGTTCAGAGAAAATGTCATTTACTAGTGGTTAACCTATAAGGAAAAACATTAAAGAAATGGTAATCACATAAGCCATGAAGGAAAAAGAATCATGACGTTGGTTTTACTTTTACAGGAAAGTGCCAAGGCTATCATCCGATAAGAGTATGGAGGCACCCGGAAGCTCACAATCATTGTCTCTTAACTTTAATGATAGTACAAGAATTTCTTATTATAATTATTTCCTTAACTGCAGGTATGTTTATTGACTTTTTGGTTCAATTAAATATATTTTTTCATTAAAAACAAAAAAAAAATAGTTTTTGCTGCACCCTCTTTTGAATATGGACTTTTAAATGAGAAGTGTTTATTATTCTTGCTCCATGGCATACTACCTAGGTGACAATGGGAAAATTATTTTACTTTTTTGCCTGTCGTTTTCCTCATCACATAATTGAAATGGTAAAATAATGCTGCTGCTGATTAAAATAGGAAAAACAATAATGTTAGCAACATTCATAACATTGTGAAATCAAATGTGACTGTGCATGTAAAATCAACTACTAATTTAGTTGGCACATAGTATTAAATGGAATATAATTTTTTGCACTTTCTTCCTGATAATGATAAGAGAAAAAGAATCAATGAAAACTATATTGCTCCTGCTTGGCTCCCTGCCAACACTAGGTCCTTATCTTTAAGTTCTTTTAATTAAAATATGAAATTAGCAAAACTAATTGTTTACTTGGGCATACATAAAATTTTAGGACCCGTGTTCATTGCTGAGGGGAAAATATATAAAAAGAATATCTTAGTCCAGCTGGCATGGCTCAATGGTTGAGTGCCAACCTATGAATCAGAAGGTCATGGTTAGATTTTCTGTCAGTGCACATGCCCAGGTTGTAGGATCTATCCCCAGCGTGAGGTATGCAAGAGGCAGCTGATTGATGATTCTTTCTCATCATTGATGTTTCCAGCTCTCCATGTTCCTTCTTCTCTGAAATCAATAAAATATATTTTTTAAAAAGTTAAAAAGATTATCTTAGTCTTTAAGAAGTTCTCCATAGAGATTGGCTTTCTCCCATACTTCCAGTGCCTAGGCTTCATAAGATCTATCCATATTATGAAATGATATCTGTGTATCTTTGTGCAATATTATCACACGGCCTTACAGTTTTGTATATTTTCAAAATAAAAATATTTTGTCCAGAATTGATTTAAATCAACCTTTGTAAAATTCTAACTTGCCCTGCATCCTACTTTATCTTATGTCAGGTGGCATTAGAGTCATGGTGGGCACTGTTGTCATCCAGTGACAGAAATCCAATTGAGAATATATTTATTTTAAGGAGATTGAATTGAAGAACACATTTAATTTATATTTAAAGAAAATATAGCTATGTGATTTACCATCACATCTGAATGTAATTTAGTTCTAGCCTTCTGTTATAGGAAAAGCTTCCAGGAACACTGCTAACAAATTTTGCTGACTCCACTGACATCACAGCACACAGGTGCAGGCAGGGATGTCATATCCTAATTGGAATGTATATTATGAATCCTGGCACTCAGAGTATGTGGATATTGGAGAAATAATATTTAAAATGCGTGGGTCTGCCTGAAACCCCAACTGTCCTCCCCTGCTGGGCTGATCACCCACAACTATCCTCCCCTGCTGGCCATCTTGTGGTGGCCATATTTGACCACATGGGAACAGCCATCTTTGACCACACAGGGGTGGCAATCTTGTGTAAGCGTGTGAGGGTCAATTTGCATATCATGTCTTTATTACATAGGATTCCAAAATATTATGCTGATATACAAATAAGACATAGTTCCTGTCAGGATAAAGCAGAGAACATACACATAGTTTTCAGCACCTTGGACACTAGCCCATTTTGTAATTGTCTTGCCTGATGTTCCCTCTGTTCTGATATTCCCTCTGTTCTGTTCCCTCTGTTCTCCCTCTTTTTTTGTGTGTGAAGGCTTGCACTAGGGGTGGTTGTGGTTAATTTCAGTTCCTAGCAGTTCACATGCGGGACTAGTTAAACAGTCTTGCATCCACAGTCTCCATTAGCAATGACAGGTGCCACCTCAAGGTGCCTTGGGCAATTCCTCAGAAAGGTCAGCTCTAAACACATTCATCCCTTTACTTTCTATTCTGCGCTCCTCCTAACACCAAGCCCAATTACATCTGATTTGTAAGTCAGTGTCTTCTTTGGGACCACACAGCAGAAGGCACAATATACGTAGGTGACAAATTTTGGCTGGCAGGCAGATCTGATTAATGATGCAAGGATGAAATTAATTTTTCCTCATGTCACGTACATTTCCCGAGTCATCAAAAATTCCCGTCACGCTACCCATTAACATTTTCACCACCAATAGCCACATTGAAATATAATGTACTTTCTATTGAAGTAGGCATCCATCCATGTCCTGTTATCCCTGTAAATAAAATGTGAGATGATTTGATACTAACACAGACAAATTTGTCCACTTAGAGAGCTTTTTAGTTGATGCAATATTTCCTGATTGCATGTCTCGTATACACATATGCAAGTAAGCATATTATGTTAAAAATAGTAATAGGTACATCTTGATAAAAATGGAATACTGAGTAAGACAGAAATATTTGACAGGTAATTATTTTGAAAGGCAGCAGTGCTATATACATTTAAAATTGATCAATCAAATAACCAAAGGCAGAATGCCTTTCCCATTTAAAATTAATTTTCCAAAGGAAGTCTGTTCAGCATGCTGAAATTGTTTATAGAACTAAATAACAAAAATAGCAAATACTTTAATTCCTCTCCTTTGTGTATCTATATTTGAGAAAATCCATTGTCCTAGACCCCTAGAGCTTAACAGCAAATGTATATTATCAGGAATTAGAAAAAAATAAATTAGAAATCTGCTAATAGAAGTAGTGTTTATTTTAGAATTAGTTGGCCAGAAAATAATTAGATTTTTTAAAGGTTAAAATCCTAATTACTAATTTTCTTATTTTCACATGAAAGCAACATTATTTTTAAATACAATCCTAAATAAAAATAATCAAAATACATACAATTTAAAACCTGGAAGCAATTATCAATAGATAAATTTAATAGGGAGGGGTTCTTAGATTATTTGAATAATTCAAGGACAAAACAACCCATTTTATGATGATTTTATAACCATTAAATGAGCTTTTATGAATGAAATATCTAAGACTATAGTTGGTCTATTGGTAGCACTCACTGAGTATTAGCTATTACTTATTGTTAGGAATATTGCAAATCAGCTTTTGAAAATCATGGTGTCATGCTTTCTAGTCTGGTTTACAGAATGTACAGTTCTGCAATCTGTTTTTAGTTTTGCCATTGAGTAACTTTTTTCCCTTAAGCAAATTAGCTGATCTCTCTGGGTGTATTTTACATTTTACTTTAATGGGGAATCTTAATGTAGATAAAGACCCTTTTCTGCTCTCACACACCTCTCCCTCTCCCTCCCTTTCTGAAATCAATAAAAAGATTTTAAAAATAGAGAATATAGCACTAAACTTCATTAAATACTTTGTCTCAACGTATGGAAACTTCAATACATTTGTTTCTCCTCTTTAAGTTTCTTGCTTTTGTGTTGTTTATTTAAAAAAATAAAAATTATTATTAAAAAAAAACAAAACACCATTACTGCCACCAACTTCCTCTTAGGTTAGTGCTCAGCCAAGTGTGATAGTCAGTGAACTAAAATGGGTAAACCTCCCAAGTGAACTGAAATATCTCCAATGGGTGCAAAGCCATGGACCACATGGAGCCACCTGTAAACACTAAGGAAGGAAAAAGGCAAATTAGGGAGAGGTACTAATAGTTTTTTTGTACTTTATTTTTTTCTAACTTCTTACATTTTGTTTCATCACATTCTCAACACGATACAAAGGATATTTATTACTTCTACATATTACAGATATGAAACCAAAAAATCAAAAAAGTAAGGGATGGCAGAGCCATGACTTTTAAATACAGGGCCTTGGAGTTCCTGTTCTTCCTATTGCTTCCCCTCACTGTGGAGTGAGGACATTGGGGTAATATTATAAATAAAATAGTAAAAATAATATATTCTGCATAATGTGTATTGGGAAAAATTTCCTTAAAAAAAAAAAAAAAGGACATTGTGACCTTGGACTTCACCTTTCTTGAGATTACTGTCTTACCTCTAAAATTGGAGTAAGTATTCTATTCTCAAGTGATGTTTGTAAAATGAGAATAAGGACATGGGTAGGACTGTGTTTTCATAGCTCTAAGGAACCATAAAAACACAGGAGTAACTTTTTAGAAAGGAAATAATTTGGTGAGTTTGAATTGGTGATTGAGACTATCCTCTAGTGATACTAAAATTCCCAAAATTTTGTTCCCTAAAACAACATGATTGATTTCTGGACCCAGGAAAAATCATTGTTTTTTTGGGGGGTTATGTTTCTTATATTCTCTCTCCTAATATATTTAATGTGTATTTCCATATTTAATTAAGGTGCTGAGATTTTTGCAATAAAACAAGGTAGCAATTTTTATTCAATATTTTATATTCAATATGAATAAACAAAGTATTACTATGAATAAAACCATTGAATGAAAGCCCTAGGTTCAGATCTCCCCTCTAACACTTATTAGCTATGTTATTATGTGTGACCTAGTAAATCCCTTTTAGCTGATGTTTGCTCATCAGATTCCTGGGTAATCCTATTACTGAAATGTTGCATATACTGTGCCTTATGTAATGACTAGTACACAGTGGGTGTCCGATAAATATTCTCTCCTTCCCTGTACAGAATCCATGTTTTTGTTACAACAGACAGACAAATTGCCTTGGAGCAAAAGCACTGTCTATCAGATGCATTGGCCTTGTGTGAACAGAGTTTGTGTCAGATCCCAGTTGTGGGAAGCAAAGAATTGCAAAGCTCTTTCTGTCTCTTTGGCAGGCACCCATCCCGGGCTGGGAAGCTACCAAGAAAGAATGCTGCAAGTCGGTACTTCCACGTCATTTACATTTCCCCTTTTCATTAAGGAAAAAGGCATCTAAGGAGATAAAATATCGTTTCTGTGTTTCACCTCTAGCATGCCAGGGCAAACGAAAGACGTGAAATTGCATTCTCCTTATCACCACTGGCCCACCCTGGGTCTTTCCCCGTCCCTCTCCTCTTTCTCCTCCCTCCTCCGTTTCTTTGGGATCTATATTTAGAACTCATTCATATTTACTTCATAGCTCGGATTTCTCTTTTGCTTATGCCGGAATCCAACATGAAAAGGAATGAAGCTTGATCTTTCACATCACATAGACACTTTATTGTTTACCTTTGGTATCTGACCACAACAAAACGAAACAAAGCATATCCTCACAGCACCTCCTCAGTAATTACTGCTGGTGTCCGCTCCAGATTGCTCTCCTGCCAACCTCTGAAATAGGTAGCAGAGAGAGAGAGAGACAAAGAGAGAAGTTAGTTGTGTTTACTCTTTTCACACTGGAAAGTTAACCTAAAATTGGCTCAGATGTCCCTGCTTTCTGGAAAGCTCCAAGGCCCAAGGTGCCTCTCCTGGTTTTGGAACTCATCCTCCTGAAATCAGAAGTGGACAGAAAGGCCTACGAGCTGGCAACAGAGCCATTCCTTTTGCCAAAATAATCCCTGCCCTTAAAAACGATGCTCTTCTTTATTGATAACATCCTGTGTCCAGTGCCATTGTCCTCACTCACTTTATTTGCTATTTCCCCAAAAGGTTTCTGTCTTACATTTATCTTCCTTGTGTCTATGTTTGCAATGACATAATTTAATGAACAAATTTGATTATACAGTCTTACCCCCTTCATATAAATGCCATCAGGTAAAAAAAAATAGCTTCTCAAGGCTTGATTTTTTTTTTTTTTACTACAATATTTCCATGTGCAACCAAAGAGAGAAAGGGGAAAAATAATTTATCCTTTAGTGCTAATAGGTGAAGCTTGCTACATTTACTGCCATTTGCTTAACCATGACCTTGAATGAACAGCTCATGTTTCTTTCATTGGTAAATGGTGAAAAATCATAACCATCTTTTTTTGAAAAAATAAAAAGGAATATTTTAGGGACTTCCTATTCAGATAAGCTAGCATGGACTATGGTGGCTCTCTCATGGCATAGATATCTCTCTGCTCTTTGCTAAGGACAGAATAAACTCTGGGAATAATACTGGAAGCAGCAAAAGGAGAACTCTGAACAGCTGGAAAGAAGAAGGTGAACTGGTTTGGGATCCCAGGATTAGAAGAGCAGGTTAGTATGAGGGTGGCTCCCATGGAGGTCTGCAGCTGCTTATTATTATTAAATATGTCCAGTAAGTCACCAAGAGTCCCAAGAAGGTTACTGATACCAGCAAAGTGAAAATAAAAGTTGTGGGAACAACTTAGTGGTCTGGAATGACTTATTCACATGATTTTTAATAGAGAAAAGGGATTCAATTTTCAAACAAATCGCTTCTCAAACAGCCTTCCAGAACAAATTAATTTGAGAACTGAGGCTCCACTGTGGTAATCAAGACAGAATAGAAGTTAGAGAAAGGAAATGCATGTGGGTTAGTATAACAGAGAGCCCAGAAATAAACAGAGATGCTCAACAGATTTCTGACCAAAGTGGAGGAACTTTGTCTTTCTAACAAGTGGTGCTGAAGAATTTAGACATCCAGAAACAAAAACTAAAAGAAAATGAAAGAAAAGAGGGAAGAAAGGAAAGGGAAAGAAAATGGAAGGAAAAAAAAGGAAAAGGAAAGGAAACTAAAAGTTTCAACTTAAACTACACAAAAAAATCAATTCAAAATGAACCACACATTTAAGTGTAAAACTATAAAACTTTTAGAAAAAAAATAGAGAATGTCTTCAGAATCTCCTCCAGGCAGATTTCTTATACTTGACACCAAAAGCACAATCCATAAAGGAAATAACTGACATATTGGATCTCATCAACCTTTTAAAAACTTTTACTGTGTGAAACCCATGTGAAGAAGATGAAAAGAGAACCTACAGGCTGGAGAAAATATTTACAAATGACATATCTGACAAAGAACGAGTGTCTAGTGCGTATTTTTCAAATTCTCAAACCCCAACAACAAAAACAATGTTTCCTCACAACCTGTTTAGAATATGGACAGATGACATGAATAGACATTTTACTGAAAAGGATAGATAAGCAGATGGCAAATAATCCCATGAAAAGATGTTCAGCACCCTTAGCCACAAGAAAAATGCAAATTAGCACCATAGTGACAGATAACTGCATATCCATGTCTAAAATTAAAATAGTGGCAGCATCAAACGCTGGTGTACATTGGAAGACACTGAGACACATATATGTGGCTGACGGGAATGCAGAATTGCTAAGGCAACTTTGGACAACACTTCAGTGGCTTCTTAGGCATCTAAACATTTAACTACCATACATCCCAGCAATTGCACTTTTTGGCATTTGTTCACTCCAAAATGAAAATTTATTTTCACACAAAAATTCTGGGTATGCCCCCCCCCCAAAAAAAAAAAAAAAACCCACAAAAAAAAAACCAAACAAACAAAAAAACCACACCTGGTTCTAGCAGTTTTATTTGTAGAATCAGTACAGATATCTTTCAATGGATGAACGGTTAGGCAAACGGTGAGGTCTGTGTGTACCACTACTCATCAATAAGAAGCAGTGGACTATTGACAAACACAATGCTATAAATGCATCTCTGAAGGATTACAGTGAATGGGGGAAAAAAGCAATACCATAAAGTCACATGCAGCAGTATTTCATGTATACAACACGTTTGAAATGACAGAATCTTAGGAATGGAGAAGAGTTCAGAGGTTGTCAGGAAGTGTGGTTGGTGGGAGTCTAGGGAAGTTTGGGGAGAGAGTGAGATAAGTGTGATTAGAAAGCATAAAAATTACTTTTGACGGAGGAACTGTTTGTTATTCTGATGGTGATGATGAATACACAAGCTTGCACACGGTGACAAAATTGTATAGAACTAAATCATAAACACACAAATTCACACACACACACACACACACACACACACACGAGCAAGCAAAATGGGAGAGCTGAATAAAATGGGCAGATTATAGTAATGTGATCCTAGTTGTGATATTAAAGCACAATTTTTCCTCATGAGAAGAAATAGGACAAAGTGTACAGGGATCTCTCTCTTCGCTTCTTCCAACTGCATGAAAACCGATGATCTCAAAACAAATTTCAATTAGAAATAGAGTGTTTAGCCCTGGCAGGTGTGGTTAAGTGGTTAAAGCACCAGCTCATGCGCCAAAGAGTCACAGATTCCCAATCAAGAGTACCTACTTGGGTTGCAGGTTTGATTGCCATCCCTAGTCAGGGCATGTGCAGGAGGCAACCAAATGATGTTTCTCTCTCACTCTCTCCCTCCTCCTTCCCTTCCACTCTTCCTAAAAAATCAATGGGAAATATCCTCAGGTGAATATTAATGTCAAAACAAAAGAAAAAAATCTAACAGGATATTGTGAGCGAATGGTCTAATATACATTAGAGCCTAAAAAATACATATTATTATGCTAGATCTTTACCTTTAGTTATGATTGTTATTCACATGTGAATGTGTGTGCTTATGATTTAGTTCTATACAATTTTGTCACCGGGTGCAAGCTTGTGTATTCATCATATAAAGCTACCTTCTCCATTTTGTTTTTATAACTATGCATACATTAATTTTTTTCATTCAACAAATAATTCTAACCAGCATACTCAGATTAATCCATAGTTTTTAAATATGGAATTTTAAATGAAAGAGTTGAAACACCCCTGGAAAAAAAATAAAATAATAGTAAAATTCTGAAATAAGTCTAAAGTAGAATTCTGGCTTCATATAACTTTATTACTGTGAAGAGTTACTTGTTATTTTCTGAATATTGCATTATTCGGGTCAGCAGTAGGTACCAGGACTCATAGAGAATAGTTATTGGAAAGTTTAGCATTTGGCTGTAAAACATGAGCTATTATTGAGAAAGAAAAAAACAAAAAAAAAGACACACCACAACATATATTTAACCAACAGATGCAAAAAAAAAATCCTTTTTTTTTTTTTTTTTTTTTTTTTTTTTAGGAATTTGTGTAACAAATCTTATTACATATATTCTATACCCACATTCCAAATAAACTACCCTTCAGAATGTGTACAATGCTCGGGGCTCTTTTATATTTCTATTTTTTAGTTTAATACTTTCATTTATGTTGGAGTTTCTATTAGTAGTGGCAGTAAATAATGCATTATCCTTTGAAAATGTTGTTAGAATAAGTGTTCCTTATCAATAATGTACTGTGAGATATCCGCTGTTTTGATTTAAATTTTAAAACTCATTTATTATTGACCATTTTGGGGGGGGGGAATAAGATTATCTTTTACTTAAATTGTCAAGTGCTTCACATAATATCTGTTCTGGGTCTCTGGATAGTCAAATAGCATGACAAATGCTGGATCAGCAGTGCTTGTGTGTCTACACACACACACACACACACACACACACACACACACACCATGTGGTCTAGAATTTCAAGCATGTTCTACTGCAGCCATCATCTCTCTTTAATACATTATTTTCTTTAAAAAATACATTTTTATTGATTTTTACAGAGAGAAAAAGAGAAGGAGAGAGAGTTAGAAAACTAAATGAGCCGAAACCGGTTTGGCTCAATGGATAGAGCGTCGGCTTGGGGACTGAAGGGACCCGGGTTCAATTCTGGTCAAGGGCATGTACTTTGGTTGCGGGCATATCCCCAGTAGAGGGTGTGCAAGAGGCAGCTGATCGATGACTCTCTCTCATCGATGTTTCTAACTCTCTATCTCTCTCCCTTCCTCTCTGTATAAAATCAATAAAATATATTTTTTAAAAAAAGAAAACTAAATGAGAGAGAAACATCAATCAGCTGCCTTTTGCATAATCCCTACTGGGGATATGCCCGCAACCAAGGTACATGTCCTTGACCGAAATCGAACCTTGGACATTTCAGTCCTCAGGCTGATGCTCTATCCACTGAACCAAACCGGTTTCAGCTTTAATACATTATTTTCATTGCTGATGTGTGGGACTAACTAAAAGGCAAAGTTAGCACTTACATGTAAATCTGTGCTGGTGAACCACAGGCAGAGCCCCCGTACATCCCAGTTTTATCACAATCCAGTGGCATTACATAAAGCCCAATTGTGAAGAAGGTTCATTGTGTTGCTTGACAAAAATTCCTTGCAAGGAAGCACACATTGTTATTGTAAGAGAACCATTTGGGATAATAGATTAGAATTGGTGTTGTTAGTAGAATCACAACTAACTAGCATTGGTCATTCAGTTTAATCCAGAAATGCAAGGGAGACACACAGGCAGCTTAATATTTTTGCTTGCTAATGATATGCATGGTATATTCCATACATTAATTTATTGCAATAACACCTGCAGGTATAATTCAGTATCCAAACTTTGCTGGAATCAGACTGTAAGGATCAGAGCAAGGTTCTTCAATTCACTCTCTGTGTCTCTTTGTGAAATTATTTTAATGCTCTATGCCTCAGTTTCTTCATGTGCCAAATGCAAATGGAACAGATAAGGATAGATGCCATCTTAAGGGCTCCAGCTAATATTAAATATGATCATATTTATGTATCAAGTTATTAGTATAGGGGCTGGCACATGGTCAGCACTCAATATGTTTCTCAAATTATCAAAGAGTGTTTTGAAGCGCAGAGATGCTAAACACTTGCTCCAGATGAGACAGAAAATGGCAGCGCGGTCTCAAACACAGAGGTGTTGGCCTCTGAAGCTTTATCTCTTTCCATTTCCCTGCCTTCTCCAGGGTTTGATCAGGTGGAAAGGAAATCTCACTTCACATTCCATGGGCACCAACTGCTTGGCGTGATGCTGACTCTTTCTCACAGCTAAATATAAACTCTGTAAGCCACCAGCTGCAATTGGTGTAACCACCATGCCTCTCCTTTTGAGATATTTCAGTCTGCTTTGTGTACTTTTTTTATGAATGCAAATTCCAGATAATGAAGTGGTAGTGGGTTTGCATGGAAATTTGGAGGGATGGTTGGAGGGGAATTACTTAGAAATATCACTGAAGCTATTGATAGAAAAATGGTCCTACCTCCCAGGTAAAAAAGATAAGAAATTAATTGATTATTCTTCATGATCACTTTACTCTAACGAAATCACTCAAATCAATCAATCCAGGCTCAGAACCGAGTTCAGTGTTTCTGAGAGTTAAGCTATTTTAGGATTCATCCAAATGCTTGATCGTTCCTAAGCTGATTCCCAAGGTTTTGATACTGTCTGTCTGGGTAGAGATTGGGACTCTTCATGGTTATAAACACTCAGGTTGTTTCTGAAGGTGGTCTGGAGACAGACTTCATTTGGTCTCTGGATGATGCAAATGTACCAGTGATATTCATATGCTCAGAACTGCATGCACAGCATTTGGAGTGGGGTTCCTCAGTCCTTTAGTATTTGTTAATATCTCTCTTAGGTATTTTTTATCAACTATTACTTTTGTTATTTTGATTCTTTTTTATTTTTTATTAAGCTGTTATATGTGTACATATACTTTTTCATAATTATATGGGGTTTTCTTCAAATTTTATCAATGTACTCAAATTTTTATTGGGGAATAATATTGATTTCTTACAGTAAAATGTTACAGTAAAGTGTTACATCAGAACCTAGCATTTATTTTGACATTTAAATGAAAAATATGATTAAAGGAGATACTTTTTTAAAATAGTCAGTAAATAATTTATGAAATATTAGTAGATTTAAGCAACCAATTTGAATTTCTGCTTAACAAGAAAATGTGTATTGCTAACAGTTAATTTAGATTACTCAGAACTCAGTAACTATTTCTTGGGGTTGGACTAGATATTGATTGCTCATACTGGGAGGTGCTCAGGATATTCCCATAAGTCTTTGACTTCTTCATATAATGCATGTTTGCATGACATGACCCCCAACCTCTAATCATTTTTCCCTCTGGACATCAGATTGCCTGCACACTTTGTAGAATGTGGCTTCACAGCTTGACATATTTTCATTGTGACCTCCACAAGGGTAACATAGCAGGACTGTACACTCCACTGTGTTGCCATAAACTTCATGAAACGTTCATCAGTGTTCCCATCCCCGTGATTTGAGAGGTTAGCAATGTTCACATTCTCAGAAGAGTTTACATTTAAAAAATATATATATATATATATATATATTATTGATTTTTGTACAGAGTGGAAGGGAGAGAGATAGAGAGTTCGAAACATCAATGAGAGAGAGTCATCGATCAGCTGCCTCTTGCATGCCCCCTACTGGGGATATGCTCACAACCAAGGTACATGCCCTTGACCAGAATCGAACCCGGGGCCCTTCAGTCCCCAAGCCGATGCTCTATCCATTGAGACAAGAGTATACATTTTTATTGTCTACCCATGAAATAAAATTTTAATGCAATTATCAGGCAAAATAGATTTAGTGGCATCACCTTCTCTGACTAGCTCAAAAACAGTCTGTTGATGCAGTCTGCTGAACATCAATAATCTGTGGTTCAATGCACAGCCTCAGGGTAGGGGATATTGCTCTAAGCCTTTATAGTTTACTTTTCTGATTGCTTATTTGTCTAATGCATAGCAAACCCATGCTGGAATAACCTTGTAAAGATCGCTTTCTGTGGGAGTAGCTCTTACTTGATTCTAGGCACTGGAATATTGACTACTTAATTAAGTAGAGCATACCCCATATCTTCGGTCTGGCCTGGAAGGAGAGCCTGAGACAAGGGTTTTGTGAAAGTGATTCTTTTGAAAGAGTGCTCTCAGGAGTGATCTAGAAGAGACAAGAGAAGAGGTAGGGATAGGAAAACAACCCAGGCAGAGATGTGGTTTCCAGAGTCCTGTTGCAACCTCATATCACAGAAATTTCTCAAAATAAATTATTTTACAGATGTCCCTTTGTGTATGTGTGTTTTTTTCCCAATTTTTATTTATTGGGGCGATATGAGTTAATGAGGTTATATAGTTTTTTGAGTGTGTATATCTATGGTACATGATCTGTATATTGTATTATGTGCTCACTGCCCAAAGTCAAATCATCTGTCATCATATATTTGGCTCCAATTACCCTTGACTACCCCGACCTCCCTTCCCTCCGGAAACCATCGTACTGTGAGTTTTAGTTTTATATCTCGCATATGAATGAAGTCATATGGTTCTTAGCTTTTTCTGACTGATTTATTTTGCTTAGCATAGTATTCTCAAGGTCTATCCATGTTGATGCAAATGACAGCATTTCATCTTTTCTTATGGCTGAATAATATTCCAGTCTATACTTGTACCACATGTATTCCAGTCATTTTTCAAAGGATACTTTGGTTGTTTCCATGTCTTTGCCACCATGAATGGTGCTGCAGTGAACATAGGGATGCATATATCTTTGTGAATAAATGTTTGGGGTGTATACCCAAAAAAAGAAATTGCTGGCTCCTGTAATAGTTTTATACTTAATTTTTTGAGGAACCTCCATACTGTTTTCCATAGTGACTGCACCAGTTTGTATTCCTACCAGCAGTGAATGAGGGTTCCTTTTTTTCCCACAAACTCTCCAACACTTGTTATTAACTGTCTTATTGATATTAGTCATTCTAACAGGCATGAGGTGGTATTTCACTGTAGTTTTGATTTGCATTTTCATCATAGTGAAGTTGATCATCTTTTCATATATCTATTTGTCATTTGTATGTCTTCTTGGAAGAAGTATCTGTTCAGGTCCTCTGCCGTTTTGATGATGTAATAATTCCTGTGTACAAAGACCACCACTCTATGAAGATACATGAACATTGATCTTCATATTTCCATAAACTCAATTATTATTTTCTCAAGGAAGAGTTGAAAACATCTCATATTGTTTAGGAATAAATACCATTATAAATGCATTCATAATTAATATAGAATTAAATATTCTGGACTCAAAATATAATTCAAATATAAATTATAGAACTCAGAATCCAAATAATAACAAAATACTACTAATAAGAAAACAATTGCATCTTATTGAATTGCTATACTTGTATTATTATTATCACCATGTATTAGTCTTCTTGACTAGTTATATAACTTGATCTCCCTCAAAATATTATAACTCAGATATTGCTACTCACAGTTTTTTAAAAAATATATTTTATTGGTTTTTTACAGGGATGAAGAGAGAGGGATAGAGAGTTAGAAACATTGATGAGAGAGAATCATCAATCAGCTGCCTCTTGCACACTCCCTACTGGGGTTGTGCCCGCAACCAATGTAAATGCCCTTGACCTGAATCGAACCTGGGACCTTTCAGTCTGCAGGCCGACAGTCTATCCACTGAGCCTAACCAGTTTCGGCATTACTCACAGTTTTATAGTTGGGGAACTATAGATGTAGAACATATAAATGATTTGCCCAAGGTCATAGAGCTTCTATGGAAGAGGATTTAAATAAAGTTTTATCTGACTTGACCTAATGAAAGGTCTAGCTTGTAACATAGCTTAACCACTTACTTAGTGGATGATCTCAAACAAGCCTCTTAACTGCTTCTCAACTCAGTTTTTTTTTCATGTGAAATTAAGGATAATAATATCTCTCCCTCATAGGTTTGTTGTGGGTATGAAGTAAAATGACTCATAGAAAAACATTAGTACATTGCATGAACTCATACAAAGCAATATACTTTTATTGTTATTTCAAACATTTATGGAAATACTATAAAGGTTATTATGAATCTATGCCAAATTCTTAGTTCTATTATATCATATACCATTTCTTTTAAATGAACAGTGGTTTTTAAAAAGCTATCTCACATGTAATTATGTAGTGGGCAAGTATAAGTGATGAGTTAATAGTGTTGCTTGTGTGTGGGGTGTGTGTGTGTGTGTTTGAAGTGCATCCCTAGCAAATAGCTTTGTAGCTCATTGGAGCAATCAAAATTAAAAATATATATGTGAAGCTTAAATATCAAAAATAACTCCCAGTGAAAGACACAGCACTGCTTAAAGTTTTAAAAGATGTAATTATCATTTTTTTTGCAATCTCTGAATATTTTCTATATTGTTGATAGTAATAAAATGGTTTTAAAAAGTAGTTTTTACAAGGTTATGTTAAAATTTAAATACAGTTGGTGTGTTATTTTCCTATTTCATTATAATATTTTCTCCAATTCCTAGAATATATACAATCCCTGAAAATGGATTCATTCATTGAATTTGAAACTTTGAAATAATGGTATATAAGTAGAAGCTCATTGCGTACAAATGTATGAAATGAAATAATTTTGCAATAACCATCATATTAACAAACTGTTACACACACACATACACAATTCAATGTTTTATTACATCATATACCTGCAAAGTTCTATTAGAAGCTTATGGGCAACTTTTCTTTATTTTCAGAGTGGAAGGGAGAGGGAGAGAGAGATAGAAACATCAATGATGAGAAACGATCATTGATGGCTGCCTCCTGCACATCTCCAATGGGGATCAAGCCTGCAACTCAGGCTTGTACCCTGACCAACATCTAACTGTGACCTCCTGGTTCATAGGTCGATGCTCAACTGCTGAGCCATGCTGGTTGGGCATGGGCAAATTTTCTTATTACTGATAATGATAGTGTAAAGAAATTTAGAATATAAATACAAATATATATTTTTTCTTACTCAAAATTATTGGTGGAAGAGATGATAAAATAAAGATGAATGGTAATGCTAATAAACATGTGGTATAAGACTTATATTGCATATATTGGCCACCTACTATATACTAGCATATCAGGCATTGTTCTAGGGCAATGGTGGGCAAACTGATTAGTCAACACAGCCAAATGCCAACAGTACAACTATTGAAATTTCTTTTGAGTTCCGACATTTTTAAGCTTAAACTCTTCTAACGCCACTTCTTCAAAATAGACTCACGCAGGCCATGGTACTTTGTGGAAGAGCCACACTCAAGGGGCCAAAGAGCCGCAAGAGGCTCGCGAGCCGCAGTTTTCCAATCACGATTCTAGGGGATGGGATATAGCAACAAACAAAATAGACAAAGCCCATTGACTTGCAGAGTGTGTTACATAGTGAGCAAGGTAGATAATATACTCACATACAATCATGCTAACGGGTGACCAATATCCTAAAGGAAAATAAAGTACAGTGCAGGGACAGGAGTTACGGATTGCTATTGTATGTAGGATGACATGTTGGTTAGAGTTCTTGCAGGAGCCAGGTGACACATTCAAATAGGAATAATTTAAGGTAATTTAATAAAGAAACCATTTTACACATGAACCTGTAGGTTTATGTTGATCCCAAAGGATGGTTTCATATTCTGGGAATGGTAACAGCCAAGTCCATTACCAGGCTTGGGTAGATACAATAGATGAGGGGTTAATACAGGTCAGACGGGCATCATCAGAGGAAGCTAGCCAGTCTGAAACAGGGAGAAGTTCCAAGGTACACAATTGTAACCTGAATGGGATGCTGAGAGTGATATGGGGCTAAGCACTTCGGTTGCTGATGAAACACTGGAGCTATTCCGGACTTTGTGCCCGGTGCCTTTAGTGGCTGCTTCTTGCCAAGTGTGTCACTATGGTCATGTCACTCTATGACAACAGAGCAAACATTCCCATTATATTATTCATTAATTTAGAAAATGTGACTGGAGTGTCCATTATAGTTCAAGGTGAAGTATATAGAATAATTGGGGATATGGTCTGCTTTACGTGGGGTGATCAGAGAAGGTTTTGGGGAGGAAATGGCATATTAAACATGAACTTCGGGTGAGAATGAGCATGGGAAGGAAAGAGGGAGAGTTCCCTGTCCGATGCAACAGCTTTCTTCTCCTTCTCCACCTCTGGCTTATCCATTCATAGAGAATTTCTCCCTAGAGTAAATGGTGGTGGTGGTGGTGATGATAATGATGATGATAATGATGATGATTATAGAATTAGGATGAGGACAGTGATATTGAAGATGACAATACATAGTTAATGGTGACAAAATTGATATAGAAAGATTCCCAGGAGGGTAGAGACCATGTGCCTATTGTTTGCTGCTTTATCTACAGCATCTATTAGAGGCGCAGCATTGATATTCAATAAGTGTTTGTTGAATGAACAGAAGCATGAATGAAATATGATGGTAGTGACTAGGAGTGGTTCAATTCAATTGAGTTGATGATAGTGTATTATGTAGCTCAAAACAAGAGGCTGTCAGTTTTTGTCTGTGTCAATTGCCTTTAAGGAAATGAACCTTGCCAGTGATAGTGTATCTCAAACAATTAATTTTCACCTTATTCTGTTGAGCGTTATCACCTAGTGTTTAGCACATTGTTAATTATCACTTTGTAACCATTTGTAAAGTGTGAAAAAGCCTGCTGCACAGATTCCTCTCTTTCACTAATTGCATTTCTTTCCGACCCAGAACAGTGACAAGCAGAACAAAACAGTATTTAGGATAACATGTCTAAAATAAGCTGATTACTACCATCTTCTTAAAAAAATAAAATGTAATTCCTCTGCGTGTACTGATAAAAGACAAAAAGATACGTAGAACATAGAATGCTCAATTGAAAAATCCATAGTAATGTATTTTTGAAAAAAGAAAGCAAGCAAGATGGGCTTATAAGATAGACTTTATTATAATGTCAATAATGTTCCCAGTTATTTATAATTTTATTTTTACATTTGGTTGGATTTGAGTGTTAAGGACAAGGTAGTTGTGATGAAGGGGAGGAAATAATATGCCCAGATTTTTTAACTATACTCTCATTCATGATTTTTATCTTTTCTATGCATATTGCTTAACACAATGGCAAATCGAGTGTTTATATCTATACATATATCAATATAATACTGATCTAGAGGAAGGGAAAATAACAACTTTGGAATCAACAATACATACATGATTCAAATCTGAACTGTGTAAATGGCTGAGTCACTTGGGTCAAATTATTGGTATATAAACATACTGTTTCCAGGAACTTCTCACTCTGCCATCTGCATAATGCAACTGGAAACGTGATTCATCTGGCCGCATGACTTTTTCCAATGGTCGACTGTCCAATCCTTGTGTTCCTATGCAAATTGGAGATGTTTAATCTTGGTAACTGCAGACAGCAAAGGTGTTCAAACAGGCCTTTGGCTTCTATATCCTATACAATGCAGTATACAGCTAATTTGCCTACAAACATCAGGTGATAATAATAATCTGGCCATTCAGTTTATATACTGAGTGGCCAGATTATACACACACACCCACACACACACACACACACACGAGGCCCAGTGCTTGAAATTCATTACTTGGGTGGGGGGGGGGATTTCCCTAGGCCCAGCCTGTACCCTCTCCAACCCTGGACCCTTTGGGAGATGTCCAACCTGCCGGTTTAGGCCCGATCTGGCCGTTGGGCATCTCTCTCACAATCCAGGACCACTGGCTCCTAATTGCTCACCTGCCTGCCTGCCTGATTGCACCTAACTGCACCCCCACCATCCTGTTTGTCCCCAACTATCCCCCCCCCACCAACCTGGTTGCCCCTCACTGCCCTCCTCTGCCAACCTAGTTGCCCCTCACTGCGCCCACCCCCACTACCCTCCTGAAGGCCTGGTAGCCCCATGCAGCCTGTTAGGTAATCCATTTGTTGTTTTGGATGCAATGGTCACTTAGCTATATATATATATAGTAATTTTTGTAATAGGATTGCTGAATTAAAGAGAGGCAATTGTGTCCAACCTTTTTTTTTCCCCCTAAAGAGGTCACATTTTATCCAGGCTGGTGTTGCTCAATAGTTGAGCCTAGACCTATGAACCAGGAAATAAGGTTTGATTCCTGGTCAGGGCACATGCCCAGTTTGTGGGCTCAACCTCAAGACTGGGGCATGCAGGAGACAATCGATCAGTGATTATTATCTCTCATCATTGATGTTTCTACCTCTCTTTCTCACCTTCCATTCAGATATATATATATATATATGTATGTATATGTATATGTATATGTATATGTATGTATGCATGTATATGTATATGTATATGTATATGTATATGTATATATATGTCACATTTTAAACATTATATACCTACTGTTGATCAAAACTGGAATTCTAACTCTGGTCTCCCAGCTACAAAGTGCACTGTTCTGATAACTATGAATCTTTGTAATCCCCTGTGTTCCTACTGAGGATAAGCTGGTATAGATAATAAGAAGGGCAGCCTCACGCTTTGATAAGTGTCTGCAAGTTAATGGTGAATGTCCAAATTAAAAATTTAGTGAGAAACCTGTGAAAAACCTGTTAGACCTATTCTGAAAACTTATAACGACTGATTATTCCCATAGAGGCAATCCATTCCTAGACAAACTCTGAAAAACAATTAACAAACTACAATGTTTCTGCATTACTTTGCAATGGCTATAAAATGGGACAGAATTACCGATTCTAGGCTTCTATTTATTTCACTGCACAACATTGATTACTTACAATGTTCACAGTGTAGAGGTGGGCACAAAGGGTGAAAGACCTGAATACCGTTCAGTCAAGTCACCGTATTGATTTTAGAGCTGCAGGGCAAAACAGGTGAAATCGCTCAAAGGGTACATCAGTCAATGTAGGGAGCTTGTGAACAGCAGAATGATAAAATATGACTTAATCTCTTTGGCAATTAGAAGATGTTGAAAGTTGTGGAGTAAGCAAATTATATGATTAGAGTTATTTATCAGGAAAATTGATTTTGCAAATATGTTATAGTTCCAAATATTGTGTGAGTGTGTTTTCCCTATCTAAGATTGACTTTTCTATATAATCTCATGGAAGTGCCCATTTTTCTTTAGAAAGCTAGCCAATTCCTGGTGATAAAGGTGCTTTTATTCCATTAAAGGAAAAAAAGAGGTTGTAGCTAGGATTCTTTTGGTATGAATATCATCAGGGATCAGTGCCAAAGAGAAACATGGATGATGTTGATTCTAAGTAATTGATCAAGTAAAGAGCTACAGGCAATGGAAGATAAAAAGGATGGGAAAGTTCATTAAGAAAATTGGGAGATTAAGATCCATGCCCTACCAAGCATTTGTGTGACCTTAAAGGATTCCTCTACCTTCTCTGTTCTTTAGGTGTTTCACTGTGAAAAGACAGAGTTAAAATTATCTTTAAATTTAATCCAGATCTAAGCTCTACATTGTAACTGAAATGACCATTTTTATTTTATTATGGAAAATTCAATTTCTTGGATGATTACTCATTATTTGAGATCCTTATGTGAGCATAAAGTTCATTTTGTACACTATTACAGAAGCAGATTCTAATTAAACCTCAGAACTCAGAAACATAGCATTTAACCCAATTTATGACAGCAACAGCTTGGAATGATTGTTTTTGCAATACAGTAATAAATGCTGTACAGCATTGTGGGTATCTCATAATCCTTTATACCTGATCTCCCCCTCCTCTTTCTGCTGGGGACCCAGGATTCCAAACACAAAGCAGTGAAGCCCAAGGGCTATAACTATAGGGGGGCTAATACAGATCCTACTTTAGGACTCTGAGGACAGATTCACTCTGTTGGCTTTTTTACAGAGAGGAAGGGAGAGGGATAGAGAGCTAGAAACATGGATCAGCTACTCCTGCACACCTCCCACTGGGGATGTGCCCACAACCAATGCACATGCCCTTGTCCAGAATCAAACCTGGACAAGCTGATGTTCTATCCACTGAGCCAAACTGGTTTCTGTGCAGACTCACTCTTAAGTAAACTCTTGTCATAACCTGTTCTTCCTTTCTATTTGAGACCAAGTCTAGCCCTAGAACAGTGAAAGTATAATCTCAATCAAGATCTCAGCACCTGAATCTCTTTGATTCACTATCACATGCACATCACCATGAAAAGTTAGAAGAAAAAGTTAGAGCCTTACAATTTCATTTATTAGCTGAATTAATGCTGGGTCTTTGTGTTGATTATATGTCCAGAAGCCGATGTCCTAAATGAGCTTTTTTTTTTTTTATTACCACTGCCCTATGCTCTCAATTGAATCCTTTGATCTTCATAGACTCATTCATTACGTAGTAATGTTTTCAGGTCCCATGGCCATAGATATGGGTAGTCCATAGTTATCTATCTTAGCTTCTCTCCTTACTTCACCCTAACTTACTTGTTGTGCTTGAGTTTTTTTGTTGTTGCTATTTTAATTATAAGTTTCTGTTACTTTTGTTTAGTTTATTTATAGGCATCCTTAAAGGCAAAATTCAAATTGATTTGACCTATATATTGCTCTTTGCTTTGCCTTTGAATTCTCTTTTTTCCCCCATATGCCAACTCCTGAGAGTGGAATCTAGATATGCCATCATCATTACAGGTCCAGAAATTCTCATTGCATCTTTCTGTTACTCAGGTTGTAAATTAAGAATTAAGTCATTAACACGCTACTGAGTATGGTGAGATTGAAGGAGTCTAGAAAAAATAGTCCATTGACTAGCTTTTGGTCACTTTTGGAAATTTTGCTTCCATTCTGGGCCTTTTTTTTTTTTTTTTACCTAGTTCTGAAATTAAGAAGCATGCATAGATTTACCTGGATTCCTTTTCAGTTTTAATTTAGTTAGATAAATAGATAACATTTCAAAATGATGTTACAAATATCTTTTTATTTTGTTTAATTTTTATAGAGAGTCTCAAAAAAAATCAAAGGGAAAACCTCTCTTTCTGCTATTGACTACAGGTAGCAATGGTGCAGGCTTACTCCCTTCTATTGCAGATCTGTCCGTGAAAATTTTTTAAGAGGAAATTTTATATTGTGTGCAAAGCAACCAACTTATAGGCAACTGAACCTTGCTTCAGGTTATGCTGTGGACCTTGGACACATGCCTCAACCTTTCTAAGCTTTGTTTTATAAATACATTAAATGTAAATCACCATATTACCTAATTTATCATTTATTGTGAGGTTCAATGAGTATTGAATTTCCCCCAGTGCCAGGCACATGGAAATGCTTATTAAATGTAAATATAATAATTAATCATATAATTAGTAGAAATATTCCTTCTCATCTGTTTGCAAATGTCCATTCTGGAGGCATGAGGATGCTCATGAATATCATTGATGCTTTATTTTTTATTTAATTTTTTTAACTTTTCAATTACAATTAATATTCAATATTACATTAAGTTTAGGTATACTACATAGTGGTTAGACAATTATATAACTTATAAAATTATTCCCCTGATAAATCTAGAACCCCCTGGATATCATACACAGTTATTACAATATTATTTACTGTGCTTCCTATGCTGTACTTTATATTCCCTTGATCATTTTGTAGCTGTCAGTTTGTGCTTTTCAATCCTTTCACCTTCTTTACCAGCCCACGACCCCCCCCCCCCTCCTACCGGTGCTTTATTTCCTGTACTCCTGTAAAACGCTATAGGTGCATTAATTCATCCTCCATAGATAGCGGTTTGTTTTTGAAGACAGAATGTTTTCCTCAAATTTATACCTCTCACTATCCCCAGCACATCATGTGTGTCTTGCTTAATATCTATTTATGACATCATTTTGTCACTGTGCTGTGACTAAAGAAACACTTCATTTTTCTTTTAAACTTGATTTCTACTGGTAAGCTTAGACAGATTCCATCACTGTGAATATCAAAATCTGAAGAGAATCATATAAATTATCTCTCCCAGGATGGAATGCATGTGGCATGCCTGTATCTTGGCAGACTTATTACTTAGAGCATTTATCTGTAGTTTTTACATAGCCTCAAATATTTTCAAGAGTATTCTGCAAGGCCATTACCAGTATATGAGAGGGTTGAAACCTCTTTCTCAATCTATATCTCATTTTCTTATTATATTAATTTCAAAAGTGAGAACTGGGGAATTTAATTTTGCAATAGAAATCAAGACTTCTGGTCTCCCAGGTTTAGAATTGTGGAGTGCGAGATATTGAAGCAAAGAGAGTGGCATTTCTTATTTATATCTTTCAATTTATGACATGGGTTTTATGAATTCACCTTCATGTTACTCGAACAACAGAAGATTTTATTTATAGATGGGGATACACTCAGAAAACAGTATTGTTAAAATTTGAGTCCAAATTCTGAAATATTTTTTTCCTTTATAATGTTCTCCCTTTAGTCATGTAGCCTAGCCCCATCATTTTACCAACCAGTATCTAGTTCCTAGTGTTCTGGGATTTCCTGGTTTGTTTAAGGTTACACATCTGGTTAGTGCCAGAGTTGGGTACATTTCTGAATAAGATAGTGTTCATTTGCCAACCACAGTTGAAATTTTCACACTGATGTTTTCTTTCATAAAAAGGGAACATAAACGTGGTCTCTACTGAAAATATTTACTTAAAGAGGTGGGCTAAGTCAGGCTCTAGATACATAAGAATTTAGGTTTGAGATTTGCTTATAAGAAGTCTTCAGAGAACACTTCCAGTCATCCAATGTCTTCCATGCTGCTTTTGATGCCTCTGGGAATGCACTACATGAACTGTGACAGTTCATTCATTTTTTTAAATATTCTTGACTCAATTTTTCCCAAGCAGAATCTTTATTACAGTATATGTTAAAAAAGACGGGTCTTAGCAGTCAAATTCCCTTATTAGACAAACTGAGAGCACTACACAGAAAACACACGCGCGCACACACACACACACACACACACACACACACACAGCCAAATATGTCTGCATTTCCCTTTGGAAAACATTGTTTCAGGCAATTTTTATACTTTAAGCACCACTTCCCATGTTTAATTCATCTACCACCAAAGGGACACTTTAGGGATAATGAACATCAATATGGACCTCTTCTGCACAACATTTAGCCTAGTAAATGGTAAATTACTTTGAGCTCTAGTGATTCCACCAGTACACTTCCTAATGCAAACCCAGCATAATTGAGGGCAGAGGAGGGCCACGGCAGATCCCTTAATATATTTCTCTGTCATGTTTGCAAGGATACTGAGCACTAAATGAGGTAAGCTCCATCTAGAAAACCTTTCTGAAGCTTTTGCCCTTGTCATTTGCTATTTTCATGGTTGATCTCTGGCCAATACCCCAAACCAGGAAACAGCGAATACAATGACACCAAGGAGGCAGTTTTTACCTGGTGGCAAATTATAGTAATTCTAGGGGCTGTCTCCTAACAACAAATGGTATTCCTTCTAGTTCTTAGGTTGTCACATAAGGCAACTAAATATACCTATGTAATCTTTATTTCTTCATCTCCGTTGGGATAATATTAATGCTTAAGGATGGTGGCATTTTCCAAATGGAAAAAATACCTTCTTTGTAAAGTACTTGACATTAGGCCAAGAGAAGTGCCACAGATTCCATCACCTTGTACATCATTAGAGAGAGAACAGTATACATTATCTCTCACAGGGTGGAATGTATGTGACATGCCTGTATCTTGGCAGACTTATTAAGAGAAAAGTTCAATAAATGATACCTACTTGTACCACACAGGGCACACTCTCCAATGCTCAAAACAACTCTATGAGCCAGTAATCATTGTCCCCATTTTATAGATTAAAAACAAAAATGAGCCTCAAGGTGGTGCTGTAATTGACAAGCTATTAAGTGGTCAAATTAATGGTAGTCTGTTCTGTTCCAAAGCCTATGGTTTTCCACCTCACCAAACATGACATTACTGTAGCATTCGGGAAATGGTCATCAGAGTTAAATAAACCTGTTTGCAAGGCACCGTTAGAAAAAACAGCTCAATTCCAGCCCTGCCAAAACGCTGACCATTGTGTTTGGCAGACACACTTCAGCTTCCAGATGGATAATGTTGAGCGAAACCACTATTCAGGTCAGTAAGTCAGCCCAGAGGAAGTGTTTTTGCTGCTATTATGTCCTGGCAGGACTATCAAATGTGGTCATGCTCAGAATCTGTTGTCTATGGGGCACTTCCAGGGGCAGAGGCGAAAAATGGGAAATGCCTGTCTTTAGAATACCCATACTAAGATCGCCTTTTTCATGCTTCATGGAACAGAACTGCAGGCATCAAACACATATCTTCACAAAACATGAAGAGATGAAGCTCTGCCCTAAAGGAAGATTTTGGAGGAAGGTGTGACAAATTCTGGGCAAAGAGTACATCAGGAATTTATAGAATAATATACAGCATATTCATTATTGAAAGAGGTATAGTGAGAGAAAATAGCATGTGCGTAGGACATGGACAATTCCTGTCTCTTGTTTCTTGTGATCTTGGGCAAGTTGCTTAACTCTCCTGAGTCTCCTTTGCATCATATGTAACATAGGAGTAATAACCTATTGAATAGCGTTGTCATGAGTAATAGAAAGATCAAAAAGTGTTTAAAGTTATTGACACAGTCATTGGTGCATAGTCATTGGTGCATAGCACAACTTCAATCCATCTGTCCTTACATCACCATCTTGCAATTTAATTACTAAAATCTGACATCTTAAAAAACTTCATATAGTCAGACATACTACACAATGCATTGAAGCTGATTTATTGAAACTATAACAATTGGACATGTAGAAGTCAAGAACTCAGCAATGATTGGTTTACCTATAAAAGAATGGTTTCCAAAACCAAATGGATCCTCCACATCCTAACAATCTGGCTTTGTTTACTTCCCTTATCTTATTGCATTCTCATCCCCTGTGACTGTATTAAAATATCTCCACACTCCTCAAAGGTCTATGGCCCACTTCTCCACCCCACACTCCCCTCACCTTGAACAGATGACCCAAAAGATCTCCTGAAAAATGTTTCATAGTATCTGCACTTTTCCTTTTTGGTGCCAAATATACTCACAATTACTTACTGAACACTGTTGTTCTGTTAAAAATCAATTTCAAGTGTCTACAATAGCTTCAGAAATGGAGAAGGTCTTTGAACATATATACTAAATGAATAATAAATTTTAAGACATAATAATCTAGGTGAATTGAAACAATGGGACATTTTACTTTTGGATTGAGAAAAACACCTTCTAATCTACTGCCCTTTCTACAATGTAGAGTATTTAAGTTCTGTGATAATTTCCAACTACTCCATGATGTAGGCAGCTTGAGGTTATGATCTCAAGTAAATGTCAGTTGAGAGACCATAGGTACCTTTCCAGAAAGGATTATTTGGCTGGGATTAAAACATAGGTCTTCCTTTCCCCATTCATTATTTCCAGTATAATATATATTATGAATACTCATCATGAAGAACAGTGCTTATCCTTATCAAACTCAGAGCTGTCTGAAGGAAAGCTTATTTAATACTTATAGACGGTAAATGTCTGGTCAACACATTCTGTGTCCTGGATTTGTTCAATCAAACTGGTATGCCAATCACTTGATCCTATTTTAGATTTTTATTTTTCTGTTAGAAGGACAGATTGTTATAGAATCTTAGCATTTACAAGCCCGAGAGGACTTATAGTTGGTATCTCAGTATTTTGCAGTGTAGTTAGACTGCAGGAGGCTCACCTTGCTACATCTTCACTTCAAATGAAAGGAGTAGGTGCAGTGAAAAAAAAACTGGAATTAAAGTAAGCTCATTAGTAGCATCTATCTCCACAGAAAGGGCTAAAGCATGAACCAATTATGGGCACACATTTCTTGGCTGGTCCAAATTTAGGCCTTAAAGATTTACCAATCCTACCTCTCATTTGAGAAATAAAAATATAGGAACTTAAATGCCTTGGTTAATCACATATATACTAAGGGAATGAGAAATAGAAGGCCTGCTTTACAAATCAGTGGTCTTACTACTTAGCCACCCTCAGCAAATGTCTCATGTGGCTCTTAATTAAAGCCCTTATTCTTTAGTTTTTCCAGTAATTAGATGTGCAGACTGTTGTTAAATGAGAGAAACTTCTTATTTTCCTGGATTTCCTTAGAATATTTTAAGTCCAAGCCATGAACCACAAATTACTACTGAGAGTTTTAATTAGTGGAACCTATTATATATTGTATATACTAGTATGAAATAACAGATTAAGCATTACAAAACTTAAAAGTAGCCCGAATGATATGCCAGATATCCTCTTTAATATAGTGTCTCTTTTAATCCTCACAAAATTACATGTAGTGGTACAGATATACCTGTTCCCAAGAGTTAGCCCTTATATAGAACTTATTATGTACACACACAAACACACACACACACACACACACACACACACGACCTTATTAACCTCACGATAACTCTTTGAGGTCAGCATTATTATTTGTACAGATGAGAGGATAAAGGCTCAGGGGCACTAATTAATGGTTTTTCAGGATGCATTGCTTAAATGCTTCCTCTTGTTAGATGGTATATAAGCACAGGGGACATAGAATGCATATGAAAGTAGTGTTCCTGGAGACTATACTCTAGTGAGGGATATAGATTTTAAACCAAGAGTTGTTATTTCTTAGCATGAAACTGCTGTAACAAAGGAATATCCATTGGAGTATATGATATTGAGATAAAATCTGATCTCTAGCAAAGGGAAGCTTTTCTCTAGGCCTTTATACAAGACAAGGGGTCCAATACATGAATTCATGCACCTTGAAAGGAACTATGGGCCACAAGGTGTGGTAGGCACAGGAACCGGTCTAGGGCCCATCCACCATGCCCCCACCTGGCCCCTCCCACCATGGCCCCTGGTCACCTGTCTCCCAGCAATGGGGTCGGCCCCACTCCCACTGGCTGACTAAGCAGAGCGATTGTGGCTGGCACCAGCAGCAGGTGCGAGCAGGGCCAGTGCCATCTTTGGGTGTAAGCAGCAGCTGCTGCCCCATCACCCCTCAGGAGCAGGGGGAGGTGGAGAAGCCCTCAGGGGCTATCAGGGCCAGCAGCTGCCACTCACACCTGCCATGGCACCCAGTGATTTGGACCAGCACTGAGCACTGGCAGTGGCTTAGGCACCAGCAGTGGGTACAAGTGGGGCTGGCACCAGCAGCAGGTACAAGTGTTGTGCAGGACTGTGGCACACAGGAGCAAAGAATTTTCAGTAACCACCAGATGCTCACCCCAATGATAGCGACCAGCACCCCGCCTTGGTCTGGCACCCCTGCTTACCTGCTCTGTCATCCCACCATGGGCCAATGCCTGCCATGTTATGCACATGCCCCCTGGTTGTCAGCACACTTCATAGCAACCAGTTATTCAGTTGTTTGGTGGTTCTGGTTGTTCCACCATTCAATCTATTTGCATGTTAGCCTTTTCTTATATAGGATTAGAGAGGCTTCCTATGCAAAGGTAGAGGAAGGAGAATAAAAACTATGAGTGCACCTGGAGGGTGAGGCTCAATGATTGAGCATCAATCTATGAACCAGGAGGTTACAGTTTGATTTCTAGTCAGGACACATGCCTGGGTTGTGGGATCAATTCCCAGTGGAGGGTGGGCAGAAGGTAGATGATTCTATCTCATCATTGATGTTTCTCTCTCTCCCCCCTCTTTCTTCCTTTCTCTGGAGTCAGTAAAAATATATTTAATTCAAAACAAAACAAAACCATGAGTGCTGGGACTGCACTCTCCAGTGCCCAACATGAAAAGTAGTCAGGGCACATTCAGATGTGTATAAGTCCAGTTTGTGTATAGTTTTCTAAACTATATTTGTTAACACCTTATTTTTCAAGATCACACGTAAAAATGTTAATGTTTTGAATATATTAACTTCCCCTGTTTAATGTACATAGTGTGGCTACGAGAAAATCTATAGTTACACATAGAACTTGTTTTTGTCTCTTCCTAAATAATTATTGGGAAGGCTGGTAGAGAATTTCAGATCAAGGCAAACATCTGCAGCTAGAATAATTCATGGGCGAGCAGTAGGCCTTGGAGGCACAATGGGTCAACTATTGGGATGTAGCAAGAGATGAGCCTTGCAGCCCATCAACCTCCAGGGTTCCCTCCTTCCCAAGAGCCCAAGAGCTCTATAATACACAGATCCATGTTCCACATTCCAAATTAGCCTCTCACAAAGAATGTACCCAAAACTGCAAACACAGGAACTGTGATTCACTGCTGCTAATTCCCTGAATGAGCAAGACTTTTTGGCTAGGGATGGAGCACTGGGAAAATTACACACACACACACACACACACACACACACACACACACACACACACACTAGAAGCCTGGTTCATGGGATTTGTGCACTGGTGGAGAGCACAGCAGGTGGGGTCAGCCCACTGTAGGAGCTGCTCATCCTGGTCAGCCAAGCAGTGCTCCTACTGTCGGAGGGCACTGGCCACTATGGCGCAGCTCCTGCATTGAGCATATAGCCCCTAGTGGTCAGTGTTCCTCATAGCAACTGGTCAACAGGTCATTCTGGTTATTCTGCCATTTGGTTGCTGTGCTTTTGTTATATAGGATTTTTAAAAAAAAATTTTTTTTTTTTACTGCTTACACTAACCTTTCTCCTCTTTTTTCATCCCTTCTCTGTGGTCTCTCTTTCTCTCTCTCTTTCTCTCTCTCTCTCTCTCTCTCTCTCTCTCTCTCTCTCTCTCTCTCCCTCTCTCCCTCTCTCTCTCCCCTTAGTGTCAATTGTCAGAAAACTCCTCCTTTAAGAAGATCCTAAGGGTCCACTCTCATATCTCTAATCCTATTTCAAAGCAATGCACATATTGTCCTAGAGCTTATTATATTCTTCTTTTTGTTTTAGCTGTATTATTCTGCTTTTTTCCTGCGAACAACCAAGGGGATTTACTGAAGAGAATTAATACCAAATGAACACTAGTTATTATCCTAACTAAATAAATAAGTAAAAGAGAGAGAGAGAGAGAGAGAGAGAGAGAGAGAGAGAGAGAGAGAGAGAGAAGGAAACATTAGAAACATGGTCAAATCTTTTTTTAATGCTGTGCACAATATTGCTTTTGTGTTCTTTGGTAGCAAAGCCCATTTTTTAAAAGTGTGTGCATTTGTGTGCACCTGTGACCATGATACAGGCAGAGTTGAGGTGTCAATGTGGACAGCTGTGCTTTTCTACCTCATTAGCAGTAACTCAAGCAGGGTTTCTGGATTTGAAAGGGGATTTTGCTGGAGTCTTCCTCCCTGAGCGCAAAAGAGCTAAAGTGACCTCTGCCATTTTCACTGATGGTGTCCACCATTGTTATTAAAGCCTAGATCAAGAGGACCTTCCTTAAAATATTTATATAGCTAGTTTTTATGATCATAGCATATATTTGCTTTGAATTTTCATAAGATCTATTGTGGATTTTGCTATTGCTTTTTTACCAGAGATCTTTGGATGGTTCTTTGTGATATCTGCATCTATCAATCTATCTATCTATCATCTATCTATCTATCTATCTATCTATCTATCTATCTATCTATCTTACCGCTTTTTTTATTTCTCTCTCTCCTTTCAGATTTTTGTTTTGTTTTGTTTTTTTGTTTTTTGTTTTTTGTTTTTTGTTTTTAAATTTTTTTTTTATTGATTTTGTACAGAGAGGAAGGGAGAGAGATAGAGAGTTAGAAACATCGATGAGAGAGAGTCATCGATCAGCTGCCTCTTGCATACCCCCTACTGGGGATACGCCCGCAACCAAGGTACATGCCCTTTGACCAGAATCGAACCCGGGACCCTTCAGTCCCCAAGCCGACGCTCTATCCATTGAGCCAAACCGGTCTCGGCGAGATTTTTGTTTTGTTTTGTTTTTCTTTTTTGTTTTTATTTGCATAGCAAACAAAAGTTTAATAGCTGTTCTACCACATTCCCTGAACATGGCCCTGAGGCTGTCTAATTCAATTTACCTAGGAAGGTACTGTGTAAACATTCTAGTTGCCATGGCTATATTGTGGAAGCATGGGCATGGTTTGGTTTGGGGATGAAAAAGTGCAGAATTCATGCAAGAGTTACTGTTTTGGATGATTCTTGGTAAATCAGTAAATGCTTGCTGTTAAAGCGATCAATGGAAATAAATCCTAGACAGAGAAATTAGAACTGAGCAAAAATTTATAATAGTGGAAAAAGTCACATCCTGTGAAATAGTAGTTCAGTTGAGCTGGGATATAGGGCATAAGGATGTAAGCATTTTGGAGAGGACAGGGGTTGGATTAATGTCTTATTAAGTAATTTAGTCTTTATCCTGTAGATATTGACAGGTACCAAAACATTTAAAGCATAGTCATGTCATTAGCTTTGTATTGAGAGAGAAAATCCTATGGTAAGGCAGAAATTGTTTCCTTGTGTGCAACCTTGTTCCTTATGTCTAAAAACCCTGAAAGCGAAACTTCCTATTGTGATTTGCTTCCTTTTCCTAGGGACTTAAGATAGTCCTCGGCATATAATAGGAATTTATGCCTCTCCAGCTAAAATAAATGACTAGTATTAGAGCATGTTTCTGTAATAGGTAGCATGTGTGCTTTGGCACAACACAAACCAAAATAAATAACTTGAGTTCTACTTCTTAATAGATGTGTATCATTTTTGAGCCTTTATCTCCTCACCCATCAAAATGAGAATGTAACCACCATGCTTCAATGTTACTAAGAGAAATTTGCTGGATGCCTCCAAATCCCTCAGCCACATTTTGTGTTTCTACATCGGCATGTGTGTATATAACGGTTTTCATGGATTCTTAAATTATCCCCTCTCTCAGAGTATATCTTCAAAATGAACTCAAGGAAATGTTGTTAGACACACATTGCCATAAAAACAAAACAACCGACTACTGAAAAGAATTTACTTTGAACATTATTAGGACAATATGTTAGCTGCAGAAAAGAAAGAGATTTTAGTACAACCACTTCAAATTCCAAGCAATGCCTAATAAGAGGTTACAGCAAGAATAAAATCCAAGCTGTACACTAGGTGTTAAGCATACTCTATCTGACCCTGAATAAAATTCTAGCTCTATTCTGCACAGATGATAGAAAGCAATATTCCTGTGCTCCAAAAATATGTGTGCATTGAGACAATAACTAGATGACTTATTAAAATTGTTCTTTTAGCATGACCTCTAATGGGGGGTTCAAGATATTAAATGAAAAAGAAAAAAATCCCAGCTAGGGTGGCTCAGTGGTTGAGCATCAACCCATGATCCAGGAGTTGACAGTTCAATTCCTGATCAGGGCTAATGCCCAGGTTGTGGTCTTGATCCCTTGTGGGGGCTGTGCTGGAGGCAGCCTATCAGTGGATCTCTCTCATCATTGATGTTTCTTTCTCTCTCTCTCTCTCTCTCTCTCTCTCTCTCTCTCTCTCTCTCTCAAATCAATAAGAACATATTGAAGGAAATATTAAAAAAAACTTTCAGTGACTTATCATGGAATGGAAAATGAATGTAGGACACTGATGCTTTGATGAGATGTATTCCCAATGTGAAATAAGATTTCAAGTTGGATTACTACACAGAGACACAAAATCCAAAAAGTGCAAAGCTCTAGCAAACTGTAATCTGAGCTGTGGAAATAAGAGTAGGAAATTTCCCAAATAGTAGCAGCCCAGCCCAGTTTCCATCCCATCCTAAGTTCTTCCTTGGGAAAGTGCAATTACTCCTGGGGACTTTCCATCACAATTTTCTCAACACACAGCCCAGGCTGAATCCAGATTGATTCACTCCTGAGCTTACTTTGTCTGGTTTATCTAGCCAAATGGTGCTTTCTGCATTGACTGAATTATTTTAAAAGGTTTAAATGTATTTTGAAGTTTCCCCTTTATCTGTATATTTTTATATTTTTTCTATTTTTTTATAGTTTAAAAGCATTCCATATATTAGTACATATATCTCCTTTTTTTCCCCATTGGCCTTCCCCCAGCCTCCCCTTACCTTACTGTGCTTGGGGGCCAGATGGCAATGCTGTTGCTGGTACTTTAAATAAATTAAAAATAAGAGGTCAGGCAGATTTCCAAATTCTATGTGTGAAGCAAAGCATGACATGAATCCCCTCACAGTTTCTTTCTTGTCTTTTTCTTTAAAATGTTCAACTTCCATGAAAAATTCAATCAGCGTATCTCTGATTCATTTGCACATAATACGTGGGAATGCTTTGTAGTTGTTGGCTGATGTCAGGTGCATGATGAAGGTCTGCACAGGTCCTTCCTAGCCTTTGGTTCCAGAAAGTGAAATGTTGGATTTAATGTTTAATGTGAAGGTCTGGAAAAGGTTGATTCTGATGCTGTGCTTGAACTCCACAAATGGTAATTATATCCAACCTCAGGAAAATGTATTTCTCCATGGGCATTGTTATAATATGCAGTTTTATAAGGTATAATAATCATATCTGTACTCATACTCTCCTTGGTCCTAAAAGTAAGAGGGTAACAGGTGAGTGTTTGAAAAGGATGAAACATTGAAATGACAAATGACTCTGGATATAAATTTTTTGAGAGAATAAGTGCTTAAATTGAATAGTTTTGTAATTTGTGGCCATTGATACTTATCTACGCCTATGAATTCAGAATCTACACATATTAAGGTTTGGGTGGACAAGAACAGATAGAGAAAATAAATTGTGTCTTAAAGGACAGTATTAGGGTCCATTAGTCGACCTGTATTAGTCAGGATAGGCTCAGTTATGCCCAAGTAACAAAGAACTCTAAAATCTCAGAGAATAGCATTAGTTGGGTGAGTCAAAATAGGGGCTCTATTTGTTATGGCAATTCAGAAGTCCAAGAGGAAAGGCATTTTACCTAAACATGCTTCTATATCTCCTGCATTGGTATAAAGACAATCTGATGAATTGTGGCTTCCTTCTTTAAAATTTTATCCAGAAGTGCTTGGCTGGTATGCCTCAGCAGTTGAGGGTTGACCTATGAACCAAGAGTTCATGTTCAATTCCTGTTCAGGGCACATGCTCAGATTGTTGGCTTGATCCACAGAGCGTCTGCCCCCTGGTCCTCAGTGTGCATCATAGCGACCAGTGGTTCCACCATTTGGTTGATTTGCATATTAGCCTTTTATTATATAGAATGTCCCTGGAAACCTAAGGCTACTTAGGCTTGAGCAAACAATGAGTTGGAGGGGCAAGAACTACCTCAGGAATGGTATGTCATTTCCTTCTTGATTCTCTCTCTTTCAACATGCCTTTGTTCAAATTCTCCTACAGCTCTTGTAAACTTTGGCAAATTAATACCCTGAGACACATCATTCACATCGGTTACATTGGAATGCTGTAGAAATGGCAACCTTATGATATTGATGCTTGACAAACAGATACTAAGTAATTAAAGCATATTACTGTGTTTAACTTTAAAAATGCATTATAAGCTGTCATATGATGCAAATGTTCGTTATATCTTGTTGTCATATTTTATTGTTCAAAACAATCATCTTAAGTCTCTTAGGCATTATAATTACTCAAATTAATGTGCCCAAAGAGTAATAACTATAATTGATGTACTAGTTGTTAGAGAAGAAGGGAACTTGTAGGTTAGTGGTCATTAATGTATTTTTAGAAGTAAAAATATTTTTGCTTTTCTCCCAAATGAAATAAATAAGACCCAGTCTTTAAAAAAATTAAATCTGAAATTATATATGGAGTGTTGGTTTTAGAAAAAAAATGTCTCAGTGTCTTTCTGTTTTGATATATATATCATGTAGTTTATTCTTCTTTGTTGTCCTAAATAACTCATATGTTTATTAATATAAACCATGCTTGATAAAGTTAAATTAATTAATATATCTGAGAAATTAAGAAACCATTTTAATATCAAATTGAGGACTAATCTTAAAAAAGAAATTTTAAAACATACTGAGCCAGTTTTCATGGTGTACCTGAGTCAGATCCTCACTCATAGACCAATGTAGACACATATGCTTTTCCTTTTCACACAAAAAAGATGTTCTTCTCTGTAATAATCCTATATAATCCTATATAATAAACAGGTAATATGCAAATTGACCCTAATGGCAAAATGGCCAGAATGACCCCTTGACCAGTGACTATGAGACACACTTACCACCTCTAAGTCCATTTCCCTGGCCCGCAGGCTCCCATCACCCGACATGAACGGGGAACCAGGAGTGGGTAGCTGGGAATGCAGGCAGCACCAGAACAAGGCCCCCACCCTGCCTGTCACCCTGAACACAGAGGGCCGGTGAGTGGGCAGGAACAGCTGACCTCTGGGTCCCCCTCTCGCGCCCCCCCCCAGCTTTGTCAGCAGGCAAAGATTAATTGCTTGATGGCATACAGGTAACCAGTGAGTGGCAGCAGGGGGCTGGGCCTGTTGCCAGCAGCTGGGGAAGATGGCCTAATTGCAGGCCAGGCCTAGGGACCATATCCACCCATGAATTTCATGTGGCCAGCCTCTGTATTAAATAAGCTTAACACCCTTTACACTTTTTTAAATATGAATAGTCTGTTTGAAAAAAATCACATTTTCGTTTTAAAGGCTTCAGATATAGTGCTCAAAATTAGAGATATAGGGTCAGAGAAGTATTCTAATGCAGAAAAGCTTATACCTTCAGTCAGAGGGCCAGGCACATCTATGATTGAGTTCAAGAGAAGCCAGTGCAATGTGCATTCCAAATGGTGTTTGGAACAAACGGCCTGTGTGCGGGTGGTAGGAGTGATTAATCCAGGAGGGGGCATCAGGAGAGGCTTGCAGATATGTTCCATCATCATTTGTGCCGTGTGGGTGAGGGAGCACAGGATCATGTAGGTTCTTTATTTTTGACTTCCAACTGGCCTCTAATTAATTTCCAAGGGACTCTCTCTTTGGATTAGCTCTTCCCTTCACACACACACACACACACACACACACACACACACACACACACAACCATTCCCACCTCCCAACCTTTTAATTGTTTAGGCATTGATTGCTGAGAAAGCTTTTGACCAAATGATGAAGAGTTGCTCATTTTCTGGGCCCTGGGTTTCAGTCCACATTTTCTGTACATCGGGATTTAAACCAAGGCACAGACCTTGGGTTTTGGGTTTTGTTTTATTCCACTTCTCTGGGACAGTATTTGTTCAAGTGTTTCCTTAATGTTTGGATAACAATTGCACCGACATAATTAAATCAATGTGCCAGTCATAAGGAAAAAAAAAAAGGAAATGCAACTATAAATATGTAAACACAATGGCCTGTGCTATTGTTAGGGGACACAGATATGCAAATAAGTAAGGAAGTATATAACCTGTAGGAAAACAAAATTTGAATTGAGCTCAGATAACTCTGACAGGCTAGAATTCAGTTCAGTCAGAACTTACCCCAACCTAACCCAAACATTCAGTAACACTTTAAGGCTTATGGACTATTAGCATTTGTAAACAGCCAACGTTGATTCAGAATCTGATGTTTAACTAATAGTGCTGATGTTTTTGTTCTTATATTTTCCATCTGCTGGGAAGACGTTTGGACTCAGTTCATCTTCAGAGAGAATCTAAACATATATGGTTATGGTTGTAAATATAGCAGAGTCTGTCTACTGTTATAGATTTTTCTATTCTCTTCTTAGTTAGCTGCCTCTTCCTGTTTCCTCCATCTATAAATGGGCACCTAGAAGTCCATTTACCTAGCTTATTTTTCTTTTCCTGTTTTCTCCTCTTTCTTTATTTAGGTCTCAAGTTGGTTATGATACTTTGTACATGAATTATTAAGTCCCATTTCATTTCTCTGGTGCTTGGAGAAGTGGAGTTCATAGGGCCTTTGGCATGGAACAGCTAAAACACCCTCCACTCCACACATAGCGTACGTTCAATTAACTAGTGTAATTCGCTAATTACTGTGCTTAGATGCTATTGTCCCCAACAAGAGTTAAGATGGAGTGATCCCAAGGGGTGGAGACAAAGGACTCTGTCCATCCTACCGCACTTGTAAACATTTGACAGGCTATTAGCCATGAACATTGTTTTTCAGGAATTGTAATGTCATGAGGACAAATACATATTATACTATTTGCTTTCAATAGCAGGATACAGAGTTGTGTACAAAGTAGACCACAGACATTCTTGAAGCACTAGTCAAAGAAATAAAAGAAGGAAAAGGCACTGGAATGAAACAAGTTTTTATCATATGTTTGTTACTATAATAATATGATAAAAAATTATGGGTACATTTTTTTCCTTCTCTCTCTCTCTCTCTCTCTCTCTCTCTCTCACACACACACACACACACACACACACACACACACACACACTACTCACAATGCCTATATAGGGAATAACATTATTAAAGGAAAACAATCTATTAACAATGCATTCTTAATTTTATGGGCAGATGCATAATTGATTCACTTTTTCTTCCTGGTTTCATCAAATTTACATGTGATGATACTACTTGTTTGGAATGTGTTTTGTTGTTGTTTTTTTAGTCACTTTAATGCACACAAAATATGCACACTACTACTTTTCCTAAGCAGCAATTATAGAAAAAAAGTCAACTTGAATTGTATAAATTGCAAAAAATGCTGAGAAGGTCAAAACATTAAGCAGGTATTATCAATGCCATGCTGATAAACTATTTCTACTTGGGGAGTAAAATCAATATGTCAAAATCAACCTGGAAGGGAAAGAGAGTAATGATTTAAAAAGTGCTTTAAACTATGATTCAGGTAGTGGAAGACAGGAAGTCCTTTTTTCTTTCTTAAATTCATCTTCTTTCTGGCACACAACTCCTGACTAAAAAGGCTTAAAATCTTTTTAGTAAAGGTAAAAGGAAAAAATAAAATAAAGATCCTCTACAGAGGGTGCTTTCCAAGTTTCCATTGCATGCTGCTTCCCTTTTACTCTCTGCTAGATAGTATGAGTTTAGAACAACTAAGTTATGGCTGCAACTTCCTGTCAGATACTGTTGAGGCACAGAAGACAAATTGATAAACTATGCTAACCTTAAGGCTCATAATTCAGTTGTCTGAAGTTCATCTTGCAAGAGCAATTTGTACAAGCAATAAAAAAAAAAAAAAAATCAGGGAAAACTATGAGGGATGCTCCTTTTTTTCATTTTGTTTTGTTTCTTAGAGACAGTTTTATCCAGTAAAAAGGTTTTGCATTCTTTGAATTTATTGCTTTTTGAGCCAAGTGTAGAAACTGACTGGATTTCTAAATTTGATGGTGTATCATCTATAAAAAATGTGTGCTTCTTAAAAAAAAAAAAAAAAGAAGAAGAATTTTTTAAGCAGGAGGCTATCATTTCTGACCCAGAATTTGTATGGGAAACTCTAACTTTTGCCCAATATGTATCATTCCCCCTTCTACCCACCCCAAATTTTATATTCAGCAACTCTTACATTGACTATATTTTATAAACATGATACAATTACATATTTAATGTATGTTTTATTAGATAAAAGATAATTTTAACAGCTTTTGTGTTCACTTTTGTGTCTCAGCATCAAGCAAGGAGCCTAGCACATAGTCTAGGCATATAACCAATACCCAGGACATATTTGAGAATAACAATATTACTCAATAAATGATATTTTTTGAGTTTTAGATATGTTCAAGGCACTGTGGTTGACAAATAACAAAACAACAGAAAACACAAATTATTAACTTTTATTGAATTGTTATTATATGCTGAGAATTATATCGGGTACTTAATTTTCTCAATTAGTCTCCCAAATAAGATTAAATAATTTGAGACATTGTTTTTGTTTTTACCGTTTACATATAAAAATGTTGAGGTTAAGGCAGGTGAAGTAGTTTTCCCAATCACAGAGCTAAGAAGTGGCAGGACCAGACTCTTGCATAGGAGTGGCTTCTCATGCCTCATCTACTTCTGTCCTGACAGTGAGTATACAAGTGTTATTCGTCAGCTGATAAAACTGAAACTCACAGAATCAAAGGATACTCTGCATGACTTTTATAATGAAAAAGGGTAGAGAAAAAATATTGAACCTAGTTCTGAATGCTTCCAAGTTCAAGGCTCTTGTCTTGAGAGGTAGATTCTTTGGAGGTTTTAAGGATAATTTAGAAATTGAACCCTCACTACAGAACTTAGAATTATGAAGAGGTCAGACACAAAGAAATGGCACAAAGCAGGAAGTGATAAATGCAATGAAAGTAATATGGACAGATAACAATATTTAATGGGTGAGGAGGAGACTGAATTATAAACAGCTTCACAGAAGGGGATATTCAAAATTTCTCTTAAAAAATATATTTTATTGATTTTTTTCAGAGAGGAAGGGAGAGGGATAGAGAGTTAGAAACATTGATGAGAGAGAATCTTCGATCAGCCGCCTCCTGCACACCTCCTACTGGGGATGTGCCCCCAACCAAGGTACATGCCCTTGACCAGAATCGAACCTGGGACCCTTCAGTTTGCAGGCCGATGCTCTATCCACTGAGCCAGGTGGATATGAGCATGAAAAGAATGAGTAACAAGGAGCCATAGACCCAAGAGTTTGGGCTGAACATACACTTTGCAAGGGAGAAGAGAGATACTATACGGTGCTACGGACTTCAGTTACACAATCTCTCCAAAGGTTACGTTTTTCAAAGAGGTAAATCATAGTGGTCTTAAGATGTCATATTCAAAAGCCAACATTCTTCAAGTTACTTTTGTCATTAAAAAAAAAGATGAAAGAACTTGATAATACATTTATTCCTTCAACTTCTACTCTGGGGAGAGCCCTGTATTAGGAATAGGGGTTGGAATAGATGGGAAGGGGCAGCCAAAGAGTCAGACGTAGAAGGGGTCTGATGAGACCGTGATCAGTTGGAGAATGAACCTTAGACCCAAACAAAATAAAAAGCGAAGTGGCCCATACAAAACTTGAATTTACAACTGGCCTCATTAGTGCCCTGTTCTAGCTAATTGGGCTGTATGTTAATGCACCGGGCAGGTAGCAACATTGGGAGATAAATGGAAAACACTCTATCCTCCGACTTCGTGGATCTATAAAAGGGCCAGATGGTGGCACTTTATCAGTGGAATGAGTCATTCTGGAGGCACGTTTGAAGTCTCAATAAATATGGGGCTCACATAAACAGAAGTTTATCTACAAATGCCTCCTCTAAACAGGTGGAGAAAGGAGTCTGGCGTGGTTTTAGACAGAACACCGGATTAAGAATTAGGGCACTGATGGTTCTCAACTGCTGAACACATCTGTACCTACTCCTCCTTATCTTCAGATTTTCCTTCTCCCAGAAATGTGTGAGCTTGACTCCTTTTTAACCTTTATTTATCATCTTAGTTATCTTTCCTCAGACACCTTTCCCTCACTAATAGTCTTGAGATTAATCTTTGATCATATGCTTGATCTCATTACTGTTGGTTTTCTATGATAATGAAAATGTATGTATTACTTGTTCACTGTTTTCTATCTACACTAAAACCCAATCTCTCTGAAGGTAGGGATTTTTTAATCTTGATTACCAATGTATCCCCAACATCTAAAATAATACCTGGCACATAGTAGATGCTCACTACATATTACAGAATAATGAAATGGTGCTTTGAGCCCCACTACTGTCTAACTTAAGACAAAATATTTGGTCTGATATGTTGCTGTTGTTGTCCTAATGAGGATAAAAATAGCAATGTTTTGTGCTGTTATAGAGATCAAAATTGTCAAATTACCTACAGGCCTTTCACAATTTATATTGGACTAGAGGCCTATAGCATGAAGATTCTTGCAATAGGCTTTCCTTCCCCTGGCTGCCGGCATGGGTTTTCCTCAGGCACCCAGGACCCAGGCCTTCGCTCTGGCCACCACTTTCCATCTTTGCTCTGGTGGGAGCATTTGCTCCAGCTGGAGCCTCCAGTGTTTGCTTTGGCCAAAACCTTCAGTCTTCTCTGCTCCAGTCTGAGTGCAGCTCCTGTAGCTCCCTCTGCCCCGTCACCCCTCCTCCTCATAGCAGGCGTCCTGCCTGGCCACTCTGTGCCTTCTTATGCAAATTAACTCACCATCTTTGTTGGGTTAATTTGCTTACTCACTCCTGATTGGCTGGTGGGCATCATGGAGGTATGGACAATTTGCATGTTTCTCTTTTATTAGTGTAGATAATAGAACATGAGTTTGCCATTATTATCTGCAAGAGTACCATCTTGCAGATAAAGATTAATGCCACAAAGGAGATAAATGCTGTTCATAGGTAAATTAGTAAGAGATTATGTGTCATCAGCCAATTCTGTTCCTTAGTCTGTGTTTCCTTTTCTCTAATATGTGTGGTCCCCATAATTCTAGGACAATATGACTTACTGATGTACAGCAATCTAATTCCATGAGTACGTACCCGCAAAAATTGTAAGAAATTAACAGTTTGAAATAATAGTGCGTATTGCCTCTCCACAATAGCATTATTCAGAAATAATCAAGATCACATTGTGCAGCATGGGAAAGGTAGGGAATAACATATGAGCAAAACTGTGTTTCTATATCTTGTACACAGAGAGCTTGATGCTGAGTCTAAGAAGTCAGAGATAGCACTGGAGTCTGAGAAGGAACACATCTTAGTCAAAATAACAGGGAAATTACCAAGAGATTGTCTTTCTCAATAACACTTAAGAGACACCAAATACCAGGCAAAGAAAATGTTAGGAAACGTTCATGGGCAAGTAGGGAGCATGAAATTCCAGGAACAAGAGCAGAAAAAGGGAAAAAGAAGTAAATTACATATCCTTGAGAACAGGTGCTCTGTCATAAAATTCATATTTTATCTTCAGGAATCCTTGCACTGGAGTTATCATTTGTGTGAGTCTGTGTAAGAAGAAACTGAGCCTTGCAGAGTTTTGCTGACTTGCCTGAGGCCACACTGCTAATCCTTGACACAGCCACTTTTGGAAACTTAAGGAAATACAGGAAGGTTAGAATACTTGGGTAAAAATGGTGTTTATTTATATTTATATCACTTTTATAGACTTATAACACAATCTTCCTGTAAAACCTAACAGTTCAAAGGGGAAACAAATTGAGTCTGATATCCAAAATGTTTAAGGTACTGCAGTAATTTTTTTAAATTAATTTATTTTTTAAAGATTTTTATTGGTTTTTAGAGATAGGGCAGGAAGAAGGAGAGAGAGAGAAATATCTATGTGAAAGTGAAACATGGTTTGGCTGTCTTCTGCCTGCCCCCCCCCTCCCCCGCATTGGGGCGTGAACTCACAACCCAGGCATGTACCCTGACCTAGAATGGAACCTGCAACCTTTTGGTGCACTAGACAATGAGTTTCAACCATCTGAGCAAAGCCTGCCAAGGCAGTACTGCAGTACATTTGAAAGTTAACTTTGAAAGGAGAATGCACAATGTTTTCATGGCTAGTCCATGCAACAGCTTGTTTATCAGGAGAGGCTCAAAAAAAACAACACAAAATACCCTACTTTCAACAGTGAGTTTCCCAAACATGTAATGGTACAAGTTTCTTCCTCTGTATCTTGCTCTGTATCTTTTTTTAAAATTGAATTTTTACAGAGAGGAAGGAAGAGGGATAGAGAGTTAGAAACATTGATGAGAAAGAAGCATCGATCAGCTGCCTCCTACACACCCCCTACTGGGGATGTACCCTCAGCCAAGGTACATGCCCTTGACCGAAATTGAACCTTTCAGTCCGCAGGCTGATGCTCTATCCACTGAGCCAAACTGGTTTCAGCTTGCTCTGTATCTTAAAAGTTAATTAATTTGAAGCAAAACTATGTAACATAGGCACACTCAAATCGCTCTTTTAAGAATGGCAGATTAACTTTGAACACTTTATAAAATTTAAAATAATGATAACATGTATAAGTAAAAGGATGAACAAGAGTAAAAAGTTAGTTGGTGAAAAGCCATTTAGTACTTTTACACCTGACAACTAGTAATGCCTTAGTTTGTTTAATATTCTTATGGAGATTGCTGCAGCATCCATTGTGTGCTGGTGTTTATTTAACAAACATGAGCTTAGTCTATTTCTATGGCAGGCACTGAGCTAGACGGCAAGGCTTTAACAACACAAGTGAATGTCTTTATCCTCATCCAGTTCATAGTCCAGTGAGTAGGAAGGAATTAAATAGTAATTCCAATTTAGTGTATTGAAAACCACAGTGACTTTGGACAAAGGAGGGCCACTTTTGACTGGTGGCCTCACAGAAGATATGCCATAAAAAGTTTTCTTGGATTGACCTGAGGAGACCGAGAGGTAATGCATATGCCTCAGCCTTTGCAGAAGCAAGTGGGGCAGGCCATAGCCTTTTGGAAAGAGAAGCATATCATGTGGCTAAAATTTGGGTGGGTCATATGCCAGGGAATTACAAGAGACAAGACAGAAGTTGTCCCGCTGCCAATATGAAGGGCCAGAGATGCCACAGACGCAATGCCACTACATCTGCACCATCATCTCATCTGAAATTGGATCCCACGGAGTCACTTTCTCTTAGAATTAGCCTGAATAAATCTAAAGCCCTGTCCAGGACTCAGGGAAAACGGGCTGAAGGAATTGTAATACAGAATTGGGTATTTCACTCAGCAGGAAATAACGCTGCAGAGTTCAGCACTGTGTGGGTTGAGCAGAAAGCATTAGCAATGATTATATATCAGGCTGAATGTTTAGGCTTGTACGACAGCAGAGAGAGAGGAATCTGATTTTTATCATCTGTGACATTTTCAAATAATACTGTATGCCTTTTTGAAATGTTTAACATCTTTAGTCATGGTATCAGTAGCTTGCAGGAAGTACTTGCTTATCAATAATACTCTAGCCCAAGCCAGTTTGGCTCAGTGGCTAGAGAGTCAGCCCTCAGACTGAAAGGTCCCAGGTTCAATTCTGGTCAAGGGAAGATACCAGGGATGCAGGCTTGATTCCCAGCCTTGGTCAGGGGGCACATGAGGGAGGCAACTGATCACTGTGTCTCTCTCACACTGATGTTTTTCTCCATGTGTCTCTCCCCCTTCCCTTACACTCTCCCTAAAAATCAATAGAAAAAATATCCTCAGATAAGGATTAGCTACAACAACAAAACAATAAATAATGCTCTAGAGTTCATGGAGTCACTCACTGTCTATAGCCTAGAAACAAATCTATGGGTTCTAGGATTTTTCCATCTTCAATGAGTGTACACATATGCTCCCATTAATTGTCCAATAGATGTTGAAAGTAGCAGACTGTATTCTCACTTCTAATCTTCCTTAATTTCTTCTCCCTTCCCTTCCTCCAGTCCTTCCTGATTTCCTAGCTTTGATAAACATTTTTGAGAACTTGCCCTGTGGCTAACATGCCTGTTATGAGTGACCAAGGCAGTCTCTGCCCTTCAGAGTTTACATGGGGGAAGGTGTAATGGAGTACAAGAGCTGGATAGTAAACATATGATTTATCAAACATCAATACATAAGTGTTAGGCATTGAAGCAATCTACCTTGTGGGCAATTCTAGCATACAGTGACCAATGTGTTTTTCTTTGTTCTAGACTTTTCTATTTGTAGTATGAAAGTCTCATAGCCCAGCAGAGCTTCTAGTTTCAGATAAACCTGGACCATTGGTTTATCTCCAAGTTCCATGAGCAGGTTGCATTATGAATATTGAGCATCACTTCTGGATTAAATAAGGGACTTTAAAAGGATATTCCCAGCTTAAGGCCAAACTACATTTCCTCATGGTACCGTTTTGTCGAAGCTACCAGTAAGGAAGGTTTGTCAGGTGTTACATATGTGAGATATCAAAAAGCCTGGTGGGAAATAAATTGTCCTGAGATATAACATAACATCCTACCTAATAAAAGAGTAATATGCAAAGTAACCATCACTATGCTATGCCCACAAGTCACTCCCACCAGCCACGCCCACCAGCCAATGAGAGTGAGTATTAACCCCAAACAAGATGGCTGCAGCTATAGAGAGCAGTTGAGAGGCTTGGGTTTCCCAGGGGATAGTGGAAGCCAAGCTTTCCACCTGCTCTGGCCAGCCTAGGACTACACTCAAGGATACAAAGTTTCAATTATAGAAGATAAACAAATCCAAACAGAAATGGCTGCAGCCATGGAGCAAGCAGGAGGCTTGGCTCTGCTCCAAGCTACAAAGTTTCAATTGTAGAAGGTAAATAAATTCCAGATACCAGATACCGGGGCCTCTGCTTGGGTCGCCTAGGGGTGTGGCTGGCCTGCAAACCACCAGAGGCCCCTAGCCCAGGCCACCCCACACCCCAAGGTGCACTGACCACCAGGGCACAACTCTTGCATTAAGCATCTGCCCCCTGGTGGTCAGTGCATTTCATAGTGACTGGTCAACCAGTTGTTCCACTCATTCTGTCATAACAGTCACTTAGGCTTTTATATATATAGTTGCTTTTTATTTAGCATTAGAGTCTGAGATGGTCCATGGTCTGCCTGCCTGGAATTAAAAATAAAAATAAAAATAGATATTACTGCCCCCCTAAAAGACCTAAAAGATGGATATATATTTTATATGCATATGTATGTGTATATTAGTAGCATAAATGTTTATATATGTACAGGTGCCCCAGTGCATGAAAATCATGCACAGAGCAGGGTTTCCCTCACCTCAGCCTGCACCCTTCCAATAGGGGAGGGCTGGCTCCTAATCGCTCACCTGCCTGCCTGATAACCCCTAACTGCCCTCCCATGCTCGCCTGATCTCACCCCAACTTCTCTTCTCTGTGGCCTGATTTCACCTGCAACTGCCCTCTCCTTCTGCCCTGATGTCACCCCAAACTACCCTCCCCTGCTGACCTGATCTTGCCCCCAACTGCTCATACCTGCAGGCCTGATATTGTCCCCAACTTCCCTTCCTGCTGGCCAATTTGGTTCTGATTCATCAGTTTCTATGCCAGTCAGTGTCAAAAGCTCAGCCTCCTACACAGCCATTGGCTCCTAACAGTTCACCCAGATTTGGTTCTGATTGGTCAGTTTCTATGCCAATCAGCAACTCCAGACCTATCTCTGTGGAAAGCTTGGCTTCCTCTATTGCCTGGGAAACCCAAGCCTTTCAACTTCTCTCTGTGGCTGCAGCCATCTTGTTTGTGGCTAATTTGCAAACTCACTTTGATTGGCTGGTGGGTGTGACTGGTGGGCATGGTTGTGATAGATAATTTGCATATTACTCCTTTATTAGGTAGGATTATTGTATTATTTTCCACATGAACCTATTTTTGCCCCACCCTGTATAGTAGTGGCAAGAATTACTTTTTTACAGAAATTATCTTATTTAATTTTGCACTAGCAATAAGACAGGTTTAGTACTGTTTCCATTTTATACAAGCAGAAACTAAACCTCAAGACATGCCTAAGATCACATGAAATATAGGGGGTCCCCCCAAAAAATGTATGCATACTTTATAGCTGATAGCTCAACTAATGTTTCTCTTTTTTCCCTTCAGATTTAAGCCATTGGAATGAATACTTATCCAAAGTGTGTATCATTTTTGGGGCCATCCCATTTATGGACTGGCACTCAGGTTGGGTTAGTGCATCAGAGCCCCTCCAATGCCACCTGTACCCACCTGCCTCGTTTACTGCTCAGAGAAGGTGTAAAAAGCAAGTTAGGAAACACAGATGCCTGGAGAGCCATGCCTGTGGCTGCCCTGCATTAATCCAGTTACTTTTGGTGGTGTTTGGGTGCAATGAGTTTTACCTTCATTTAACACATGCATATTCTGTCAAGAGCTGGAATGGGCCAAGACTTCTGGTCACCTTAAAAGCATTGTAATCTGGACTCTTACAGATTTATATTTCTCTGCCTGACCCCTCATACCTCTACAGAACCATTCTGAAAATGTCTGTTGGTTATTTTTATAACTGTAATGCTAAAAATGAAGGTGGAAAAGAAAATCAAAACCTCTGAATTCTCTCCCCTTAAAAATGCTCTTGCCTTCAGGGTGAGCTGAGGAATCTGGAAGCTACTGCCTACCCAATCTCACCCCAAATGGAAGTCAAATCTTCAAAGCACACCCAATATTTAAGCTCTGGCAGAAATGGTAAACTAATTATCTCTGAAAGCAGGATTGTGCATGTTTATTTTGTGATTTAATAAAAAGCTGACATAGCGGCCATTAGCTTCCCAGAGTGTGCTCTGTTTGATATGCAAAACACACAGAAATTAACATAGTAATTATGTTAGAACTAACAGGATACAAACATTTTAAATGGATTTAACACATTAAATAATTCCATGTCTTATGTGGCCCTCGTGTCTTTCACAGATGGTCACAACGTTGGCTAATTTGTTCTACAGGTAGTGCAAATTAATGTGATTTTCATTGACTTATTCTTGTTTAATGCGGACAGATAGCTTTATTTTTTTACCTGCTTAATGTGTTTTTTTGTTTCTTTAACAAAGAAGATCGATGTCCTTTTCAGGGTGGTGGCTTTCTTTGCATACAAGTTTGAATGTTGGGGATAGGAAAAGGAGGTTGGTGAAAATGTCTTTTTGCTATCTCAGATAGCACTGATGTTAATGTCACTCCTAATACTCAACTAGAAACCATTTATTCCTGTACCTAGCAACCATTTTTGAGATACCAACTCTACACTATGTATTCTACTATCTGCTGAGGGCACAAGGATGAGTAATGTATATTGTCTCTTTAAAATATTTATAGTCTATAGGCAGTGATAAAATAAGAAACAATGAGTGCTTTTCCCCTTTTTCTTGCTATAAACAATATTAGTAGAATTTCAATGAAATAAAATATAATTACCAGTTAAACAGTAATAGATGAAGGGAAAGAAAAGATAAATGAAAGGAACCTCCTTGGAGAACTGCCTGATTCTAGGCCTAAGCAGAAAATATAAAGGATGAAGCTGGAAAAATCTCTTCATACAATAAATAAATAAATAAATAAATAAATAAATAAATAAAAATTTAAAAAATCAAGAATATAATCAAAGACTACCTTAATCATATCAAAACTAAAGGAGGCATCATGGAGGGGCCTGGAGAGTATTATGCTAACATAAATAAGCCAGTCTGATAAAGATAAGTGTCACATGATCTCACCCATATGTGGAATTTAATGAACAAAATAAACTGTTGATCAAAATAGATCCAGAGACATAGAAGGGCAGGTGGAGGAGGTGTGTGTGTGGGTGGGAAGAGATCAACTAGGTCAATCAAAGAACTTGTATGCATATATGCACAACCCATGAACATAGACAATAGGGTGTTGGAGGCCTGGGGATGGGATGGGGGTGGGGGTGGAGGCAGGCTATAAGGAGTCAATGGGAGAAAAAAAAGGAAAAAAATATAATACTTTCAACAATAAAGATTAAAAAAACAAACAAACTAAAGGCAGTCAAACTGAAGAGGCCATATTGGCCAAGATTAAGGTAATTTGATCATCAATAGGGATAATAACTGCAATGGAGTACAATAAAGTATAAATTAATTAGAGCCCATCACTATGAAAGAAAAAAAAAATCACCAGTTCTGACCACCCATAGGGAATTATAGGGCATAATCTTTCATAAACTGGTATCATGGGAAAAAAGCACCATCCTACTTTTATTATATATGCTTTATGTCAGACTAACCAAATAATGAGGAAAGTATTTCAGCTAAATAACAAATACATCACAGAAAATAAGGATTTTTAGAACTAGAAATTCACTGTTTTGCAACTCCAATTCTGAATTTCCTTTGTAATTTATCTAGTGATTAGGTTTACTATTAAAGCTGACTGTTTATAACTTTGCTGACCTTAAAATCTCTCAACTGCCTTCAGAGTGACTAATTATTGATTTTGTGTAAGGGCTATTTAATTAAATAGATACCAGAAAGAGATAGCATTTCTGTAGAGAGAGAAATGGCTGAAAGTGATTATTAAATCTGTTTTCCTTGTGGAATTTTGATAAAGTCATTGTTCATTTATATTTTCTTCCTTAGGACATGCCTGTCTTCTCATTTACCTCCTTTTCTGACAATGTCACACCACTGGAATGGTGCCTGTTGATTTGAGATGTCTGACATTTCTCAAAGAGTTGGGTTGACTAATGTGTACTAATGAAGATCAATAATTGAATGATTAATATTGCATTGGGGAAGGTCATGTGTGAGAGAATGACTTGTGTTTTAATATTTGAGACTTATTTAGGTGGTTAAAATAAATTAACCTGCTTTATCTGCTGGGACTCAGGACCATGGTTAATGTAGACCTATAACAGTGCAAACCCTTTATTACAAACATTAAGTATTTTTATCCCATTGTCAATTTTTTTTTATTGAATGTGTATTAAGTTCTACTGGGCCTAGGAATGTTCTGGTAAGTAAAATATAATGAAAGTCTTCTCTCAGAGATTTCACAGCCAAACGGAAAGTGTTGAAAGCATATACTTAGGCAGCATAGTTTGAAAATAGTGTCAATAGTGCTGCCATGGAGGTGAGAGAGGCTCCTGTCTCCGCCACTGCCCTCACCAGCCATGAGCCCAGCTTCTGGCACACTGACCACCAGGGGGCAGCTACTGCATTGAGTGTCTGCCTCCCTACCTTCCAGCTCTGGTTCTTCTTCACTCTTCAAGGCACATGCAATTAGATTGCTCTTTCCTCCAAAATGCAGGTTATTCTCCTCATTTTAACATTAGCAGGCTACCTTAATTGCATGTGTAACTAATCTTAATTCCCCTTTGTTAGGTAATATAGCATATGCACAGGGTATAAGGATCCAAATGTGGGCATTATTGGGAGGACTTTATTCTTCCAGCTTCTACTGTGAGGCCCCTTCCAATTCACACGTAAGGCCACGGCAGCATTGGTCACATTCTTTTTGAATTGACGGTTTCCTTGTCTAATTCCACACTCAAGCCCTCAAGCCTACCTCCTCTAGATTGTAAGCCTATAATAAAATAGATATTAGGCCCTCTATTCCCCCAGGGAATGTGACTTGAACAACAAAGATTAACTTTCTTACAATTCTGGAGTATGAAAGTCCAAGATCACAGTGACAGCGGGATTGGTTTCTGATGAGACCTCTCTTTCCTGGCGTGCAAATGGCTGCCTTCTCACTGTGTCCTCAGATGGCCTTTCCTTTCTCTGTGCCTGCTCCTGGTTTCTCATCACTTTCTTATAGGCACCAGTCCTCCTGGAGTCATCCAATACTTCGTCTCCAATTACAGGCACATTGAGGGTTAAGGTCTCAACACATGAGTTTGGGGGGATAGAATTCAGTCCATAATACCCTATACTCCTACACCCCATTTTCCACTTAGGAAGAAGGTGGTTTTCTTGACTTAATTTGCATGGTGACATTTCTTTGATTAAAACCTCTAAGCTTTTCAGTAAACCATGGAATAAATTCCCTCTAACTTGGCCTATTCCAAAGACCTCCTTTCATCTGATGCCCACCGAAATCCCTGAACTCACCTTGTTCTGCTTTCTCCTTTATTAGAGCCCTCGTTCATCCTTGCCTCAGTGCTGTTGCATTCACCGCTCCTCTTCTCAGAAAGTTCTGTACCTGAATTTTTAGGTTTTTAAATCTCAGCTCAAATGTTACTGCTGCAGCCTCTTCACCATGTGGTAAAAAGTAGGTACCTTCCTCCATGGGAGTCACTGGAGCTATGTTTCAGGGAGTAAATTGATCTCCAAGCTGAAAAGTGGGTGGTATGACCCTGAGAGTCCCTGTCTAACCTGAGAATCAAATATTTTCATCTGCTACCAGGAAAACGAGTATTCATAAATAGATGTTTCTATTCTGCTGAAATACACCCAATCTAAGTAACAGAAGGTAATTAGCAAAGAATTTAATCAGCAACATTGCTTTAGTGCCCATCATTAGGAAGCTTAACTGTTGCACCATTTTTCTTTCTTACTTTATGAAGAAGCCACTTATGCGCCATTTCGATGCTATTGTAATTGTGAGTGAGTTTTATGGGGGAAAGAAATTACTGGCCTCCATTTTATAACACAAACATTACCTGGAGCCTTTTATAACCCAGACACAGCGGAAAATAGAGAAGAACAAAAAGAAAAATTATCATAAGAATGCTGATGCTGAAATTGAACTTCGATGCTCATTGGGTTGATTGATCTGAGGCACCACATTAAGATTTCAAGCCATGTGTCATAAAATCTCCTTTTATTTCATGAGGTTTTTTTTTCTTCTTCTTCTTCTTACAACTGATCCTTAATAGCTATACACTAGGGAGGACGGATGCACCTAGAACGACTGAATATTTAAAAGACACAAAATGTCAGTTCGTAAAATTTTGAGCATTTGGTTGACATCTCATTTCAAGAACGGAGTTGCAAAAACTGCTGTCACTAATGAAAAAAAATCAACTAATTCACATAGCTGAAGGCAATGCAGTTATCTTTGTAGAGAAAGGTCAGAGTCTTAAGATGAATAAAATTCATTCAATAAATTATTTATTTGCCTTTTTTTCTTCTAACTATATTAGATTCATGTGCATATCATATAATTCAGGATTTTTTTCTAAAGTGGAAAGGTAGATATTTCTTTCAGGGACTTCTGATTTCAACTGAGCCCCCCAAAAGATACAAATCTTGCCCATTGGTCTATCAAGCAACATTTAATTTACACATTTAACAATTCCATGGTGTTCTTTGTCTTTCAATGCACATAGACCTTTCTATTTTAATTTTTTCTTTATGATTCTTTCATCAGAATAAAAAATTGATGTTGAGGGTAAGATGCATCAGCAAATATAAATATTGTTTGTTTGTTTTTTTCTTTTCTGATTCACATTTTATATTCAATTATTAATATAGTCTACATAATAACTCTATTGATTAGAAATAACTTTCCTTATCACTCAGTTGAGGATATTAAGGCTCAAGAGGTAAAGTGACTCATGCAAGACACACAACTATTAAGTTGTGAAATCAGTATAGAAGAGACTGACATAGGAACATCCCAAACAGCCAAGGATGGACACAGAATTCTCAGGTGAGATGTAGAACTATGAAAAACAAAATATCATCTATTGATTACCACCCACAAAAAATATGATGGTTGCATGAGAACAGTACACATGGAAAGAGATGGAAGGAAAAGACTGCTGAGCCAGAGAGATAGACTGAGAGATGAGAAAAGGCCAGATTGTGGGTGGCAGGAAAGACTCCTGAGAATCAACCAATATTTTATGTAATAAAAGGGTAATATGCAAATTGTCCACATGGGCGAGAGTTTGACCAACTGGGAGTTAGATGTGCTCTGACCACAAGGGGATGGCACCAAACATGGCAGGGGTTGGCAGCGCAGCACTGACAGCAGAGGTACTACTGTCACTGATGGGCCCTAACGAAAGTGGGACCATGGCAGGATGGTGGAGCAGGTGAGCAGGCAGCCCCAGACAAAGGAGGGTGCAAAGGGAGGCCCCTGCTGGAAGCTGGCAGCCACTAGGGACCCTACTTGTGCACAGATTTCATGCACTAAGCCTCTAGTATTTGGATAAACCACGATATTCTTTCACTGCTTCATGTGAACTTGACTTTCTGGCTCTCAGATTCTTCTCTTGAAAAATAAAAGGATCTAGGAGACAGGGGAATTTGTTTCTTGAGAAGTCTCAGGTTTTATAGGGCATCATCAACTGAACAGCCTTATATGGAGTCATACTTATCCAACTATTTCTGCTCCTTCATCCATAGTCTTACTGTAATGGAAGTGCTGAGTTTGTTGCTTTAGGCTGGGGTGTTAAAAATTTAGATAGTCAAATTAAGTCTTTTGCTTTTAATTAGGAATTTAAAAATATATACAATTTGGTTTTCACTAATTATCTCATTTACTTATTTATTTGAACACAGATTGTGAGTGTCAAACAGTGAATATACAATAGTTAGGAAGAAAGGATTCTGCCTTGTGAAGCTTTCAGCTGCACTAAGACATAAGCTGATTAAGTAATCAACTTCATAAAAACAAATATGCAACCTATAAATCCATAGTGTGATGTTTAGGTATCTGAATAAAAGTGTGTGCATGCCCAGGGATGTTGACCCACTACAGACAGCTAAATAGTGGAAACGGTGCATTAAGGCTGATGGACCGAGCAGGTGAGCTGAAATCAGGTTTGTGAACAACTGGGGAGACATGCTTAAGAGTTTCTGTATGTTTTGCCTCCAAGAGATGCTGTACTAATGGGTCACAGGGACCCAACATTGTGCACAAAACTTCAAAAGTTGTACAGCAGAGTGAAGCGTTTCTCATTACTGAGGAGAGGAAGATTAAAGCAATTCCATAGCACAATTAGAGTGTTACATTACTGAAATGTTAATGAGCTTAGCCAGTAAGTAATTCAGTATATAGTCTGAAAAATAAGATTTCTCTTTTCATCCCTTTTAAAAAGATACAACATTTTTCAACTATGAGCTTAAACGTCTACATCCATGTCCACACACGTACACAAAAATACATGAGCATGTTTCAGTGTACCCCTTCCTATTGAAAATAATTTTATAATCACATATAAAAATCAGTAAGTGCATAAAACAAATAGAGATAAATTAACAGTGTGTTAAAGGGAACAAGTAAATTGTTAGTATATTCTAGGGTTAACATTAATTATGAACATCAGAAGGAAGACAAATGGAGATTTACTTTATCAGTCTGCAAATTAATATATATTTAACTTCTAACAGGAGAAAAATACTGTATGTTCTCTTATAACTTCCATAATGTGGATGAAAAAAATCTAAGTTATGAGACTGGGATATCATTCCAAACCCAAATGATTCCTTCTTTTTGCTTCCTATTCACAAATCTGGAATGCACTGAATGGGAGAAGAGAGAAAGAATGAACCATAGGCACAAAGGCACACCTATTAAAGCCAGTAACTGATGGTTGCACTGATAATGTCCTCCTTTGCCAATGTGTATTCCAGTGTCAGGGGATGAGCCTTGGACCTGGAGGTGATAGGGTGGAATGTGTGTTCAAGCAATGTATGTAATTCTACTAATACATTTTGCATGAGGCCAGAGGTTAAAGTGAGTAATAACTTCATTTTCGTCCAAAAAATATTGCTAGGATTAATTTGTGCATCTATCCTTACACATTCCATCTTCTTGTTTTGAGTTGTCCCAATTCCTTCATCTGTTCATCTGTCCATTTATCCATCCATCCATCTCATGAGCATTTATTTAGTATCTGTTATATTTTGGAAAACCTGAAACCTAGAATAATCTAGGAAACAAGATGGTATGTCCCTCGTCTCAATGATGAAGAAATTCAAGTTCAGAGAACTCCATTCTGAAGTGGAAACAGCTGGTAAATGCCAAACCAAAATTTAGTCCCACTTATGTTAGTTAATGTATTCATTGTTAACAAACACATTGTTTGTTGTGAGGATCTTCTGGTATATAAGTGGAGTCCCTGGAGATTGGGGCTGTGGTGACTCCCAGTCTTATGGGGTTTGCAGTCTACTGAGATGATTTGGTGCCAAAATCTGTTTCCCTTTTTCTTTATTGAATGTTCTCAATTTGGTACAAGTACACACACTGAGCACCCACTCTCTGTGGGCCACTAACTATATTTCAATTCACATAACAACCATAATATTCCCTTCAAAATATTCCCTTCACCATATGCCCTGTGTTACAAATAAGAAGGTAAAGGCTTGTTTGCAAACAATACTGTTGTATGCACTAAGGCAAGTATATGTAGAAGCAAAATATCTCAAGATTTGAGGATTTCCACAAAGATCATAGAAAAATTGATGCTTCTCTGCCTTTTTTAAAATTATATATTTTAATTGAATTTTTACAGAGAGGAAAAGAAAGGGATAGAGAGTTAGAAACATCCATCAGCTGCCTCTTGCACACCCCCTACTGGGAATGTGCCCGCAACCAAGGTGCATGCCCTTGACCGGAATCGAACCAAGGACCTTTCAGTCTGCAGCCAACTCTCAAATCACTGAGCCAAACCGGTTTTGGCTTCTCTGTCTTTTTCTGTGAGGGATAGGAGTGAGTGTGGGGTGGGAATTTTACTTCCTTGTGAGATTTCTGCCGTGTAAAACATAAAGCTCCAGGATTTCCTCTTGATATTAAATTTAGTTGGGGTAAAGAGAAGGGGAAAAAAGGCACACATGAAGATGCTGGGAAGGATAACTATTCTTAAGTACATATTGACCTTATCTTGCTCAAAGAGTTGAGCTATGGGCCACATATGGACCTCGGACAATGATGTGGGTCCCCTGAAAAACTTTATGAACAATATTAAGTAGCTGCAGAAGTAAAGGGGATTTGGAGAAGCCAATGTTTGTTTTCCAGGAAATAATTGCTCCTATTTCCAAAGAGAGGCCAGGACTGTATATATGTTTTGAGAATAGATCCCAAGATAGATTTGATATTTGGGGAAATGACTAAGGAATGAGGAGAACTGACTCCACCTCTATTTCAGTATGTCCTTACAGTGCCCTGCCCTCTTGTTGCCGGGTCTCAGAAGAGGAGGGCTTTGTACTTCAGAAATGGGAATAAACAACATGCTTCAGCAGGTATCTTTTCTTGGAAGTACCCTGTGCATCTGTTAAATAGGTTCTCCTTGCAAAATAGCTTGTCACTGCTCAATCATCGTCCCACATTCAGGCGACACTCAATTATTTGCAAATTCCAAATTGTGCTCTGTGCAATGCTCTCTCATTTACACACCCATATGCTATGCTGGTCTCACTGAATAAAATGTTCTTCCCAACCTTCACTTTCCTGGGCTAACATTTTTCTATTATTTAATTCTTTATTTGTTGTGACTTCCTCCAGAAAAGAATCCTCAAATTCCTGGGAAGCTGATGCCTCCTGGGCTACCAGAATCTCCTCCTCCTCCTCCTCCTCCTCCTCCTCCTCCTCCTCCTCCTCCTCCTCCTCCTGCTGCTGCTGCTGCTGCTGCTTCTTCTTCTTCTTCTTCTTCTTCTTCTTCTTCTTCTTCTTCTTCTTCTTCATTGTTGTTTTTACACTGAAAGCATATAAGCATCATAATTTAGCATTTGGAGATGTTGTAGGAGGGCCTCAGAGCCATGTTACACTTCAGAAGCACCTGGGAAGGTTTTAAAATCTCAATGTTGAGGCTGCACTCCAATTTCTAGTGGTAGGGCTCAGCTATTTATATTTACTGAACTCCTCAGCTAGAGATGGAAAGGGAGAGTCTTTCTATAGTAAGAACCCTAGGAGCACATGTACCCTTGTCTAAATATCAGCATATTCATTATAATACTGTATGTAATAGCACAAGACATGTAGCAACTTGAATACTTCAACATCCATCATAGGGTCATGATTAAATAAATTGTGATGCATCGTAAAATGGATGTTATACAATTTCAATAAAACAGGGAAGCTCTTTATGTACTAACTAGAGAGTCAGAGCACAAATTTGTGCACAAGTGGGGGTCCCTCAGCTTGGCCTTGATAAGGCCTATGGGGAGTACATGGCTGGCTGGAGGGAGGGGGTGTGGGAGGTTGGCCAGACAGGGGGAGTGGCTGCAGGAGTTCGACTGTGGGAGTTCACTGATCACCAGGGGTCAGCTCCTGCTTTGAGTGTCTTCCCCCTGGTGGTCAGTGCACATGATAGCCACTGGTCGACCAGTCTTTCTTGTTTGCTCATAATGGTCACTTAGGCTTTTATATACCCTGTTTCCCCGAAAATAAGACAGTGTCTTATATTAATTTTTTCTCCCAAAGTTGCGCTAGGTCTTATTTTCAGGGGATGTCTTATTTTCGGGGAAACACGGTATATAGATATAGAAAGATCCTAAGGATCTGTTGTTAAGTTAAAAAAAAAGAAGTGAAGAACAGTCTATATAGCGTTATATAATTTGTATTTTTAAAATAGTACTTGTTTTTATGTTTATTATAGAACTCCCTGGAAATATGTATGAAAAACTACTGACAGTGGTACCTGGATTTATTTTTGGGGAGAGATGCATACCTATTGAAGAGGGACAAATGTTTGAGCCTGATTTCACTGTATGTCTTTGTGGGTGTTGTTGCTGTTGATGGTGGTTTGTTGGTTTGTTTTTCATTTTGAGCCATTTGACTAAATTATTCAATATATTAATTTAATGCAATAACTTTGCAATTGATTACAAAAAAATACACAGACATCATTTTCAATACCAGCTATTAATACAACCCTAGTGGTCCTGGGAAATTAACTTATATGAGTCTTACTTTTCTCATCTTTAAATGAAAATTGTGGATACGGTTTATATTATAAAATATGCATGAAAGCCTTTAAGTCACACATAACAGATATCCAGTAAGTACCATGTCCATTTATTTACTATTCCTTAGAATTTGTGGTAATGTCCACTGCAAAAGTCCAGGGAGAAAAAGATACATGAGTTTCATTGTCTAAATATACTCTTTGTCTATTCTCTGGCTAGCTCCTTTTTGGAAAACATAAGGGGTGAGGACAGCAAAGGGTGATAAAACCAGTACCACCGGGGGGAGGGGGTAGACAAGAACATTTCAAAAACTTTATCATAACAAGGACTGAGCTCTAAGTCAGGGTAATTCTATTGGAATAATGATAATTACATGTCAAGTCGCATTACTGTTATTGCATTCTCTCCAGAGTATTTGATAATTAAGTTGTCACTATCAAGTCTATAATGAAAGTCACTTGAATTGAAGACTTTTCCTCGAAAAGAATCCCAAGTGGAGTTTTCATTGGCCTTCTATGTGAATGTTCAAGAGTTGTCTGAGCTAGACTTTCATTTCTCTAGCCTTCAGGCAGGCAAGAGACTCTTTAAACAGGGCACATGTATGCTTCCAGATTCCTCTTCAACAGAGTGCCCTGGAAGATGAGGTCAGTCTCCACAAGTAGTGTTTGGATTATTCTTTATTTCTAACTGAAGTAGGCCTTTAAGAGACAAACAGGTGAGCCTATATGCTCCCTGGTGACTGAGTCAGTGGACTTGAGAGCATTTACTTCAAGGGAAGAGCGGGAGGAGATGGTCTATATTGTTTGACCTTCAGTGAGCTGTGAGGAGATTCTATTTCTGATTCATCAAATCAAAGCCACTTACTGCTCATCATGAATTGCCCTTTATGCAATGTTGTTAGTAACTATCTTCCTTACAACTCCCAGGTTTCCTGCATTGGTGTGAAGGGTTTGCATCCTCTAGGACTAGAATGAAGATTCATGTTCTCAGTGACTGTTACATGCACATATATTCACGTGTCAAAATGCATGTGAAAATGGATTGATAAATGACAAACACCAAGTGAAAATAGGGCTGACTGTCAATAGATGCAATTTGTTAAGAGAAAATTAAGCTATAATGGTTTTACCCATCACACATATGATTACAAAATTAATTAAGACATCTTTATGTGGGAAATAAGTACTATTTAAGAGATGGTTATGAGTGTGTTTAACTTTAGGCTGATATAAACACTTTAACAAATTCATTCAAACATTGCTATTTGGAAAGTGGAAAAAAACTATAAAGAGCATGGGAATGTAAACACTTTCCATTCTCTGGGAATACTAACAGATTATGGGATTTTGGAGGCTCCTTTCTTTTTTATGCTTGGTTCAGAAATGTACTTTGGACCAGTAGTTTGTGTAAGTTTCTCTTTATTTAGATGGTTTAGTGGAAAATGTCATAAAATTGCACTTTTTGGTGTTCATTAGTAAATGGGGAGCAATGTTGTTCAAGCATCAGAAACTGTATCTAAGTGGAAAAGGTACTTTCCTGTTGAAAACACTCAACAAAACTCTAACACTCTAAATACTTTTGACTAGAAATCAATGATAACACTTTTTTAAGGGTCTGGGAGTTCACAGATTGAGAACACAGGCAGGCAAAAACCTAGAAGCATTCCCAACGAAAAAAGAAAAATTAAAAGTTCTTACAGTTGAAAGTACATTCTTAAGAATTGGCAGTCTTGCATTCTTAGTACCAAGATTGGTCCAGCATGATATTCAGTCAGATGTCAGGCAGTTAGGGCGATGGGTGCCAGGAGGTCTGGTCACATCCTGTGGTCTGATGTCAGGTGGATATGTATTTGAGTCCTATACGGATTAATCGAGAGGTCTGGACCTGTGAATTCATAGTCAGAGGGTTAGCTAGTGGTCCAGATGGATATGCAGGCAAGAGGCAGGACTGGAAAGTTCAAAAAAGTTTAAGCTCCCAGACTAGCTAGAATAAAATGGAGTATTTCTTCATGCCTCAACCTCCAAAACATTAATAATTTTAGCAGATTGGTTTAATACAGTTCATTTTATGTTTTTCCTATATTAACTCTGGGCTCACTCCCTAATCCTGCTTCTTCTTTATTCTATTGCCTTCTGCTCCTCTGAGAAACTACCACTGTCTGCTCTCTCCATTGGAATCCCTCCCCACCCTCCACCCCCCCCCCAAAACAAACAAACAAACAAAAAAAACAAAAAACAAAAAAAAACAGGTTCACCCAGACATCCCCTCTTCGCTGCCTCTGGGGAAAAGCAATGGGAATATGATAAAGTCAGAAAACTCATTATTTAAAATTTAAAATTATATTGAAAAAAATTAATTGCATTACAGTATATGCCTTTTTAAAAAATATATATATATATTTTATTGATTTTTTTTTTTACAGAAAGGAAGGGAGAGAGAGGGATAGAGAATTAGAAACATCGATGAGAGAGGAACATCAACCGCTGCCTCTTGCACACCCCCTACTGGGGATGTGCCCGCAACCAAGGTACATGCCCTCGACCGGAATCGAACCTGGGACCTCTCAGTCCACAGGCCAATGCTCTATCCACTGAACCAAACCAGTTTCGGCAGTATATGCCTTTTTAAATGGAAGAATCATAGGGAAAACATACTCCAAATATAAGATGTAATCAATATGGGATTTATAATAAAACTCAAATGTTTAAGTAATATTTATTAACAAGTTAAAAAGAACATAAATAGGTTGTGTTATGCCTCACAGTTATAGTCAAGACATTATTCGGTACTATGGGATTACAAAAATACAGAGGAAAATAAGGACTTAGTACAACTAAGTCAGAAAGTAGTGGAAAACAAATACAAGTATTGAAAACAATAACATTGTTACACTTTAAGGAAATAATCATCAATAAGATTAAAAAAATGTTCTAGTAACGATGTCAAATATGTGTAGTTTATAAAGATACAATAAGAAATACAAATATTCTATATAATAAAAGGCTAATATGAAAAATTCCCCCGAAACCAGGAGTTTGACCAGAAGACCAGGAGTTCAACCAGGGGGAGGGACCAGCTGCCCAACCATCAGTGATTTCCCCCGCCCCCTGTCTGCCCTACCTCTGATTGTACCCCCACCACCACCCTAATCGGGACTGGGGCTAGCCAACTGCCCACGGCCCCTCCCCACTGCAGGTCCGACCTGATCATCCATGATCAGGGTGGGCTGGCCAGACCCCACTTGTGCACAAATGCATGTACCAGGCCTTTAGTAGATATATGCCATTTACAAACTTAAAAAAACAAAAAACAAAACACTAGTACATATATACTTATTTATTATTTTTAAAAATTATAACATCTCAAATTTAGTCTGGACATTTAGGGAAGTGTAAGCCATCAAGCATATATCTGAAAAATTAACACACACACACACACACACACACACACACACACACACACAAATATGTAAAACTAAGAAAACAAAAAAAGTACTTAAAATATATCTCTGCCATTCAACCCATGTCTATCCACCATACATCCTCAGAAAGGAATATTACTTACTTATCTACATCAATCATCTGGTACAGGGAATTTATCCGGGATTCTTTTAAGGAATAAATAATTCAGATGATCTGCTTAGAGCACTCCCTATATAAGAGCCTTGAATGGACTTTCATTGTACTTAGAATGAAACCTAACAACTTACAGTGAACTGTAAGTCCTTGAATATTTATTATCTCCTGGCATCCTCTCTGTCCTCTTCCCAAACTCATTGTGCTCTTTTTCACCAAGCTCTAGCCACATTGACACCTTTTTAAGGTCCAGTCACCGCTTCTGTCTTTTAAACACAGGATGTTCATTGTTCCTTTCAGAATATTTAATAACATTTTTATTTCATTGGTGTGAATCCTTGTTATATAATGAGAATGGTATTATAGAACACAGGCACTGGTGCATGTTAGATTGTTAGGAATTTATTTTTTTAATCTCTATTGTTGAAATTATTACATATGTCCCCTTTCCCCCATTCTATTCCCCCCCTCATCACAGGCCTTCACCACCCTATTGTCTGTGTCCATGGGTTATGCATATATGCCTACAAGTTCTTTGGTTGATCTCTTACCAACCATCCATCCACCCTCTCCCACCTTCCCTTTGAGATTTGACAGTCTGTTCCATGCTTCCGTGCCTCTGGGTCTGTTTTGTTCATTAGTTTATTTTGTTCATTAGATTCCACATATGAGTGAGAGCATGTGATACTTGCCTTCTATAGAAACACACTAGATGTCTTTTGTTTTCTCACCTTAGCTATTCTCCTCGCACTCTGGGAAGCAGGCCCTCACAGAAGGCACCAATGGTTTTCCTGCTCTCTGGCTTCCAATTGAATGGAGATAAGAAAGTGGGAGGCAGGGAAGAAACTGAGATGGGAGGGTTCACTCCACTGACTCCCTTCATGCCATGTCACTGTTGCATGCATCTCTCTAATAGGGATCCCATCTCTTGCCCAGCAATCTTCTTTGTGTAGCTACCTTACTTTCTTCCCTCTTGCCCATTCAAACCTAGACCACAACCAGGGTACTTGTGCTACCTCTTGTTCTTCTCATTAAACCAGGCCACAGTTTGTAAATAGTATTTTTTTAAAAACTTTCCCCAACTGTCTAGTTTGATCCTATAACTGACTTATACAATGAACAAATAAAATATCGATGGTGAATTCAATGATAATTTAGTAGTAGTACACAAATTGTTATAACCCATCAATGGAATGAGTCAGTAAAATAAATCACATGAATAGACATAAAAGACATTTAAAACTTTTAATATCTATACCTACTAGAAACTATTAATAAAGTAGTGATTATTAAGTTGTCCCTAACACAGTAGAAATGTATATTAGAGAAAGATGTAAAAAAGCATTATTAGTAATGGTGAAACACTAGTTTAAAATTATTCTTCTTAATGCTAAAAATATTTTTTAAGACTCGATAATAGCATCATTACTTTTGATTTGAATTTTTAAAGTGATCTTCAACATCAGAAAAAAATAAAACAATAGGTATTTTTTGAAAGTTAAGAGTATAATGTTGAACAAACAATGCATTGTACAGATAGTGTATTATGGAATTTTCCACTTGAAACCTATGTCATTTTATTACCCAATATCACTCCAATAAATTTAATAAAATTTGAAAATAAAAACTACAATTTTTTACTCTTTGCCAATTATAAGATGTTTCACCTGGGAAACCCAAACAGAAGCAGCTTAAAAACAAAAACAGGCAAAATAATTAGTGAGCCCAATAACAGAGTTGGTAACAAAATTAGCAAAAATCAACAATGTAAATTCTCAAATGACAGTTTACCAAGTGTAATGAATGCCCACTTGCTATAGCAATAACTAAAAATAATAGCATTTAGTTCATGGTATAGAACCTTAAATACTCACCAATAAACTCTTGAGAAAATACATTAGACTGTTTAAGACTGTGGAGTGAAGCAGGAATAGGAAGTCCCAAACATTAGGTCAGTGTTTTTCAACCTTTTTTGGGCAAAGGCACACTTGTTTCATGAAAAAAATCACGAGGCACATCACCATTAGAAAATGTTAAAAAATTTAACTCTGTGCCTATATTGACTATATATAAAGTAATTCTCTTGAATAGGAATCAAATAAACACAAAGAAAGTATTTTATAATTACTTTATTATGAAATATTAAGTAAACAAAATAGTGAAAAATTATAAAATTCTTGTCTTGTCTGCACCTACGGCACACCAGGCAACATCTCGCGGCACACTAGAACAGCGGTTGAAAAACACTGCATTAGGTGATACTAAAAAACACAGAGATGGAGTGACCCTGTGAATGAACAGTAAAGCTCTATAAAGATTTGCTTCGAGTTCTCTCCATGAGATCACATGTCTTTAAAATTAGAGGCTACTTTTTATATCATTCCCAGCTTCTAACATCTACTCTGTGATACTTCATTTTATATTTGTTGTATGAGTGATATATGTAAAATAGGAATTGAAAGAATGAGTGCAAAATGAAAGAGTGGCCCTGGCCAGTTTGGCTCAGTGGATAGAGTGTCAGCCTGAAGACTAAAGAGTCCCAGGTTTGATTCCTGTCAAGGGCATGTACCTTGGTTGTGGGTGTATCCCTAGTGTGGGGTGATGGGGAGTGCTGGAGGCAGCTGATCAATGTTTCTCTCTCATTGATGTTTCTAACGCTCTATCCCTCTCCCTTCCTCTTTGTTGGAAAAAAAAAAATTATTGCTGGGGCAGCAAATATTCAAGTTCCAGTTCAAACTGCCTTTCCTTGAAAATAAACCTTGCATCGAAAACCATTTTTGACCAAACACTTGAGATTGTACACCTCTACAGAAAATAGAAAGGATCTACAATGGTTGTTTTACTATCACCAAAGTCATTGCATAGCACTAGACTGGAGTAAAATGGAAAGTGGATGCTTTATATCTAGGAGGACTTTGGGAAAACTCATAACTCATTCAAATCCTGTATTCACTTCCAATTTCCCCTCAGGGCCCCTTGGGAGACCAGAGACAGCTGGAAGCCACTGTAGATGTCAGAGGGAGTCAGCCATTTGAACTGAAGGATGCTAAAAATAGAGTGAATGGGGGGGCCGCGTGAAGGATTAGCCATAAAGGACTCAGGCTTTCCTCTGACTTGCAGTTATCTCTAAAAAGCTGTTTGAACCGATACTGTGAGTGGGAAGAAATTGTGACAACACATCATAAGGGATTTTCATAGAGAGATTAACTGTATTGGTTTGTGAAACTCAGATATGGCCAGTGAGTATAGAAAAGGTTAGAGATTGTAAGTTTTCTTGAAAACAAAACTATTTAAAATATCAGACCTAAGTATAGTAAAAAGTAAGACTTTAAAAAACCAATGTTGAATGATCTGTTATTAAATCAAGAGGAATGGTGAGGCTTACTCTACAACCTAGCAAAGATGATGTTTTCTAAAACCAGAAGGCCAGGTATAAAGTCCTAACAGGGAGCTGTGTGGCCTTCAGTAATTCATATAACTATCCCAAGGGTCTCCTTTCTTATCTAAATGATGAGAGTAATTATACCACATTGGTAATTGTCCAGCAGATCATTTGGACATCTGTAAAACACACACACACACACACACACACACACACACCAGATTGTAAATGTTCTCTTTAGGAGAGAATGTCTCTGTATCTGCATGGATTTTTGCATTGCATTACATTGAACATAATGGGATATAAAAGAAGTATATAGTATGCATGCATATTAGCACAACCAATGGACACAAGACACTGGGGGGTGGGATGAGGGCATGCGACAGGGGGACAGGGGATAGGGGAGTCTGGGGGAAAGTCAATTGAAAAAAAAAAGGAGATATATGTACTACTATGACTAAACAATAAAAAAAAGATAATAAAAGAACTATAGATATCAATTTCTGCCCACCAACATCTTAATTGCAGTTTGGAAAGACACAGGAGAGGGTGGGGGGGAGGGAGGGAGGAAGTGAGAGAGGGAGAGAGAATGAGATGAGAAACATCAATAGGTTTCTTTCCATATGCTCCTGAACTGGAGACCAAACCCATAATACAGATATATGCCCTGACCAGGAATAGAACCTGCATCCTCTCGGTCCATAGGAAAGAACCACGTTCAACCAACTGAGCCACTCCAGCTGACAGGTAAAGCACACTTCTTTCACAAGTCCATCCTCCATTTGCTCCCTATCTTCTTTCTTTTCCTACTTCCACTCACATGTCACCTCAGGAGGACCTGTGCTGCACTAGATCCTAAGCAAGATGAACAAGGTATCCCCACATCCACTTCCAAAGCTTTCATTCCCTCTCATAGCTTGGGAATCTAGTTTATCACAGTGCGATTCTAGCATTTCCTCAAGAAGCTGATAGCAATGCTTGCATTCCCCAACTCTCTTTCAGATTTCTATCTTAAATCCTAAATCCTTATAATGTACACATGTATCTCATCCTTACTTCTAAATATAGTCGTATGTGTGTGCTAAAGAAAATGAATAGAGTGATTATCTAATAGGTTAGTGACAAAGGTAACATTGTATTTTTATATACAGACATTTTATTTATGCTTCAGAGGTTGAAAAGGTGACAGATTTTGCAGACTAGACTTATATAAAGTGATCAGTGTCTGAATCTCAATGCTCTCATTAGCAGCTGCATGACCTTGGACAATTTATTTAGCGCCTCTATTCGGTCTTAGGTCTCTTAAAGAAAAAGAAAATGGGCAGAGTAAGGGTACCTAAATGTAGAGTCTGTGGTGAAAATTAATGAAGTAATATATGTAAAGAGCAAAGAATACTGTTGGGCACATAATAAGAATGGTGAATATATAATTACATTATAGTTATATAGTTTTTATATATTAATTTTAAAATAGGCATACATTATATGCATATACATGTGTATTACACTATATATGTATGCACATGTATACATGTGTATGTATAAAATTAAAGCAATTAACTAATTTCTAAATTGTATTTGTACTTTGTAGTTTCTGTACAATGAGAAAGCACAGAGAGTAGATATTGGTTACGGGCACATCCTCGGTGGGGGGTGTGCAGGAGGCAGCTGGTAAATGTTTCTCTCTCATCGATGTTTCTAGCTCTCTATCCCTCTCCCTTCCTCTCTGTAAAAAAAATCAATAAAATATTTTTTTTAAAAAGGTATACAGTGAATCAGCCAAATAAAGAGAATACCATTTTATAAGGAAATGTCTCTAGCTATTTTTTCCCCATTTTCCAGGATACATCAGTTTGCTACCTAATGAATAGTTTTCCATGATAACTGAGATTAGGTACTAATGTTTTTAACTCCCTCAAAATAAAATTATCAATGTGAAGTCCATAGAAAGCACTTTAGAAGAAACAGCCTAGAGATGGCATAGTGCTTACCAAAGCTGATCTGGGCATCAAATTTGGTGCCATTAAAAATGCATAATGATTCCTAAAATCCTACTGTGCTCCCCACATGGCCGTGGTATGCATAAAGCTTTGTCAGTAATGTCCATTAGCTAAGTCTGTAAAACCCTCTTAGGAGAAATACTGAGTTTTAGTACATTTCTCCAATTGGCTAATTTGGGGATTAATTGAAAAGTTTTGAAATCATTAAGACTACAATTATGCAGAATCTGCATCACAATTACTACTTTGAATTTGTTGTCTGTCTTAAGATTAGCTTATAGCTATATTATTTGTAAGTGTAAATAAAACAAAATAATCATTTTTTTTTCTTTTGGAACCATGCTTTACAAGGAGTTAAATCATGGTTATTTATTAGCGACTCTGTTTTCTATTTGTAGGAAATAGAACAGAATATTTATTGTAAAATGCATATTCATAAAATATAGATCTACTGCTACAGCTTGACTGCATTTTTGAATGTATTTTCTGTCTTCTAAGGGTATATACAAAAATCAAGTATTGCTTTCTTTATAAAGCTATTTTCTTTTATCTCAGCCTTATATTTAATTCTTTGATCAAGTTGTTTCATTTTTTATTTTCTCCTATATGTTCCATTTGTCTAACTTCTGGTTGTTTGCTTTGCTCTCATTAAATGTTGCTGGTTCCAGAGTAAAATCACTTTTCTTGGCTTTGATTGATTATGATCTCAAGCTTGTTTTTCTCTTTTCTTTTTTTTTCTTTTTTTCTTGTCTCTCCTCCCCCCGTCACTATTCTCTTTTCATATACAGAAACTCTATTTTGTGGAATAAACAAAATGAAATGAAAGAGACTTTCCAGAGAGGCTCCACACTTATAAATAAGACATATACTAGTAAGTTAGTGTCCATTCAATTTAATGGAAAACAAACTTGCCTCTCTACTAATTTCAAACAGAACATGTAGGGCAAGTTTCATTGAGAAATAGCTTCAATGAGGTGTAATTCATATTATATAGTTCTCCCATTTAAAGTATATAATTCGATATTCTTACTAATCAAACAAGGCATAAAGAGTCCACTTAAAACTTGGAATTATAAAGGTTAACACTGTAATGGGTGAGAATAAGAAACACATACATGTCTAAGACATACATGTATGATATTTTCTGCCTTATAGATTGTCAGACCTTTAAACATATAATTACAGATAATAGATATAGATTCAGAAAGTATTACTACTTTTGCTTAATTATAACACTACCAGTCCTTCCTGTTTCTTTAAATGGATCACTGTGTAAAAAATCATATCGCATGAGTTTTTGGCAACAGAAGTATTCATCCAGAAGATAAAATAAGCTGATTTATTCTTGACTGAAACATCCATGGATATATTACAAGAATAACTTGTAAATAACTTTATGACTTCAAAAAAAATCTACTGTTAAAATGTATCTTCCACTTTCCTTCCAAATAAGTCTTTAAAGATGAAAGCATCTGCTGGAAGAAGCCAGGAACTTGGATAGTGTGCAGATATTCCTGGTAGCAGCTACCTTTTTAATCAATGATTTCAGAACAGTAGGTAATGCTTATCGTAGAAATGTCTCACACAAGTTTTATTTTCTTGATGGACTAGCCTCACATGGGCCAAAAACGTATCACTTGGAATTATTGTTAAAGAAGACAATTGTCAGGAAACAATTTGAGAAATGTGGGCTATTCAGTTTTATTTAAAGTGATGTTGCAACTTTTGCTCACCTTGATAATAGAAGTATACACTAAAATTATAACAACAGTCACAGGAAAAAAGCATATTCTTATGATTATAAAGTAATGCCGAATCCACACATTGGGGTCAGACATTCTAACAAACCAATTGGGTTATACCAGGCCAATTGGTAAAATTATCTGTATCTATGCCATTGTTTTTCAGAATGGCGGTTTGTTTGATTTTTTAAGGAAGGAGAGTGTAAGAATTGGTGTCCATTGAACATTGACATGCTATATATATTTTATCATTATTTTCTTCATACCTATTGTCATCATTTTGTGTGCTGTTCTTGTCATTATTTAATTTATATTTTAAAATAATTTTATACTTATTGAAAAGTTGCACAAAATAATACAGCCCTCTCATATTCCCTTCACCCAATTTTCCATTATTATGATGACTTACATGATTGTAGTACACTTACCAAACAAAAAATTAATATTGGTACAATATTCTTAGCTAAATTACAGATTTCATGCAAAGTTCGCCGCTTTTCCACTAATATCCTTTTTTCTTTCCCATGGTGCAAACCGTGACCCCATTATGCATTTAGCCATGTGTTCTTAGTCACTTCTAGTCATTGAAGAGAGGAACTTTAGGAAAAAGGAAAGGCCCAGGTAAATGCTAAAGATGCATCTGGACAATGACTACCACAAAGATGCCATTAGGATTGGGAATTGTTGGAGTCTATTCCAGTGACTACTACAGTATAACAAGTGAGCCCATGATAGAGTGCCTTAAAACAACAATAACCACTTCATTGTCCCTCCCTATTTAGAACTGGGCTTGGCAGAGATAGCTTGTTTATCCTCCACAATGTCAGGGCCTTTCCAGAAGATTCAAAGGCCTGGGGCTGGAATCACGTGGAAGCATCTTCATTCACATGTTAGGTTATTTTTTTAAAAATATATTTTATTGATCTTGTACAGAGAGGAAGGGAGAAAGATAGAGAGTTAGAAACATCGATGAGAGAGAGAGTCATCGATCAGCTGCGTCTTGCACAGCCCCTACTGGGGATATGCCCGCAACCAAGGTATATGCCCTTGACCGGAATCGAACCCGGGACCCTTCAGTTCCCAAGCCGACGCTCTATCTATTGAGCCAAACCGGTCTCGGCTGTTTGGTTATTGATACCGGCTTATTGGCTAGGACCTTAGCTGAGCTATCAGCCAGAGAACATTCATATGGCATCTCCTATGGCTCCTGGATGGTTGCTGGATTCCAAGAGTGACAATCTCAAAAATACTTGGTGGAAGTTGTATTAATGGAGAAGGAACATAAACCCCATCTCTTTTCTAATTTTATTTTTAAAATTAAAAAGTTACACTTTATATTCAACTTTACTTTGTATTAGTTTCAGGTGTACAGCATAATAGCCAGACAACCATACATTTCAAAAAGTGATCCCCCAATATTTCCAGTACCACCTGACACCATGCATAGTTATTACAATATTATTGACTGTATTCCCTATGATGTACTATATATATATATATATATATATATATATATATATATATATATATATATATATTTAAAAATATATTTTCTATTCCCAGTGTCTTGCACCTTATGAGTTAGATGCAGCACATTACTTTGATGGTCGTGTGTCCGCATTAATAGCAGTGAGTATCTAGACTTCAAAGTTATAGTTTATCCTTAAGTCTTTGGTTTAAAAAGAGAAAGCAGGGAGGAAGAAAGAGAGAGAAGATAGAGGTCTATGGAGTTAATAGACCAACATTGAAAATGAGTAAAAGGTTAAGAGTAAGTGAATTTCATTTCTGTGGGTGGCGCGTACTGAAACTAAAACAATAGGGTAGTGGCTAAGAAGATTTATATTAAACACAGCCCTCCACAAACCCCCAGAGCCTAGGGAAGATGCTCCTTCCATGTTTTCCTCAGCACTGGTGCACCTTTCCCTTTGTTTGACTTGCACAAGCCCCAGGCTGTGCATCAGGCTGTGAGACAGAGGCTGGGCCTCCATCTGACTTGTCCCATCTCCCGCTTGCAGCAGGGACTGCTTCAGATGTATCATAGCAGAGATGTGTTGAATCATGACTAGTGAATAACTATTTCATGTAAGATGTGAGCAAAGGCCGGTGCATTGGAATGGAAGCATATTAACATTTTTGGAATGGAAGATATCCAACTAGAGGAGGTTAAGTGTATGTGTAAGAATGCACTTCTAATTGAACATAATGTTAGGCTTGCGAAGTAGCAAAATAAACAATAGAAATGCCATTCAAAGCAATGAGTCTGGAGACGTCACTTCTTCAAACCCGCCCTCTCTAGCTGCTTGGATATTAGTTTTCTGACATCCCACCCTTAAGCTCCCAGCTCTCCCAGGTTCTGATTTTGGCCGAAAGCCCACCATTTGAAGGAACTTACAATCGAAGCACATAACCTTAGGTCTGGTGCCTGCATGTTACTGACATGGCATCCAATAATAAACACATTCCTGAAATATTTGCAATGGATTGGACGGGGGAGAGTCCCTTTTAATAAAGAAAGCATTGTTATATAATACATTTTCAAGTAATTGACATTAAATATTAATTTATTATATACATGTAATAATGTACATGCATAATATGCATACATGATAAATTGATATATCCAAGCAAAACATTGTTGTTAATGCAATTTGAAGAAACTACCATACATTAAAGATTTGCTATTTGTAAATCCTAGATAATCTGTGATAGTGATATTAGATAAGAAGAGGTATGTAATTTGCACTGGTTTCTCAATATATCCCCTCAAATGAGGCCTTGCTAAAGAATGATAGTGTTTATTTCACTCATGCCCAAATCCAATAAAACTAATTTTTATCCTTCCTAAATTAACTATGAAATGAGATCATCTGTGATCATGGGAACTGGTTTTAAAAATCTGCTTGAGGAAGTCATTGTCCAGGGATGGATAGATTTGACTCTTATTCTCTTCATAAAGGTTTGATGCTGTACTGTATATAATTAAACTAAGCTCTGCCTTGCATGTTAAAACCTCCAAGCCCCTAGTGTGAATGTTCTAATTTACTTTTATTTTTCCTCCCAGAATAAGACCACTAAGACTGTCTTTAACATTCCAACTTGCAAGTGCAAAACATATTATAGTTAAATAAAGTTGCTCATAAAATGATACAGCTTTTAAGATTAATTGATGAATATGATTGAACATGTTTGAATATGAGCGTTGGAAGGGTACACAAATGGTGAGGGTTTTAAAATAATTCTGTTGGAGAGATCCATTTCTTTTTGCAAGCTTCATTTTTGTTGCCTGTTTACAGAGAATAATCAGTCAACATTATCCTCTAAAAGAAAAATATTTCTGTGAGAGTTACTTCTCACATTCATCCGATATATTTTCCTGTTTAAATGGTCATCATCTCATTTAGAAAACATTTTCCAAATATAGTGTCTGTTATAGACTCTGTGTGGGATCAGGCCTTGCATACTATTCTTGTTTAGAATTGCTGAAGGCCTGAAGTTTTTATCAGTAACTTAAAGTTTATTCCAGCTATAATGCAGGTTATTCTGACTTCAGGGTAGCCTCACACGGCATACTTCTGAGTCCATTCTCAAGATATTCTGTTGTATTTATCTCTACCAGTTTTATAGACCCAGGCAATCTCTGTCACTCCATCTGTGTTTGGGTCACATATCAGTAAACAAATGAATAAGAGGATTTTAGAAATAGTTAATGCAGGAGATCAGTGTGATCTTAGAATATTGAGGCAAATGCTGCCATTACTGTTAATATTTGGGTGATAAATTCTTGTTGTAAATACAACCTTAGATGGTTCAAAGGGATAGTCTAAGAAAATGAATTGTCAAAAAGAATACAGTGCTTTGATATGGCCAGTCATTATGTCCCATAATTATGGCTTACCAGTGAAATATATCATCCCCAACTGGACCTGCAGAATATTGTGCTGAAGGGTCATGGGTCAAATATAGTGTCTATGTTGTAGACCCTGTGTTGAAGCATGCCTTGCGAATGATTCTTGTGCAATGCATAGCATCCTTGCCTGAATACATTCTTCTCTTGCAATATATAAATTAATTATAAATGCAGATTAAGATACCAATCATGCTGACAATCATGATTACTATTTAAATAATTGAATATCCAGGAAGACAGAAGCAAGACTTCTTTAAAGTTTGAAATCATGCATACCCATGATTCACAATCCTAAATACACAAAGACATATACACATTGATATATATTATACACATATATTATTACATACGTATTCTAATTTCTAAGAATAATAAATATTATAGTCAGGAGTTTATGAAACTTCTACTTTAGTTCAAGTAGTAAGTACAACCAACACTAATTAATGAAATGGCACTGTCAGGGGACAAATGTGCTCAGCTAATCCACTGTTTACTAAATGTTAGTTCTTAGAGTACTACATTTAGCTAGCATTTGTGCTTTAGTGTTCCTTCCATGTGAAGCTGGGGTAATAAGCCCTCCCTCAAAGAGTTTTCCTAAGGATCAAATGAAATGTTACCTATGAAATACACAACATAGTGATGGAGCATTAAAAGAATTCAGTGAGTGTGAGTTTACTCCACTCGTGAGTTATGGGGAAGTCAATAGTGTATATACAACGTGGCTTCTGGCTCAAAGAAATATACTATCTGTTGAAACAAAAGTCTTGAAGAATCATAGGAGACACTGAAGAACCATCCAGAGGGAGGCAATATTCTTAGTTTATTGTCACCTAAATAATAAATGTTCCCTCTCTCCCAGAAATTAAAGGAAAGGAGAAACAGTCCCAGAATAGTTTGAGGCAGCCCCACTGGAGAAGAGTTTCTGTAAAAGGAAAGGCTTTGGTTAGGCAAAAACAAGTAATAACTAAAGTTATTCGTGGGACAGTTAGGCCTCCATTTTAAATCATAGCCATAATCTTCTAATCACTTCAACCTATTGAAAAGTAAAGCTAAAACTTTTCTTCAAAATGGACCCGAAGGAGTTTCTTTCTCTTGAAGTTTCATATTTGAGATATCTTTGCCACATATTATACCCATGGCTATGCTGCCAAGGGGAAAAAAAATGCCAGGTAAGGAAAGACCAGTGGAGGCCACATGGTGATACCATCACCCTCCTAGTAATCTGTTTAGCCTTGGTAATTAACAGGTCCTCCCTCAGCCACACATATCCCATGATGTTATAAGAGGATCTCCCTCTCTTTTAAGACTTTGCTTTGTTTATCTGTAGAATGAGTTGGTTGTACTTCAGGGTTTATGAATCCCTTTCTGTTTTTTGAACACTTTTAGTGCAAACCCAACTCTTCTACTGCCAGAAACTCTTGGGTATCCAGTGAGGTGTGAAAACAAAATTAGAAACTGGAACATAGGTGACAGGGTGAGATAATTAGATGAAAAGCACAACAGGGAAGAGTTAATAGGAAACACCATGATTCAGAGAACTGGTGCTTAAAATCATGGAATTGCTTCTAAATGAACAAAAAAATAGATTAGAAAATATTTTCATAATGGCTTTTAGGAGAGTGAGAAAAAATCAATCCCTCTCTACTAGTCGTCAGCACTGAACGAGAAACCATCAAACAAGATGAATGGGTTTCTAAGCTCATTATTAAGACATGTGCTCATCTTGTGTCCATGCTTCCCTACCCCCCACCAACCCCCTTGGACATTTTCTCCTAGTTGATGCATCAGTTGGACTAGATTTAATGTATTTGGCCTCTGGAGATGATTTAGAAATTGCTAATAATGTGAAAGGAAGGATTTCCTGATTTTCTTCCCCATTTCCCACCCTTTAGGAGCCCTGAAGACTATTACCTAAAACACTCAAAATTCTTGTAAAGTTTACTCAGTAACCATATGTAATTATCCCCCAGTGAGGGGGTGGGGGGTGGGAATGGGGGGAAATGGCTAAGTTTTATGGGCTAGTCAAATGTTATCCCTTAACTCCTCCTTCAAGTCTCCTATAAAACTTACAAATTGCAATCAGTTTGCCCACACAGTGCATACAACTAATTGCAGGGAAAAAATGATAAGATTCACTTAATGATCAATTGTTTTGTTAAGGTTTTAGTGGTAGCATGGTGGTTCTGCATTTTTTATTAGATGGGATGTATAGCTCATCATTATGCTTTCTTTTTTATTTTAATATTCATAGATATTGGTGTTTATATCAAGACCAAGATTTAACCCTCCTGTTGTTTTCCCTCATAGAAATAACTTTATTGGCCTTTCACTTTTGTTATAAACCCCTCAACTTTTGTGGGGCTATTTGGATAAAAAATAATTCTGTTAATTGGGTTGTCTATTTTATATTTTGTTTTTTAGGTTACAGATACTAAAATTTGAAATTTATCATGCTTCATCTTCATGTTAGCGACTATAAGGATTCATGCTTGATGTGTGCTCCACCTGCTTTTTTCAGGAAGTGGGGAGGGAGGAGGGAGGTTGAGACTCAGCAATACAGCACCTTAAAGAACAAAGGAAATAATTGTCTCTCCCATGGAATTGTTCTGAGTTAAACAGACCAGGACAGTAGGTGATTGTACTCCAACAGTCATTTAAGTGTTGGACTTTTTTTGAGTTATTAATGGGCTACACACAGGCCAAGCATCATCTTCATTATTTAAGTGAGTCCTAACCATGTTTGGGTTCCACCAGGTGGGCCATGGACAGAACTCATGGAAAAGCAGACCAATTAACTTGATACAGAAGCCAGGAGCTGGCGCACATTACTTTCTACCAAATCCTTTTGGAGAGGTCCTTGGGATAACCCAGGCTTGTGCGGGGAAATGTGGATAGACTATTGGGTATTGAGAGAACACATGAACAGGGACAACACAGAGACTGTGACTGACAACTGCAAATAGCAGCCGGACATATGAGTAAACTCAATTTGGACCATCAGTCCGAATGAAATCTCCAGATAATTATAGCCACAGCACTGACCTCAGGTGGTACCATCAGAACCACCAGCCAACAAAAGATCAGCCTAAATTTCAGAAAGGAGTCTGAGGAATAAGGTGCATATGCCTAGGTAAAAATTTTGACCCATGAAATATGTGCATTTTTTAGGCAATTAGAAGTCTCTAATGTATCTTCTATTGTTAGTAATAAGGATAGCTCTGGCATTAGGTTATAAGGAAAGAGATGGCAGAATATTTTCTGATTTTCCAGGCTCCTTATTCTGAGTTATAGCTTCTATATAATATTCTAGTTCATTAAATCAATTGGTCAGGATTCATGACTAAATAGTTTAGGGGAAATTTTATGTAAGTTGGTTCATATGTACACAGATGGAATTTAGATACAAGAAAGAAAGGAGATGCACAGGAAAATGTAGATTTCAGGAAAATATGAATGGTCATAAGTGAAAATTCTCTGCCATAGGACACTTTTTCAGGAATAGGAACCACCGTTTGCAGGGCCAGATCTTGCAGAGCTTGACAGGGTACACAGACAAGAGTGGGGATGATTTGGTCTTCATTTAGGAGCTCAGAATATGGATTACTACGGGCAGAGTAAGAAGATGTTTTATGGAAAGGGAGGGGGGCTTTTCATCATACTGTGGGTGTTGGAATTGTCCTCTGGCAATAACATAGGGTAGAACTTGTCATGTTGGTACCATGTTGGTTATCAGGATAATTTTCACTTGGCTGAAGTATGTGTGTGCATATGTGTGCATTCATGTGAATGGCTAGTGGATTTGATAAGTGAATAATTTCTCATAGGAATAGAAAGAAAGAAAGGACAAATGGAACTTCTGATTTCATTAAAGATCTACACTGGTCTTGGCACCATGTTCAATTATTATTATTTAAAAATATGTTTTTATTGATTTCACAGAGAGGGGAGGGAGAGGGAGATAGAGACTTTCAATGATGAGAAATAATCATTTATCAGCTGCCTCCTACACACCCTCTAAGAGGGATCAAGCCTGCAACTCGGGGAAGTGCTATGGCCAGGAACAGAACCCTGATCTCCTGGTTAATAGGTTGATGCTCAGTCACTGAGCAAAAGTGGCCAGGATCAATGATTTTTATTCCAGTTTCACTTAATTGATACAAGTAAAAAAGTAATGTTCCTTTTTTTTCACATATGAACAAATTAAAGTTCATAGAGTTTGAGTTACATGCCCACGGTCATTAGAAGTCAATCAATTATGAACCTCTGGTGCCAAATCTAATGCACTTTCAATCCCGACACATGGTCCCATGCTGATACTATTCAGTCCAAGAACTGAACCTGCAAACAGAGACATCTAGAGACACTAATATGAGAGTTCAAACAGAGAGCTGAAAACAAAAGCAAAGAACTATATTTAAAAACAAACAGCACACCTCGTAATCTCTTCAGCATTATGAATTTTGGTTCTAACTCAATATACTTAATATACTTCCACCGAAAATGTATTTTAAAGGCAGTCAACATCTCAAGGTATTCTTATAATGATATTCTACAAATGAATATTATCATTTATTTTGCATAATCTTGTTTCTCTTCTCAATATTTCAGCAACATTTGGAATAATGATAACATAAAATGAGTGGTGGAGGATGGTGAGAAATCCTGGCATGTTCACTATTTCTGCATTAAGATTTCAGAGATATTATATCACACACATATTTTTCTTTTAAAAATTAAGATAGTTTTGTAATTATATGAGGATAGTACTGTGGTATTAGAGGATATCTTAGCAGCCCTTCTGTTACAGATTGATCTCTGTATTTGACAATTCCAACATCTTACCCCATGTTCCTACTCTGGGCCATATTTTACTCAGCACCCCAGTGAAGATTCTCTGAACTGATTTATTCACTAGCCCCCTTATCAGTGAGTCACATGATCTAATGCAGATGAAAATCCAGGTTTTCACTAAAGTATTCATAAAGCAGAAGTCTACTGAAATAGTTCATCTGCTATAATGCTAAGGGAACCAGAAGATTGAAAAATAGCATTATCAGGCCAAACCTTATACAACACATGCATGAGATGAAGTCTGAAGTGACTTTGGGGCAAGTTTGATTTATCTGAGCATATAGGTAAAATAAAGACAACACTATATGTGTGTGTGTGTGTGTGTGTGTGTGTGTATGTGTGTGTGTGTGTGTATATACACACTCATACGCACACATATACTCTCATGAGGAAAAGAAAAGAAAAAAAACTATCTATCTATCTCTCTATCTCTCTATCTATCTATCTATCTATCTATATATATATATATATATATATAAATATCCATGTACTAGAGGCCTGGTGCATTAAAATAAGGTGTGGCTGGTCAATGTGTCAGGTCCTGATATCAGCCATGGCCTTGTCCTGTCTGATTTTCTGAGGGTGTGGTTGGTGGGATCCTTCTGCTTTGGTGACCCTGGATCTGAAACACAACTGAGATCAAGATATGATCCTTAGTTTGTCCAAAACTCTGTTTTTATGGTCAATAGAGCTGATACTTTGTGTTAAAGATGGGTTGATGCTGACCAGAACCTATTGTCCTGAGGGCTTAATGATTAAGAGAGTAGAAATGCAGTTTGTGCCAAGGTGGCGGGATGGGGAAAGGAAGCAGGTGAGTTTTGCTATTAGACTGGACAAGGCTAGCCTGAAGTAAAGAAATGAAGTTCCTGTGTGATTACATATTTGAATAATATACTTTTTTTTCTGTGTTAGTTAGATTAAAGGTTAAGGGTCACAATCCTGGGTGCATGTGAAATATTTTTTCTAAATTACAGATGCCCTGCCTCTACCTCTAGAGCACTGCTATATAATAAAAATATTGCAAGTCAAATATGTAATTTTAAATTGTCTCATGGCCACCTCAAAAAAAAGGTAAAAAGAAACAGGTTATATTCATTTTATATTAATATATGCATATGTATTTATATACATAAATATATATACATATATTTTTAAATATTTCAATATGCAATTCATATTTATATTATGTTTTATAAAATATTTTATATTCTATTTTATTTTATATTGTTAAAGATATATATTTTCACTGGGTAGTTGATATGACAAGACAGATGCTTTTTAAGACTATTGCAATAGGGGAGAGAGATTGAGTTCAACTCTGAATACAAGGAAGACAACCAGGAATTTATAGCTAGGAGAATGGGTCAGAGGTTGGAATATCACCAAGGAGAGCCATCAAGGCTAGGGGGTTCTTGCTACATTGGTCTAACAGGATTGTTGTCAATGGTGCAGATGAGGAACTTAATCAGACACCAAGGATGGAGGTAATTGTAGCAAAACTAACTTAGCAGGATTCTAACTGAAAGGGGTTGGCAGGCCAAAGAAGGGGCCGAGTATGATGGCCCTCCTCCCTTCCACTATCTCTTAAAAAAGAAAACAAAAAAAGAAAGAAAGAAAAAAAAAAAAACAATGGAAAAAATATCCTTGGGTGAGGATTAACAAAAAAGAGAGAGAAAGAATCTTTGTCAATATGATTGTTGGTTGTAGTATTTGAAATTAGGTGTGTATTTTGCACTCAGTATATCTTAATTCCACTAGCCACTTTTTCAAGTGCTTAGTAGCATCATATGACTAGTGGCTACTGTATTGGATAGTGTAGTCCAAGAGATTCCGATTTCATTTATCTAGGCTGGTCCTATGCATCTCTAGTGTGTGTGTGTGTGTGTGTGTGTGTGTGTGTGTGTGTGTGTGTGTGTGTTTAACTATTGAAATGATACAACTGTGCAGCCAGATTTGAGAACAAGGATTGTGGGCTTGTTTGCATCACTGTGTATTCTTCATTGAGACTTTTATGAGTTTCTGGGTTTTCCTAAACCCCTGAGTGACTCCAAAAGAAACACCTCTAAGAATGTTTAGCACATTATTGGCTTCCTGTCATCTTTCTGGATCATTTAATGACATGTGCATTATATAAATATATCTATTATGAGGGCATGATAAAGGTCATCTAAGGAAATCATCATCCCTTGAACTTTTTGAACTCTTTTATAAATCCTTTTTGATGTTTAAAACCTGCCATATCTTTCAGAAAATAAAGTAAAAATGTGGCTTTGAGAGAAAATAAAAATATAACTTTGAATAAATCCACTGTTAGATATCAAAGACCAAACTCAGAACTATGTTTTAGTTATTTAAAATGCTCTTTTGAATAAGTCTTCATAGAAATCTGATTCTCCACTCAAGACCCATGATTCACATTCATGAAATTCAGTTTCCATATTTTTGTTTTTTGTACTTGCAAAGCCTTCTTAATGATTACAGCGTAAACTACATTGTGTAGAGATAACCTATGGAAAGCTGCCTTTTTGCCTCAATGCTGGGGTTGTGTATCCCAATCACCAGCACAAAGGCTGTTTTATCCATGGGCTGCTCCTGGACTTAAAAAAAACAAAAGTCACAGGAAAATGGAACTGTACACAAAAGCCATTAGTATTCCACGGGGAAGATTTGTGTTTTGTGTTTCAGGCAGCTCCCATTAAATTCAAGGTCTTAACACTCCTTTGAGGCCTCCCAGGCCCCTTGGTAACTCTTGAAAAGGCTTTTATTTCTTCAACATATGTAAATTTCCAGGGGTGAAGCCAGTGTGATTTAAAGCTAACTTCTCCTTAAGAGCTCAGAGGAAACAAAGGTTTTTCTTAAATGACGTGGCAGAGGAAATTGAAGTTCCAGCATTTCCATATAATGTGATCATGAAGATGGGAAATAATATTTAGTGAAATTAAACATTCTGGCTCAGAAGGTCCATCACTCTTAATCTGCATCTGTTCCTTTTATTTAATTTATCTGACATGCTTTGTGCCTTTCAAGGGAACTCTCGAACAAGGTCTATTGGATAAAGAATTACGAGTGAAATGGCCATGAGGGTCACTTTTTAAAGCATGTTAATCAGATTTAGGTGGAGGTAAATTTTAACAGAGATATAAGGAAAGTCTTTTCTAATGCACATGTGCTTTCACCAAAGCTTTACATTGTCATTTGGCAGAATGTAATCATGTATAATGATAGACCTCATTTTATTTTTGTAAATGTCCTCAAAAGGAAGAATAAATTTTCTTCATAAAGTTTTAAGCTACAAGATGGATAGATAGATAGATAAGATAGAAGACAAATATAGATAGGTAGATAGATAGTAGGTAGGTGGATAGATAGATAAAATATAGATAGATAGATAGATAGATAGATAGATGATAGATAGGTAGATAGATAGATAGATAGATAGATAGATAGATAGATAGATAGAGAGATCCCAGCTGCAAATTACTCTCATTAGAACAAGCCATTGTATTTAATCTTCAGTGACAAGATAGCCAGGATAAAATGTATTTTCTTTAGGCTTAATGAGATGCTAGTGTTGATGTATCCCCTGGACTGAGTGCCTGCTGTCACAAGCTGCACTGACCCATGTCGTTAACCAGGATCTTAACCTAGCAGCAGCGTGCTGGAGTTACTGTGTTGTGTGTTAAAGAATGACAGAAAGCCTTTCTTTTATTTCCAGTGGGAGAAAACAAATAAATAAAAGATAGATCTGCTTGTGTAGACATGCCCTCCTGACTCAAATGTATTACTTATAACTGTGAACATTCCTTGAGGAGGCGGGTACAGAGTAGATTCCTCAGCAATGTGTTTGGGAGACTAGCATTTTTATAAGCACATCTGGCTCAACACAATGCTATCACTTTTAAACCACATCTATTACACGTGGCAATGATAAACTAATTTCAGCACTGCGTATGTATTTTTTTTTTATCCTTTTAAGAAGTATTTCATGTACACCTACTATGAGTCAGTGTCAAGGCTGAGTTCAGGAAATTGAACTCAAAGGCCCCACCTGATCAATCTCCTGTGTCCCTGGAGCTTACCGCCTGGAGGAGGAAAGCACATAAATAAACACATAATTGCAAAGTACTAAATAAAAGGAAGGCACCTGGAGCTATAAGTATATATGAAGAAATGGCCCCTCTCACCTTGGGGAAATTAGGAGAGTCTTCCTTGAGACAGTGACTTTTAAGATGAACACAGAGGCTCAGTAGAAGCTTTCAGACACTGACTTATGAAGAAGCAGCTTTTAAGGCCCGGAATTCAAAGCTGAGTAAGAATTGAAAACCTACTGGAGGAACAGACATTTGCACAAATGATTACATGGAATAAAAAGAATATAATACTTGAGGCAGGAAATAGTATGCAATGGAGATGATATTTGATTTTATTACAAAAATCTTTAAAACACACACAAAACTAGCATTGCTTCAAACATGTGATGTTGAAAGCCCTCCCTGAAAATATTGTGTCAGAGCTATGTCCATCATCTAGTTGACATTGTGCCCCTTGCCCAAGCTTCCCTATAACTTAATAACATCTAATTCACATTCTATCCACATTCACATACAACAGCCATTTCCAACTGGTGTGCTGGAAGAATTTTTAAAACATGCAATACCTGACTGTTTAGTCAGGGATACTGACCTCTTTTCTTTTAGATTGTCAGATAAAAAATGACAATAATCAACATAACAATAGCTGTCCAGTGTAAATGAATCAGGTATGCTAATTTTTTTGTCAGATTGGCAAATTTTAGTGATCATTTTATATATGCCATGAGATGAAAAAGGTTGAAAATCGCTGACACAGAAATCTCTTTCTCTTTTCAAGGTCATTGATAACTTTACCAACTTGGACCTCTGAAAGTTTGTGATGGAGATTAAATGGTGCATAGAAGCATGTAAATTATTGTTCACTAACATATGCATGATATTTTCCTAAAATGCCACTGTCTATCAGTCAATAAAAAAAAAAGACATTAGAAAATAGTAAGTAAACTGGCACACGGAACTTGGAATCCCTGAGCCAAATCAGCTAAATATTAGGTACTAAAATCCATGTGTAAAAGATATAACCAAAGGACTCATTCTTCAACCTAAATATTTAGTTCCAATAACATTGCTCATGAGATATTTCACTGCTATTGGGAATGAAGGCCCCCAGTTCTGTAAATAGTGAACATCTGTATTATGACATATTAAAAATAATGTGCCAAAATATTGACATTTTAAATGTTTACAAAAATAATCTTATGGCTTCCACTGGTATGCCATAAAATAGATATGAATATGGAGAACTGTATATTTTATTTAAAATAAAAAAGTAATAGACTTTATTTTTTAATAATATACTTATTGTTCTAGAATAGAGTGTCTTTTAGAGATCATTTGTTATAAAGGCCAGTCTTCTCTTTTTGGTCAGTGCATAGTCTAGAACTCAGATCTATCCTGTCCGCTTCATAAAAATCTGATTTTTTTAATCCTGAGCTTTATGGTAAAATGTCATGGCCCTCAGTTGATGCCTGAAATTAAATGACTGGTTATGCAGCATAGATCGGTGTAGGATATTTGAATAATTCTGGATGCAAAACTAACACAGAATGACTGTGATGCAGTGTTCCTCAGGTTGTAGACATTTTCTCAGGTTGAAACCATTAAAAGGGACACTCTTTGGAGCCTATCCTGACTCAGAAGAGGTAACCTGGGGTCACTTCATCTGTAAAGGGAAGGGACATACATAGAATTCCATGAAAAAAGAAATCCTTTTGATTCTTACAAGACCACTTTTTCTCATGATTAATATGAAGGGTCAAAATCGGAGTGAAGCCTCTGAACTCAAGGGTGGGTGGTATAAAAGCATAAAGTATCTATTTGGTTGAAGGCCTCCCAACCAATACACTGAAGTATTGTTCCATTTGGGTTTGTTTTTATTTTGTCTTGTCTTGTTTATTGGCAACAGAAACCGAGGCTAATTCAAGGGAAAGAACGAAGAGAGAAGCATAAAAAGAAAAATAAAGTTAATATGAGTTTATGGGACAGTTCAAAGTCCTAGGAAAGCTGAAGAATCAGATTTGTAAGGACAGGGGTCAAGTGCCTGGGCATTGTGGGGGTTTGGGATGGGGACCTCAGGCAAGTCTTATCCTGGACCACCTGGGACAAAGCACCTTCGAGGCATGTGGTCTTTGCTTTCTCTGCTGCAGGTGCACACGTCTGTGAAGGAGACTCAGATTTTCCAGCCATGCCTCACATACACAAGTATAACAACAACAAAAATCTAGGCATTTCCATTGCCTTTCCCACCGAGACCCTACAGCACATGGAAGGAGGCAATTCTTCACGGCAGAACAGAGCTGCTGACAGGAGAAGATAAATGTATGGTAGGCCAGGCAGATAAACAAAACAGCGCTGTGGTGTTCACAGGGGAGTCTGTACATTGCAAGGGGGGGAGGGGGAGCGCGTCCATCAGCTTCAATAATTCTGCTGAAGCCAAAACCGGTTTGGCTCAGTGGATAGAGCGTTGGCCTGTGGACTGAAGGATCCCAGATTCGATTCCGGTCAAGGGCATGTACCTTGGTTGTGGGCACATCCCCAGTAAGGGGTGTGCAGGAGGCAGCTGGTTGATGTTTCTCTCTCACTGATGTTTCTAGCTCTCTATCCATCTCCCTTCCTCTCTGTAGAAAATCAATAAAATATTTTAAAAATAATAATAATTCTACTGAAGGAGTCAGTGAAATATTACTCTGGCGAGGCTACACAGTCTATCCACAGTTATCATTTGAGGGTGGAGGCAAAAATAGGCGCCCACTCAGACAGTGACCTTGTAGCAAGTTTATTCACATCATCTTATTATAATATCTTCACAATTCATATATTAATTTGGGTTGCAGTATTAACCTCCAATGAACAAGGAATAGACACAAACTTTCTTCAGTGTTTATGGTGTTCAGCTGTTTGGAATGTCAGCATTGGCCTCCCAACAATTGTGTATCGGCTTGTCCCAACTGAAGGGCCCGTCCTCCGATCCCCACTCCTCTGCCCACCACCCACCACACACATTCTCTTTATTTCAGATTTAGATGATATAGTCCTTCTTTGATGATTGAAGCCATTTGCACACCAAGAGTTGATCATTGCACTGACTTAATACTGAGAGATTTATAGTGGTGGGTGGGAGGGAAATCAGAACATTCATCCTCAGTTTAACATGCTTCATCATGAGTCATAAAATGACCCTGTATTTCATTTTCATGTTTTATCAAGGTATATGGAGTTGAATTATATGCCATTTACCTTATTAAGGTTTGTTTGGAGATTTTATTTACATAGTTTATTTTTCTTCTCTAGAATAGCTGTGAGTCCACTATGTGTATAAAATCGGGGGCGGGGGGCTGTGGAACTGTGATACTTAACATTTTCTAGCATAGTGCCATAACACCATTGGATAGAATAGTAGGGAATAATTATCTAGAGACACAGTCTGTGAAATAGAACAGTGGCCAAAACTGGTTTGGCTCAATGGGTAGAGCGTCGGCTTGGGGACTGAAAGGTCCCGGGTTCAATTTCGGTTAAGGGCATGTACCTTGGTTGTGGGCATATCCCTAGTAGGGGGTGTGCAAGAGGCAGCTGATTGATGACTCTCTCTCATCGATGTTTCTATGATGTTTCTAACTCTCTATCTTTCTCCCTTCCTCTCTGTACAAAATCAATAAAATATATAATTAAAAAAAAAAAGAAATAGAACAGTGACTTTTCTTACACACACACACACACACACACACACACACACACAGTCTAGCAAATTGGTGCAGATAGAACTTTAGGTTTGTATTTTCAAACACACTAATTCGTAGATTCTAGCCATGCAAATTTAAACTTTATGACTGAGATGTTATATCTCCTATGTGTAAAGACAGCATAATGAAATCTTCTCAGAATTCATTAAGGTAATGGTTGAGGATTTAATGATCTCACTTACAAAAAAAGAGGCATATACACTGTAAAGTTCTAGATATATATTATGAGTTTTATCACTAATGGACTTTTGGCATTTTGTAAATGAAATTCTCTAGCCAAAGGGGATAGAATTTTACTTGAATATATTGTTCAGGTTTCAAATGCAAAAGCTTCATTTGGGAACGCCTTTTCCATGAAGGCACTTTTCCTGTCCTCACCCCAATCCAATTCCTACTCAATCCTCAATGTTTGGCAAAAATCCAACTCATTGTATGAAGTCTCCCCTAACTCCTGCATCTTAAACTGATGACAGTTTTATAACAGTGCAGCTGAGGACTAAGGTATTCTGTGTTCAACAATGTGAACATGGAGAAATCCAAGACCAGAAACAATGGAAATCCGGGAAAAAATATAACCTTGTTATAGAGCCTGGACCACATTCTGTCAGCCAGGGAGGGAGTGTCCAAAATGTAAATGCAAGTGGAATATTGTTCCAGGAAATTATGGTGCTGAGAATACTCAAATAACATTTCCTAGCAATAGCCAAGTCATCAGGATTTGCCAGAACAGTGCCCATAGTCCCAAAAGATGTGCCCTTATCACCGGCAAGTGGGTAGATAAGCCAGGAGCATGGGTACTAAATCAAAACACCACCTGGTTAAAATCTACTCCATCTTCTTGTGAAGTTATAAATAGCCTAACTTCTCTAAGCATTATTAACTTTCTAAAATGAGAATAATGCCTATTCATTATAACTTATAGTTCAATGAAATAATGAGTGAGTTGATACCACACACACACACACACACACACACACACACACACACGCAGAATTATAACATTGATTCTCTCCCTTCTCTTGCACTACAGAGACAGAGTGCAGGGTGGCAACTGAGGCTGCAACTCTAGGCATGGAAGTCAAATGGAGCTCCAGAGCCCCAGATTAAATGCTCCGTTATTAGGACTGCTATTACATTTTTACTTTAATTAGCTGCAGATATTTAGGTCTTGTCTCCTCATGATCATCAACTCAGACCTCTGTCTAAAACCATCTCTCCCTCTTTTTCTCTTTTTTTCTTTAATTAGTTGCTGCTTATATGGAGAATGCGTATTTGGGATGCACCTATAATTTGCCAAATATTATACTGTGTTCCTGGAAATTCAAACATAGAAATATACTTTTCTCTCAAGCAACTTTTATTCTTGCTATAAAAAAAAGAACAATGAGCATCAGCTAATGGAACAATAGTAAAACAAAAATTATAAATATTTCTTTAATCTGAATGGTAATGAATTTTTAATAAATTTAATGAATTTCTAACACAAACTAAGTCATATCAAAACAAGCAAATACAAATGTAATGGATGACATTATAAATAGGTTGAGCCCTTGAAATAGTGAATAGACACTAATTATGATTAATGACAAATTATTAAATAAATTAACATATACATTAAACCTCTTGCAAATAAATGTGATGGTTATTTCAAGGAAAACTTAAATAATTTATATAGTTTAGTCAATGACAGACAAAAGGGAGGTCTATAAACACACACATACAAAAAAAAAAGTAACAACATAGTTTCATTTATCATATAACATTTTTTAAAGTTAAATACCCATCAATGCTTACATCATCATATATTCACTGGTTAGGTCATTATCCTGATGTTAACATGATGATACTAGATTTGAAGCAACTGGGAAATACTATGGGTGATAAAATTTGCATCTCATAGTTTTTTCTTTGAACTAGCATTTTATTTTTTATAATAAACTAGAGGCCTGGTGCATGGATTTATGCATGGAGTGGAGAGATCCCTCAGCCTGACCTGGCCCTCTCACAGTCTGAGGCCCCTTGGAGAGGATGTAGCAGTGAGCCAAGTGGCAGGCAGCCAATGGGGAGCCTGAGCCAGTGCTGCACCACTTGCACTCATCCTGGCCTGCTGTGCCTGCCACCACCACTTGGTAGCACTGCTGCAGGAGTTAGGAGAGGCTCCCACTGCAGCAGCTGTGCTCACCAACCATGAGCCTGACTTTTGGCTGAGCAATGCTCCCCCAATGGGTGTGCACTGACCACCAGGGGACAGCTCCTGTATAGAATATCTGCCCCCTGGTGGTCAGCATGCATCACAGCGACTGGTCGATCTGTCGTTATGGTTCTGATCATCTGGTCATAATGGTCGCATATATATATATATATATATATATATATATATATATATATATATATATATGAGAGAGAGAGAGAGATATGCATTCTATACACTCTATTAAAGCATATAAATTTAGATATTTTTATTGATGATTAAGCAGGTGATTTTTTTTTTTCATCAGCTCTGTACCAGTTACTTAAGGTTATATCCTACATATGATATAGTTAAAAATCAGAGAGAAATTAAGTCATTCTGTAAAAATCCCCAGCAGGGCCCAGCCTTTTGTCTACAACCAAACTCTCCTAATGCAGACACTCCAACCTCTATTTTCACCTCAAATGGCAATTTGGTGCAGGGAACTAAAAAGCAGAATTTTGTTCTAGAATGTGGGTTTTATATAAGATATACCATCCACACCTAAGATCATGGAATTGCCTATGGAACTGGAGAGCACTATGCTAAGCAAAATAAGCCAGTCAGAGAAAGATAAATATCACATGATCTCACTCATTTGTGGAATATAATGAACAACATAAACTGATAAACAAAAACAGATCCAGAGACAGAGAAGCATCATTCAGACCATCAAACCTCAGAGGGAATGTTGGGGAGGGTGGGGGTAAGGGTGAGAGGTCAAGCAAAGGACTTATACGGATGCATATAAGCCTGACCATGGACACAGACACCAGAGGGGTGAGGGTATGAGTGGAGGGGAGCAGGGGTCCTCAAACTTTTTAAAGTGGGGGCCAGATCACGGTCCCTCAGAGAGCTGGAGGGCCGGACTATATGAACTACTAATTCCTACTGTAACACCTCAGCTGCGCTCACTGCCCAAAAAACCTGGCGGGCAGGATCAGACTCCCCTGGGGGCTGCATGTGGCCTGCGGGCCGTAGTTTGAAGACCCCTGGTAGAGGATAATAGGGGGGTAAGGACACATATGCAGTAGCTTAATCAATGAAAAGGGGGGGGGGGGTAGGCTGAGCATGGTTTCCTTAATGAACCTGTATCTCCAATTCCTCACTCTAACTTCTGACACGGATCACTATCCCTCCCTTCTACCATCTCTTTAGGATAATACATCTCATGTTCCCTTTGAGAAAACAATTAATATTTAATTGGAAAAACTCCTAAAGTGTTAGGAAAATATTAAACCAAGAACTGAAAAATGCCCAAGAGAGGAAGCAGCTTGATTTGTGCAATGAAGTTTGGCTGTTCATTTGCATTTTTTTTTATAATACCTACTAAGTGGATCTTTTTCATGTCCCTTTTTGGAAGGAGAGTTGCATTGAGTAAGAAAATAAGTCACAAAAGGGGATGTCAGTGTATGTTTCTGTTACAAAGATCTCTTTGAAACAGTGCCTATTTGAACACATTACATTTGTTCCAAAAGTATTCAGGTCATGCATAATTAAAAATGTGGCTTTTAGCAATTTTAGTTCTTCCAAGATATGTTGCATACTACGTAATTCGTATTTTCCAGTGAATATTACCATTTCGTTCTTTCAGATTTCTATGTAATTTGCTATTCAAAGGTTAATGTTATGCAAGTATTGAAGGTCAAGATTTGCTGGAATTTTAAATGATAAAAAATGTATGCGTTTCAACACATGCATTAGTGAAAAAGGCTTGGCAATAAAAATACATTCATTGAATGGTTCACATTTAAGAAGGATGAAGGGCTATTTTAACATATAAAATTAAACATTTTGTTGGTGATTCTGAATAATTTATATTATCTAGGTTATAAGTGAGAAGACAGGATAAATTGGGAGGCCAGTCCATGCCCATGAGCAGATATTTCCACATCCACACACAGTAACCTCCCTGTTTCATCAGGATATTTTTTGTGTATTGTGACTTTTTTTTTTACTCATAAAAATCTCAGAATATGGTATGCAACACAAAGTGCAAGAGGCAGCTGGTCAATGTTTCTCTCTCATCAACATTTCTATCTCTCTATCTCTCTCCCTTCCTCTGTAAAAAATCAATAAAATATATATATTTTTAAAATAAATAAAAATAAAGTTTAGCAATCTTGTGTACACACACACACACACACACACACACACACACTCACTCACTCACCAATGTTTGTTTAATACAGTAGGAAAAGGCATTGTTGCATGAATCCATGATCAGATAGAAAAGTTCCTCATGTTTCCAAAGACATGGGCACAATATTGTGTTACTTCTGAAAGCTCAGAAACATCATAGTCAGATAAAATCCAAAGGTATTTTCACCCTGGACAAGATATGGATTTCTTATAAAAGAGTTCAGAGGAAATTAACAATGTCCAATAAAGGCAACCTCATTAGCTCTTGACTTTCAACCCATCTTTGAGAATCAAATCGATCAGAGAGCAGGGTAGCCAATGATGTGAAACTCACACCCACCAGCATGCAATCACCTGTTGGAGAAATGTGACCCAGGACCAAATCGCTGGGGTTGATTGGCCCTAAGTTATTCAAAGCAATGTGTTCACTCTGTACTTGCTACCTAGCTAATGTTTCCTATGGCTAAAGTGCACACTTCCTTATTTCAGGGAGGTTATTGTTCACAATCTGATCTATGGCACTAGTTACTTGAATTATTATTATCCCTCTTTAAAACTATTTTTTTAAAAAATATTTTGCATTGTGACACTAATTGAAACAACATCGTAAATCATAATTCAGAAAGTGTTTGTTTTTTTTTTAAAGTTTAGATTTTGCTTGGATTGGGGTGGAAATGTCTAATTTGTTGCGTCCTCTCCTTATTCTTTCCTCATTTCACTGCCTTTCCTTTTGCAGCCATATGGCGCTAGAACTCTTACTTGCTTATATTAGTGGAAATGGAGACAAGTGAATATGGATAAAAAAGTCAATAAATGACTTCCAAAAATAAGCTGATATGTATTAACAGGGAGAGAATGGAAAGGGTTATAGCTAGGAAATGTGTGGAAGGGTTTTTAGGGAGATCTGATTCTGCAGAAGCAGGAAGGGATGAGGTGTTGGCAGCTGGGGATCACTGGATGGAGGACAGCTATCTTGGTCCATGAATTCGGTTTGCAGAAATAGATGAATGGAGATGATTTAGAAGATGTTTATTTTGCCTTATAAAGGGAATGTCTTATTTGCATTTTCTGAAGAATCATATTCAATATTAATTCCTTCTTAGCTCCATCAGAATAGTCAAAAAATATGCTTGTTTGGATGCCTTTCCTGGAGTTTGTGGAGTTACAAGCCAATCACTACCAGATGTTTATCTGATTTATTATCTATGGGCCTAGAGTCTTAGATGCCATAGTCAACTAGAATATATTACATCTAGATTTCTATCTATTTCAGTATTTTTCTTACTTCGGCTCCTAAAATGTGTTCCAGATGTTGTTTCTATGTTACTAAATATTTATGATCAGGAGGTGGGAAGTATAAAAAAGAGAAGGAAAAACAACTGTTCTTCATGCAAGAGTTCTCAGAGTTTGTCGTGTGTTCTTCAACATTGCAAAGCTCTGAGGTAAATAAAATATGCTGCATTACTCAAAAATAGATATCAAATGATCACATCACTGAGAGTGTGTATGATGTCACACTTGGCACTGGCACTATGAGAGACATACTTGGAAAATTGGGCATTATTAGTGTTTAATTCAGGATGTCCTAAATCAGCAAGCACTCCTCTTCCACCCCCTGTATTTTGAGAAAGACTGAATTCATAACTCAGATACAAACTACATTTGGTTAACTAAAATGTAAGCTTGAAAAGCTTGTGTGTGTGTGTGTGTGTGTGTGTGTGTGTGTGTCCTATAGTTCTGGTGTCGGTTTTCCACTACTGACTAAATAGTTCTGTACAATTCAAAGCAAGCCTGGCTGACTCAAACAGTGCTGCCATGGTCTGGATTACTTTCTTTAGTTATTTAAGTCAATGGTATGCACAGATCCCATTAGATGTTCCAAAACCAGTCTCTAGAGGAAATTAATTTTACATGTATGAATTCCTTTTTTCACTCTAATATGTTTTTATTGCCAAGCATTAAAGCCTGTCACTCTTTTCCCTCATTTCTAAATATCAGACTTTAAAAGCAAAGGTTGTGTCTACTGAGTCATTAGTGTTGTCTTTGTTTGAATTTACAAAGATCTGGCTAATGGTGTCCCAGCCAATGGAACCTGAAGCCTTTCTTCTGCTCCTTTCATGTGGGAACATTTCCCGTTTCCTGTTTTGTAAAAGGTGGACTGCTGATTTCCCCTCTATTCTGAAGAAACTGTTTTTCTCTAAACCTGGCCATTTGCAAGGAGTGAATCCTGTTATAGATTTTGTCCGTAGATCACCTTCCTAGTGAGAGTACAGTCATTCCTAGAAGTTCCTTCATCACACAACTGTGGACTGCATGTGATTCTGCCGTGTCTCCTTTTAGTTAGTTTAGGCATTTCTTAAAGAGAACACAGCTATGTGTTGACTCATTAAGTTAAATATCTACAATTAAGTTAGACAGTTATCAAATTTGAAGACCCAATGTTTTAATGGTTTCTAAGTTGGTGATCAGTGGGGAGGTAGAGGGTGGTTGCAAAGGTCACAGAAAATGAAAATCCTTTAGGTGTTTATACAAAACCTAAATTCAATGCAATCTAAATGTCACAATAATTCAAAAAGCAAGGATATATCAAAGTTTGAAGTAAAAGAAACTTTTCTCCCTCAACCCCCCCCCCCCATCTCTCTCTCTCTTATATCATAACATAAAAATTCTTACTATGGTCCTGGCTGAATATTATCCCATCCCATGTACCAAATCCTGGTCAGGGCACATGCCTGGTTGCTGGCTCCATCCTCAGTAGGGAACATGTAAGAGGCAGGAGGCAGCTGGTTGATGTCACCCTCCCTCCCTCCTTCCCTCCCTCCTTCCCTCCCTCCCTCCCTTTCTCTCTTTTTCTCAAATAAATAAAAGCATTAAAAACAAGGAGATAGTGAAGTAAAGTGATGTACTAAGTTCACAAAATATAGGGTTGGGCAAAAGTAGGCTTACAGATGTTCATATGGAAAATGATGCAATGATTAAAAATAATACAAGAATAAATTGTTTTGTTTACTCACAACTATAAACCCACTTTTGACCACCCTGTGTAGTTCTCTAATTGCCAATTGAATTTGCAATTAACATAATAATGCATGCTAATATGGTAACATAAAAGCATTTGCTTTATGTGATTACATTTTCACTTATTTCTTGCGATTATTGATAGACAAGGAGATAGATATTAACTTTTCTTCTTTTGTTTCATGAAAAACTCATTAATTTTAAATAAATTAATGTAAAATATATTCAATCAAATTAAAATGAAAATGGCTTCTTTCTAGTCTTGTACCTGTGCAACAGTCTCAGTCTCTGATTAGTTTTCTTTGATGATGTGCCAATTCACCAGTTATGAATAAGAATATTTTAAAATACTTTTTGTGTGGTTAATTTTAGTCTTTATATAGATTATTCATTTAAGGGTTGTTACTGTAAAAAGGGAAGGATCTCAAATATACCAATTGAATATATCCATATTCAACTTTCTAAAAAAAAAGTATGTATTTAAGGTGTACAACATGATTGATATTCAAATATATAGTGAAATGATTGTAATTAAACCAATTAACTTTGCAGCTTCTCACATCATTACCATTTTTGAGTGTTTTAAGGGAGAGCACCCAAAAGCTACTCTCAGTACATTTCTGGTATTCAATACAGAATTATTAACTGCAATCAAATGCTATATAGTATTACATCTTAAGACTTATTTATATCACATAATTGCAACTCAGGTTGTTTCCATGTCTTTATTAATGTGAATAATACATTTGAATGCTGATAACCTTTTTGAGGTACTGAATTCCTTTTGTTATGGTAGATACACAGAATAAGATCTTTAGATCATATGTTAGTTCTCTTTTTAATTTATTGAGGAAACTCCCTACCATTTTCCATAATGGTAATTTAAATTTATGCCAACAGTGTAGTAGGGTTCATTTTACTCCACATCCTTGCCAAAATTCCCCTGCCCCCTCTCTCAATAATAATCATCCTAACAGGCATGGGATATCTTATTTTGGTTTGGATTTATAGTTTCCAGATTATTAGTGATTAGTGATGTTGAAAACCTTTTCATATAACTGTTGGTCATTTGCATGGAAAAATTTATAATGGGGTCATTTGCCCATTTTCAAATCAGGTTGGTTACTTTTTGCTATTGCAGTAGATGAGGTCCTTATATATTTTTATATTAACCCCTCATTAGATTAATTCATGGTTTGCAAATATGTTCTCTCAGTTCATTGGTAGTTTTTCCATTTTGTTGATGGTCTACTTTCCTGTGCAGAAGCTTTTTACTTAGATGTGGTCCCATTATTTTTTGTTTTCTGAGCTTTGGGTGTCCCATACACAAAGTTATTGCCAAGGACAATGTCAAGGAGCCTTTTACCTATTTCTTCTCTAAGAGTTTTATGGTTTCAGCTCTTACATTTAAGTCTTCAATCCATTTTAGTTGATTTCTTTTATGGTAAAAAAAATAAGGGGTGCACTCAACTTCTGTTTCCTCAAATTATACGTGACTGCTGATATAAAGTGTTGCCCTTTCTTTATCTACTTGCAGTCTAACCATCACCACCATTCAGAATGCACAAAAACTTGAGGTTTTGTTTATCAAATGGAAATATAGGAGCACAAAATTAACTTTCAGGCCCTAAAAACACACTAGTTCATAGATAAACACCCATTTCCACCTAAGTGACCAGGTGATCTGCCTTTGTCATCCTGGATTAGGGAAGATGTTGGCAAGGTCTGTAAGGTGAAACAGCCTTTTGGTGCTTCCACTCTTTTATTCTATTTATTTGAGTATCACCTTTGAAACTTGAAAGGAATGAACATAATGCATAGAAACCAATCATTTCGATCAGCCTTTAAATAAATCTTTCTCCTTGCTGTGCTTAGGAAAAACACATCCTCACAATACCATTTTTCACCACATATCTTGAGAAATTAATGTGGTGTAAACAAGTGTTCTCAAATTTTAGCCTGCATCGGAAACACCTGACGGTCTTATTTAGTGACAAATTCCTGCCCATCCTCCCTCAAACTTCTGATTCATGGGAGCCTTAGACTTCATTTCTAACAAGTTCCCAGGGGATGATATATTATCTAGGGATCAAGCTTTGAGAAAAGTGGCTTAACACTAATTGTCCTGTAGATCACATGGAGTCATTATATTTTTTAAAAAGAAAAATTTAAAAGATTAGGGAATTTTGAGATTATACTGTAACAATTTTATTTCTTATGTTGAGTTACCCTAGCATAACCATCAGTGCATAATGTAGACAGCATATAAAGTGAATGTACAATATGTTTATATTTATTTGATATTTGGATCCATATACATTTGATAGCACTATGATTAAATACTTCCTATGGGTAATTTTTTCCTAATTTTAAATACATGAATTTAAACAATATACAAGGTATTTTTTTTTCTTTCCCTTTATTTTCCTTTCCTCATTCCCTTTCTTCCTTCCTTTTTCTACCCTCCTCCCATCTTCTTAACTTTTTTCCCTTTTCTCTCTTCCTTTACTTATTCCTTTGTTCCCACAAAAAATTAAATGTAGACTTTCATGTTCAGACAAAAGGTGAATGTGATTTCCAAGTGTAACATACAGGAATAGAACTTTGGGGGGCTTGGAGGTGGACATCATTACAATGTACACTCATGCCCTCACTTGTGGAATTTAACATCTTAGCTATACAGTCTAATAGGGAAAGCATTAAGCAGATAAATCAGTTACATACATATAAGAACTGGCCAGTTTGGTTTGCCCAGAAGCATTGAAAATATTGTAAACAGTGCTTCAAAGTCGACTTAAAAAAAAAAAAGTATAACCTCTATATATATGAGCCTAATATGCAAAATGTCCCCTTGGGAATTAAACTGACCAGGTGTTTAAACACTTGCTTTGACATGTGCTGACCACCAGGGGGGGTGGTGCTGAATGAAGGAAGGCCCTGGCTAGCGGCTGGCAGCTGACAGCTGGGCAAGGGAGGCCCCAACCCACAACCACAGCCATTAGGAAATCTACCAATGCACAAATTTTGTGCACTGGGCCTCTAGTCTTCTATAAAACCTTTCTTATTATTTCCTTCTGATTATGACCTCAAGGTAGGATAGTCCAGATGCTAAGGGGGTAAGGGAAGTACAGGTATTTCTCCCCCGCCCTTTTGACTCTATCCTGTGAGACTATAATTTAAGTTTCCTTCCTTTGGATCAATGGGAGGAAAGGCTGATGAGGTTTGCAAGCAACTTACTTTTTGTTTATCACGTTCTTGTGAAAGTTCACAAGAAATAATTTATAGCTTAAGTTTCCCTCCTCCCCTTTGGAAAAGGCCTAGACTATATACCAAAGAAAGTTTTATTTTTTGAAACATATTTTTATTGATTTCAGAAAGGAAGGGAGAGGGAGAGAGTCAGAAACATCAATGATGAGAGGGAATCATTGAGTGGATGTCTCCTGAACACCCCCTACTGGGGATTGATCCTGAAACCTAGGCATGCGCCCTGACCAGGAATTGAACAGTGACCTCCTGGTTTATAGGTCGATGATCAATCACTCAGCCACCATGTCCAAGCTAAAAAGAAAAAGTTTTGGCATTGTTTTTTTTTTTTGTTTGTTTGTTTGTTTGTTTTTTTTTTTTTAATATATAATAACACACACTTCCTTGTGATAGTGAATGTAGCTTTATCATTTGTAAAAAGGTAGGGCACAGATTCTACCAGTATCTTGTATAAAATATTTTAATACCTTTATCCTTTAGACATAATGATGGTAAATAAGATATTGAAATCCCATTTAATCAACATCTTGAGTAGCTCACTAAGCATGTCTGCACATTTTTTCTCCCCAGTTACAGGGTTGCTTCCGCACATGGGGCCTTGTTTGGCCATCCTTCATGATGCCTATCTGATAAATAAATCTTTATGATTTTTTTCTTCAAGACTGACTTACATTTATATTCTCCCCTTAAACATTTGTGCATAGTGTGTTGTTGCTGTTGCACAATATGTACAAATATTTGAAATAATCGAGAGTGCAGCTTTTGAATTCTGCCGCATTATGCTCTCATCTTTGGGCAAGAATCCTGCATTCTTGGTACTCCTGAATTCAGTTAAGCCTTGGCTAGAACACTTTTAATTTCACTATATTTTCCATTGATAATCCACAATTACAAAAAAAGAAAACACATATCAAATCTAAAATATTAATATGATGTGTGAAAAATTCATGAGTTTGACCACTGGTACTTAATTAGGGTTCTTTTAGATGTGTTTCTGATATTTATGAAAATATATTCCTATTAGCATCTGATTTTCGCATGTAGAGGCACTGATTTATTTCCTATTATTTTTCTGCTCTTTAAAAATGTGCTTCTTTCTTCTGCTCCCAACTTCACAAATCCCTGATGAGGTCAGTACTTTATGAGTAGAAGGCAATTTTATCTGCTCTAAGTGAACAATTAGCATAAATTCATGTTTCTTCCATAGAATGAATTCTCCATTTAGAGCACCATGGTTTATTTTACCATCTTCTTTACACTTCAATTGCTTAAAGAATTCTGCATGCTATTATCCCAAAATGATTCTTGGCTTTCAAATTGCTGATCCTAATAAGATGGGCTTTCTTCATCTCCTGCATTACCATATCATACCTAATGAAATCAGGCTCAACCAATCAAATTTCTGGATGACTGACCTTTATTAACTGGTGATTCAGAAACATGATTTCTGAAAGCCCTGTCTTATAATGAAAAAAAAAAAAAGTTACATATGTACAGTGGCTTTTCAGAGGCCAGGGAAGAAAAAAAGGTTCCCTGGAGGCCAGTTAAAATTAAGTTTCAAAATATCATAGAAGGAGAGAGAAACAATGCATGCTCTTCCAGAAGATGACATTCACTCAGCTGGTTTAATTATGTGGCTTTATGTCTATTGTGTCTGCTTTATTATCCTTGGACAATACGCATGTATTCTTGGGAAATGGGATGTGATATCTATTTTATTGATTCTATTAAGTTTTCTGTAAGGAAATACATTTTTCTTTAAAGATGTTTCTTCCAGGAAACAATATACCATACAATTATTCTTTCATCAAGCATTTTTTTAATTCATTATGTAATAGTCACTATGTGGGCATAGAGGGAATATATCCAAACACTTTCTCTTTGTGAGGGATTAATCTAGGCATTGTGTATGTAAAAACCAGAGACCAAGTTTATGCTTTCACAGTTGAGAAATGAATTGTTGTAGTATGCTTTAAATGGTCAGACAACCCAGCCAGTGTGGCTCAGTGATTGAACATCAGCCTATGAACCAGGAGGTCATCGTTTAATTCCTGGTGAGCATACATTTATGGGCTGCAGGCTCAATCATCAGTGTGACATGTAGGAAGCAGCCAATCATCTATTCTTTCTCATCATTGATGTCTCTCTCTCTCTCTCTCTCTCTCTCTCTCTCTCTCTCTCTCTCTCTCTCTCTCTCTCTCTTCCTCCCTCCCTCCCTCCCTCCCTCCCTCCCTCCCTCCTTCCCTCCCTTCCTCCTTCCCTCCCTCCCTCTACTTTCCTTTCTGAAATCAATAATTAAAAAAAAAAAGGTAAGACAGAGGTAATAATTGCTTACAAAGAGAGATGATTCCCAAGCTCAGTATGCTTCCATTTCCTCTTTTTCCCAGTCATCATAGCACTGTTGTACACCATTCTTCCTCTCCACTCCCATTCTAAGGTGAAGGCCTGGCTTTGCCTCGGCAAGGAAAACAAAAACAAAAACAAAAACACCCTGACAGTTCCCTACCCAAGTGGAGCCTCATATAAATGTAATAAGGAGGGAGTGTATGAAATATGGTGAAGGGAGTGAGAGGCAGATGCACTAAAGTGTCAAAGAACCAAAGAACAATAGTTTTGATAAGAAGCATGGCTAACTGTCTAAATTTCTAATAAGGGACCAAGAAAATGACCATCTGATGTACTGATGAAAAGATTATTGATGATCTACCCTGAGGCAATTTAGTTAGAAGTTATATGAGATTATATGAGAATCAATGACATTTAATACTGCTAAAGAAATACTCATTAATGTTTGTATGTTTGCTGTGTAATTAGTGAGAATGATGATGATGATGACAATGACAGGAATAAAATCTATATGGACAGGCAGGTGTTAACTTATTCTCATAACCTATACGGACCTTCTGATCTTTTTTTTCAAATGCTTATTTTGATAACTGAAGGAGATATGGAGTGCCAGTTTAAAGCGTATACCCTGAAAATTGGGATACATCACAAAGGAATATGGATTTTTCTCATTTTATGTATTTATTTGTCTTTAAAAGTTATTGACTGAGTGTGTTTTACTCATGAAGGACTTCTATCCTACCAGGTAAGCAAATGAGGCTTAGAGGTGTGTTTTATACCCTTACTAGTGGCCTGGTGCACGAAATTCATGCATGGGGGTGGGGGGCGGGGAGGGAATGTTTCTCAGCCTGGCCTTCACCCTCTCCAGTCTGGGACCCCTCGAAGGATGTCCTACTGCCAGTTTATAGGGATTGGGCCTAAACCAACAGTCAGATATCCCTCTCACAATCTGGACTGCTGGCCCCAGCCACTCACCTGCCTGCCTGCCTGATTGCCCCTAAGCACTCTGACTGCTGGCTTGCTTGCCCCCAACTTCCCCCTGCTGCTGGCCTGCTCACCCCCAAATACCTCCCTTCCAGCTTTATCACCCCCAACTGTCCCACCTGCTGTCCTGTTTGCCCCAAACTGCCCCCTGCTGGCCTGCTTGCCTCCATCTTCCCTCCCAACTGACCTGCTCACCCCAACTGCCACCCCTGCTGCCCTGCTCATCCCCAACTGGACCTCTGCTTATCCTCAAGGCCCCTGCCATCCCATCCTGGTCTGATCACGCCTGGCGACCCAAGGTCCCAGCCCCTCCTTTTTTTCTTTTTCTTTTTTTTTTTCTCCAGCACCTCCTTGAGCAGAGGCCAGAGCCAGTCAGGAAGCTTGACTTACTCCATCACAGGAGGCAACCCAAACCTCCTGCTTGCTCCAGCTCCATGGCTGGCTGTCATCTTGATTGGGTTAATTTGCATGTCCACTCCTGATTGGCTGGTGGGCATGGCTTGGCATAGATGAGCGATGGTTATTTTGCATGTTTCTCTTTTATTAGTGTAGATACTCTAGTTTCATTTTGGAAAATGGTATTTATATTAGATATTTCAAGAACTTTTAGCTGTTAGCACATGTATGAGGACATTTTAGGTAAAAGGGTATTTAACAAATAAAGAAAGGATTAAGTCAGGTACATTCACAATTATGTGGAAGTCTGGTGGGTTGAAAAAAATAATCTATGTTGCTATTTTAAATATCTATACTACCTATCCATTTTATTCATTCACATATTCAACCACTCACTAAATCCATATGCATGATGGACAACCACTCCTCTAATCTTTAAGTGGAAAGCATCTATACTAAGCTTATATAGTTGTGAGGGAGAAAAACCTTAAGTGCATGTCCTATGCCATGATAAACACTATGAAGATAAAGTGAAGGAAGGAAGGAATGATCTAAACAGCCCTTTATAGGAGACTTCATTTACTGGTTATCTGATTGGAGGGAGGGACACATTCAAAGATATCAGGGTCATGTTCACAAAGACCCTGATGTGGGCATGGCCTTCATAAGTTCAGAAGCAGAAATACAATAAGCATGGCTAAAGGTGAGTGGTAGATTAGGGTAGTTCCAGGATGTATGGTCAGAATGGTATCCAAGAACTATATCATACTAGACTTGGTAGGCTGTGTAGAGAAGGTAAATTTTATTCTGAGTGAGATGAAAAGCCATTGAAGTTTTCTGGGCAGGTAAGGAATATGATCAGGTTCATATTCAGAGGTGCTCACTCTGGCTGCTGAATGAAGCATATGGTATAGGATGGTAAAGGTGAAACCAGGGAAACCAATTAGGATGTGAAATATTCCAGGCAACAGACTAGAGTAGATTACACCTGGATATAGCCATGAATTTGGTGAAAAGGTAACTTCTTCTGTATCTGGTGTGAAACATGATCCAGATTTTCTAACTGATTAGCTATTAGTGTGAGGAATAGATAGCAGTTATACTGAGATTTTAGGCCTGAACAATATAAAGAAAGGCAATGCCCATAGTTAGCCACACCCCTGAAAGGCACATTTTTATCATGGTGCTACATTGGGTGGCCATTCCTGCTGAATATATATGATTGGGAATCACATTTGTTAATTGAAGTTTTATTTGAAGTTTAGTTTGATGTTTAAAGTCAGACACTTAAGAGACCCTATTTTAGATTTAATAGTGCAAGAGTTCATGGTAGTATTTTAAGATCTTAAAACTATTTAAAAAAGAAGTTATAAACTCTATTCTCTTCTTATACCACCTAATAATTATGTCTGTGTCTCATACAAATCAACCTTTCAAGTATCTTGTCATAAAGGACAAATCACAAAGTGTCTTAACAAGAAGTTAGTAAAAATAATAAATGCAAAACACTGCAGCTTTCATTTGGCTTAAGCCTATAACCCTCCAAATTTATCACTAAAGTTAATTTCTGATAACATGTCCGAAAACTACTCTTTCCAATTCATCTTCACCTTGTAGTTCATATTAAATTCTGAAAGCCCCTTTATGATGCATATAAAATGGTTATGAATTTATGGTAATTTTATCCCTGGTTTTCATTCAAAAATCAGAAAGGTGGGATGGGGTGATTTACATATGGCCACATAATTATCCTGGCACAGAGCTTCAGGAGAGACAGAAACTGAAAGGAATGGCACACCCTGTAGCTTTAATAATCATACATCATCAATTAGTGTCATGAATAAATTACCTCTTAAGTGAGAAATTATAGACAGCCGACCAAATCTGACATTAGATAGCTCCTGCAAAAAAAGTCGAAATACTGTATTGTTTTAGCTTCAATTTTAAGGACTTTATAAAACTAGCTTAAAAAAAAAACCCCAGACAGTTGAGTATAAAAACATCCATATGGCATGTATAAGGCCACACATACCAAGGCACCTGCTGTTAATCCTATGGGAAATACCTTAAGCAATTATTAACATCTAGAATGATCATTTTTCTTATTAAACTTGGTTGCCCAGAAGCATGGCAAATTAGAAGATATAAAGCACCCTCATTTTTCTTTAGATTATATCTTGGTGGCCCATCCTGATTACCTCTCATTTTTTACCTTTGCAAAATTGGGATACTCAGAGGAAATAATGAATATTGGACATTTAGAATAACCTAATTATAATTCCTTTATGTCACATTTATAAGTGTGCACGGCTTTGAATGCCAATCAATGTTTGTAACTCATCGCCATTAAAAGCTAAAAACTTAGCTAGAATCTTCTTTGTTCCACCATGCCTCTCTTCTAGGAATGACTAGAAGCCAGGCTATGCAATAGTGGTCTGTCCATGTAACCAGGCTCTTAATGATCTCACTGCAAAAAGCAAGAAAACAACCAACCAAACAAAACCACAAACAGCCAACAGGCATGCTTAGACTTCATCCTATCATGGCCATAACAGTGTACCCTCTGATTGCTCTTTTCAGGTGGCTACACATTCTGAGCATATTCCAGCTATCCCAACCGGGTCCTATCTATCATTTCCCTGCTGGCTCTTTCCTTTTCTCTACTCTTCTTTATCCAAATTTGTTGCCCAGGGCTCAGCCTATTATATATTATTCAGGGTCTTTAATATAATTGAACAGTGATGTATTCAGCTAGATATATCACCTTCTCCCCACTTTACAGATGCCGAAACATGGGAGAAAAGAAGGTAGATATACCTTGACCAAAATACCGGTGATATTAAGTGGAAGAGAGGGGTTATGGTGTATGTCTCTCACTTCCCTCTCAGTTTATTTCCATTTCCCCATACTGTTTTCAAATCAGCATGGTGCCTGGCACATTTTCACCTGACAGATGCTCTTGTGAAAAGGATGCATATAAATATGCTCTAGACAATACTAGGCAGTTTCATACTAGGATTTAATCCAACTGAATATTAATGGCTCAGTTCAATATGAAACGCTTTCTTTTTGAGACCCACAGAAGGAAATGTGGGTGATTAGGATCCAAGAAAACTCAGGGTCCTTTAAACAGAAGTAAATAAGTGCATTATGCCTCTATGGAATCCAACCCCTGGTTTAACCCTCAAACCTAACCCTTCATGCAACAGTCACTTCCAGCCATAATAGCTTTCCTTCTGTTCCGAGCGCCTGTTATTTTTCAATTGACTATTTTGAGGCTCTGTCACTCTCTTTCTGAAACACTCATGACCCAGTTCATCAGATGGCTCCTTCCTGTCATTCATGGCCCTACACCAATGTCACCTTCTCACTAGCATCTTCTCTGACTACTTTATCTAAATGACACCTCTCTCCCAATTGCCTGGTATCAATTCACCCTGGGCCAGTTTCTTCACAGAAGTTTTGAACACTTAAAGCAGTGATTTTCAACCTTTTTCATCTCGTGGAACACATAGACTAATTACTTACATTCTGGTGCACACCAAAAAAAATAAAACTTTTGCTGATCTGACAAGAAAAATAGGCATAATATTGATTCATCACACTAGATGGCTATTGTGTTGTTAGCAGTTGTCATTTTTATTTGATAAGTTAAGGGAAAAGAGGTCAGTGTTCCTGATTAAATAGTCAGGATTTGCATGTTTTCAAAAATTATTGTGGCACATCAGTTGGAAATCTCTCATCTACAGTAATTTTCATTATTTATTTGTTTCCCTCACTAGATTCAGCAGGGACAGTTTTTAAAACTTGCTTGCAAGTGTAACCCTACAATAAAAACGAACGTTGTCATATAATAAGCACTCAATAACTATGTAGATTAATGCAATCGTGAATATTAAGGAGATATATGGGAAAGCAAACGAACTCCGTGTGATCAGAGACAGAGTAAAGTAAGAAAGATCACTCTGCATTTTGGGAAGTTGTATGCGTGCTTCATTGAGGAAGTTCTGAGGTCTTCATAAGATAAATAACAGTTGCTTGATAAATTTCAAATCCCCCTTTAGCTTAATTTTAGAATGACCTGTTTTCCTATATTCTAAAATTAAAAGTTCTGCAAGAATATCCCTCCAACTAGTTTCTAATGGACTTTTCATACACATTAAAATGTGTCCATTGTTAAGCATAACACTTTTATTAATAATTCTATTAATTTTGATTCTGAAAGTCCATTACCAGTTGTTATCATTTCCTCTAAGAGCTATTTATTATTGTTTCCTTCATCAATCCCAATAATCTATAGAAGCTACAAATGATATATGACAGAGGGAGATCTAGCCACATTTTTCTTTAATTTCATGAGAGTCAAGAAGAAAGTCAGACTCTTGAACAGAAAATTTTGCTTTCCCTTTTTTATTTTCTTCTTTTTTTGTACATTATCAGTGAAATTATTTTTATTATCCATAGCATCAAGATTTCTGTAACTTCTCCTTTGCCAAATCTTGGCTTGAGCTTTGGGGTATTTTTAAGCTTCCAAAGGTGATTCATTGTAGAGCACAGTGTATAAAACTAGTTAATGATATTAGGGCTTGCTTATTCGATACGTAATTTAGTTTTCTCATTTTATAACCAGGAAATATCTGTTTTAGAAACATCTTCCTTTCAATAGTGAGATATACCACTCCATTTGGGTTTTTCTACATATAGTCTGGTAGCAGCTCTTTCTAAATTTAGAAAATCAATGCATTATTCTTTGGAAAATTCTCCATAGAGCTCTAGGGCTTTTGTTGAATTGATTGGATTAATGTCAGAGAAAGAGAATATGAAAGTCTATACATGGGGTAGAGATGATTGGAAACAATACAGATTTTCCTTTTTTTTATAATCCTCCTTTCAATTTTAAATTTAATCACCCATTTGACATGTTACCTGGGGTTCTTTATTAATCTCTCTAAACCACCATTCCTTCATCTCATACTGTGAAAATACTTCACAGGATTATTGGGAGGGTGAAATGGGACAAGTAAACATTACATGTGCTAAGAATGTTTTTTCTTTTTGGAAAGGATGATGTTGATGGTGAAGTTGTCATTAAAAGAAATGCATACATATATAAATATCCCATAACACACACATACACACAAATACATTCACACTTCCATAAATGCACCCACAAAACAATTGTAATTTGTATAACAAGATTTTTTTTTAAATTTTATTGAATAATTGGCATGACATTGGTTAATAAAATTATATAGGTTTCCAGTATGCAATTTTATAATGCATCATCTGCATATTGTATTGTGTTTTCCCCATCCACCTCACGGCAAGTCTCCTTCCATCACCATTTATCTTCCCTTTACTCTCTTCTTCCTCTCCTCCCACCCCCACGTCCCCATAGGTAAGCACTACATTATTGCCTGTGTTAGTGAGGTTTGTTTGTTGTTTTTGCTGAATCCCTTCATCTTTTTCACCCAGTCCAAATCACCTCCCCTCTGTCGGGGAGCTGTCAGTCTATACTTTTTATCTATGAGTCTGTTTCTATTTTGTTTGTTTTGTTCATTAGATCCCACATAGAAATGAAATAATTTGGTATTTGTCTTTCTCTGGCTGGCTTATTATACTTGTCATAATAATCTCTAAATCCATCTATGCTATCACAAAAGCTAAGGTTTTCTTCCTTTTTACAGTGGAGTAATATTCCATTGTGTAAATGTTCCACAGCTTTTTTATTCACTTATCTACTGATGAACACTTGGGCTGCTTCAAAATATTGGCTACTATAAATGATACTGCAATGAACACCTAGGTGCATATATTCTTTTGAATTAGTGTTTCATGTTTCCTCAGATATATTCCCAGACATGGAATTGCTGGATCATAAGGCAATTCTGTTTTCCATACTGTTTAGGAAACTCCAGATTGTTTTTCCACAGTGGCTGGACCAATCTGCATGCCCACCAACAGTGCACAGGGATTCCTAACCCTTTCTCCACATCCTCACCAACACTTGTGGTTTGTGGATTTATTGGTGTTTGCCATTCTGACAGCTGTGGGGTGATATTTCATTGTAGTTTTAATTTGAATTTCTCTGATAATTAGTGATGTTGAGTTCTTTTCTAATGTCTATTGGCCACTCTATGTCCTCTTTGGAGATGTGTCTATTCTGGTCATTTGCCCATATTTTTAAATTGAATAGTTTCCAATTGTTTCTTAGCTGTATTGATTAGACTTCATCAGTCTTTTTCTTTTTAATGATTTCTTTTACCATGTAACATTCAGGGGTTAGGCACTTCTATTTTTCAAGGAGAGGTGTTCAACATTATAGTATTGTTAACTGTTTAGAGTATGTTGTTTAAGTGAATGTATTAAATGTAGAGACCTATGGGGCCATGCCACACACCACTTTAAGTGGCGAGCAGTGTTCTTCTGCAGAGACCTGAGAGAAAATGAACTAAATATGGGCTTCAAGAAGATGACTTCAAAGTCAAGGATGACTTGTTTGCTTTAGGGAAAAACTATGGTTGTAAACAGAGACTAGAATTATCAGAGAACATGTATTTGAGTAAATAATTTTGGAATTTGAAAATACTCATTTTTACCTTGTCTTTAAAAATGTTTCTGGTCTGAGGCAATTCACTAATTTAGTCACTAATTGGTGAAGGAAGACACAATGAACATGAAATGATATCCCACATAAGTGTTTGTAGTGCTAACTCTCTCTCTCTCTCTCTCTCTCTCTCTCTATATATATATATATATATATATATATATATATATATATATATATAGAGAGAGAGAGAGAGAGAGAGAGAGAGAGAACCCAGGCATGTGATTTTCTTTGACCTGGCAAGGGCACTTAAGATGAACTCTGAAATATAAATAGGTATTTTTAAGAACTATGTGTGTGTAGGAAGAGAAATTGGGAAATGCGTTGAGTCAGAATTACTAAGGTTTCAAACCTTAGTCTAAGAAAATTAATTGTTGCTGTAGCAGGCTACCTAAAATAATACTAAAATAGCTGTTTCACAAAAATATAATACAGAAAAGAATCTCAAAGGGTCTCATAATTCATGGTGAGGAGTTTATATCTCATTTGAAGTTCAATAAAAAATCAATGAATAATATTAGAGAGGAGAGTGATATAATCAGAGCTGAATTCAATAAATTCTATTCATGATCAATTGGCAGTCATTTCCTCTCTCTGTTTCCATTTCCTCATCTGTGAAATGAGAACATATGGTCATTTTTAATGGTTGCATTTTTTTATAGTCTATTATGATATAGACTCTTCCGTGGCCACACACAATAAATCAGTCTATCATGAAACTGTGCATTTTATGAGTCATGAAGGAGATATGACATTTAAATTTTATTCAGACCTGGCCATTAACACAAAGTAGTGGAAAAAGGACAGAGCAGGAATTGCAGTTTCCCATTCACTGGAATGTGGGGAGCTGGGAAGTTATTCAACTTGCCGAGTCTACATTTTTTTTTCATTTATTAAGTGGAAGGATAATACCTCACTGATAATTTTTTTTTCATTTAGGAAGTGGTCTCTTGTAAGGCTTTTGTAAAAAATATATTTTATTAATTTTTTACAGAGAGGAAGTTAGAGGGATAGAGAGTTAGAAACATCGATGAGAGAGAAACATCGACCAGCTGCCTCCTGCACAATCCCCACTGGGGATGTTCCCGCATCCAATGTACATGCCCTTGACCGGAATTGAACCTGGGACACCTTCAGTCTGCATGCCAACGCTCTATCCACTGAGCGAACCAGTTTCGGCTCTCTTAAGGCTTTTAACTCATTCCCTTCTCTGAGACAAGTGAAAATAGGATTTAGTGTCCCTGGGAATTTTTCTTCCTTTGATTCATCTATCTATAAATGATCATTATTTGTCGTGAGGGATTTCTGGTCACATTTTGACATATCATATAAGAAAATAGGATTGAGTATTGTAAAATTGTGAATGTAACCATTTGGGAATTAAAAATTCATAGTGTAATTTTTGTAAAAATATTTATTCAGTGCAATCAATATGCTACACATTGTATCAAACATTGACAATAAAAATATTTACAAAGATTTTTAGTTGCTAAAGTTAAGTAGCTCAACAGTCTAGAATAAGGGTATAACTTAAAAAAGATTCATAGAACAATTTAAAAATATTGGAGTGGAGGGTGGGGGAGGAACGAGTAGACATGGAAGCTGAGTAAACAAGGACTACTCCTAGCTTAATGGTCAAGGGTAGAATGCTTGATCTAACGTATTGGAAGCTAACATATTAAAAGGAGTACATAAGGAATTTAAGATTCAGGGAAAACTGATCGATAGAGAAAGGATTTTACTTCCTTTAGGTAATTGAGGACGAGTGCCAATGATTTTCCTCTATATCCGTCATTTCTAGAAAGGATAAAGCCATGTGATCTCCAGCATATTGTGTCAAGTCTCTGATTCTTTATCTATAAGATGGGATGCTAATATATAACTCTCACATTACTTCTGTGAGAACAAAATGAAACAGTTATATAAGTACTTACATAGCAACTCTGGGTGAATCAAATCCAATATGATGGGGTGGTGAGGTTATGCTGCATTCATGTGAGAATGGGGCATGGTAGGGGAGGGGGAACATACAATCCCAGAGTTGTCCACAAAAAAGTCAGTTTTACTTTCCAAAGTTTTGCTACATACAATTTAAAATGGAGGAATAGTCTCATTAATACCATGTCATAACTTTGAACTGCAGTAGTGATCTGTAAGTATTTTTATTCTCAAGCTAAGCTGCAATTACCTATTTCAGTCTGAGAAATATCTAGCCATCATTTCCCTCCCTTGGAAACAGCTAAGATTAGTGTGATATGATAGGTACAGTATTTTTCAGCCAGCCAAAAAGATTTTGGTTCCATATATAGCTTAGTCATTAATTTGGCAGTTTTATTATATACACATCATTGATCTTATCTGAGCCTACAGTTTCCATACCGATAAAGTAGGTATAATAATACCAAATTTACAAGGATGTTAGGATAATTAGAGTTAGCAAGGCAGTTGACACAAAATAGGCTTCATATAAATTAAAAGTCTAACATTAAAAATAAAACAAAAGGAAAATAATTGACTTCATTAAAAGTAATGTCTATAAATGCAGTTACTATTCATCTTAGTAATCACTATATTTTCAGTGCCTTACACATAGGCTCATTAAAAATTAGGAAAACAGATATCAATGTAATTAAATAATAAATGTAAGAGTCAACAAAGTGATGTATTGAGGAAATTAAAAAATACTTAATAATCAGAATATCTACATTTCTCTACTGTAAACAAATCTATGGAAATGATGTCAAATCATATCAAATGAGTTAAATTAAAACATTAAACAGATTTAGGGAACAGTTGGTAGTGCTAAAGTTCTAGTATATTAAATATTGGTAACAGCTAGAGATCTTTAGATTTAAAAATATTTTTAAAATCAAAGTTTTATGTTTTCTATGTAATTTCAGGGAATTCAATTATACAAAACTAGTGAGAAATCAAAAGGGATCAACCCACCAACAAAAGAATATTGAATCTTGATGAACCCTGGCTAACACAAAAGCACTGCACCTCCGGTTGACAAAACACTGTCACTTAATCAGGACTTTATTGAAATACAGGCGAAGCTGCCATTCAGAAGAAGGAAAAATAATGTGAAAAGTTTTACACTGTTTATCCAATGTCATTCTGTCTGCCTTAATCAACCTCCTTTTAATAATTTTAGGAGATGCAAAAAATATCTTATACTACTTTTTTAGAGTTTAAGGATTATATCATTAAACTCAATAAATATTGTTGAAATAATAATAGGATAGTTCTATAATTGTCATTTTCCTAGTAGCATTGGTGTTGATAACAGCTGCCATAATACTGTTAATGAACTCTTTTGTCCTTTACCATAGTTCGCATTACTTATTTATTGAGTCTCAGTTTCCCAGTTTCCCATACACAATGTCCTTTCCCTTTTCTGACTGTCCCTTGGCGGTTTGTCTCTATGGCATGCTTTGTTTGGGAGCTATCTGCTGTTAGACCACATATCTAAGTCAGCACACCTCCTTTTTGAACAATCCATCTTCACAGTCATGTCAGGGAATGTGCTATTTCCTGACCTTAAATCCTGCTGGAGCAGTTCTAACCAAGAGTGATTTGTGCTGTGAAAGCCCACAGAGAAGATTTATAGGACCTCCTTCACCAGAGAACTATGTCAGGGCTAGTGATGTGCACTGAACTCTGAGTTCTGGGGAGAATGTCATTCAGGAGTCACGGCACCCACTATCTCTCCTGGTCTCACCCTCAGGAAGCTGAGGGCCAGTCCAGCCCCCTGTACTCATTAGGGATCACTGAATGAATTTTTAGGGCTCAAGAATTCTTTAAAGGTGCCTCAAAGATCAGTAGGTAAGGTCTCAGAGACTTAGACATAGAGTTATAGGTCCACATGCATGCCCAAACTGAATCAACTTTATTTTTCTGAACTTTATACACTTGTAATTGATATAGACTTTTATTTGAACAAAGAATTGATCAACTTCGATATTCTCAGACCTAAAATAGGACAGAAAAAATCCCAGGTTCCTAGACTATCAGATCCTACAGTGCTCTTAGATATAATTTAACGACTGAGTGCAAATTATGATCTACTGTAGGTTCAAAGCTTTCATCTTGCTGCTGATTTTAGGGAGTGCTATGTTGAAGATACTGAGTTATTGTGTGACAAGTCATTCATGGATCCTCGAAAGGAGGAGGGGTTTTATATATGCTGATACTGCTATCAGATCAACATTCCCATTTATTTTTTTTGCTCACTTTATATCACAAGTGTGAATCTCTATGCAAGAAATCAATTTTTCCAATAACTAATAATGACTAGATAAGATTCGGAATGATTTTGAGAATCATAATATAATAATTTTACTTCCCTAGATGATTATAAATAAATGATCTTTTATGATATTAACAGCAAACACAGACTCCATATTTATACACTACTTAGGAAAAACTCAAAATGCTTTCCTTCACATTATTATTAGATTTTTAAGAGGGACAAAATGAGCAAATTAGAAGAGAAAGGAGGGATGTTCTTGGTTTCATCTTCCAAACAATGCACAAGGTCCACACACATTGTGCACTGAATGAAGACAGAAAACTCTTGGAGAACAGGCTTTTTGCAGCTCATTCACAAGCACTAGCCACATTCTTTCACCAGCTCCTCATCTGTGACTGGTGGGAATAAGAGGATAAAACCTGGCTTTCTTGCTCTTTTGGTGGGATAATTCTGAAGCCCATTCTCTTCTATTTTTCAGGGTTTTATGACAAGCTTGAGCCCTATTTGCTTATAATAGTAACCTGTACCCATAAGCACATTTAATCCACTTCCTTTTTCTTCATCATTTCCCTACTCCTTACTGAAGTTCCTGTGCTCCCTTCCCAATTAACTACTTGTGCATTAATACTGACCCCAGAGCCTTGTTTCTAAAGCACTCTGAATTTAAGATGCTAAATGATGCACTTGCCTTTCCAGTCCTGTGTCCTCTAACTCTCAAGCCCATGGTTGGTCAACTGTGCAAGCTGTGGTCCATGTATGGAGACTATTGACAGTCTTTGATTGTGTTTCCATCTTTTTAGACAAGTTGAAATTTTCCTGACATTGTGGTTTTAATTTTAAATTTATTTTTACACATTAACACTCTTTCACAAAGTGTTAGGATGAAAACACACATAGGCTTATTTAGAAAAATTTTTTGATGTGGCAGCATTCACAAGTGGGCTCTTCACTATTTCCTCTTGCATTGATTAAGAGAAAGAGGAGGTCTCTGAGACCATCCAGAATATCCTGTCTGTTATCACACCACAGGCCTAATTTCCATTTTTGGAGCCTGATAAGAGCTGGGTTTTGTAGGGAGAATGAGTTACTCTGTGGGGCAATTTACAATAGAAAACACAGGGGATTTTTAATTGGCCAACTCGCATGTGTAGTGAGCCTTGTCCTTAAAGAGTGCGTTTTGAAGTAAACTGGGCTCACAGGAGGATTGGTTTGAACCAAGAGCAGCTATAGATGTAAAATTTAAGGGTTGCATTAAGTTACAATAATTACAATCCATACTTATACATAGAAATACTTTCCTAACCCAAAGGACCTCCTTAACCATGTGGGATTAAGTAAAGGTAATTGTTTTTCCATATTAAACATTATATAATAATAGTGAAAAATGTTAGAAGACTAAAAAACATATAGCACATGATTCCATTACTCATTTATACAAAATAAAAGAAAATAATATAAAATACTAGTACCAGCCTTTATTTGTGAGTCAATTAAAATGGATACCCAAACAGTTCATATTATATACTATGTATTGTAATCTATTTTAAATTAACATTAATTTTATGGGTTTTTAAAAATATATTTTATTGATTTCAGAGAAGCAGGAAGAGGGAAAGTGAGATAGAAAAATCCATGATGGGAGAGAATATTGTTTAGCTGCCTCCTGCACACCCCTCACTGGAGATCAAGCCCACAATCTAGGCATGTGCCCTGATCAAGAACCGAACGATGACCTCCTGGTTCATAGGTCGAGGCTCAACCACTCTGTCATGCTGTCTGGGCTAATTTTGTGGGTTTTCATTGTTGATATTTAATGTTAGAATGCTATGAAAATTTTATATGGACCCCTGACACATCAGTGAAAAATGTATCTTAGGTAACAGAGGAAAGGCTAAACAAAAATGCTTCTCCTTGCATCTTATTTCTCCTTTCCTGTTTCTATCTGTGAATCACCAGGCTCCTGATAACTTAGAATTCAAAGGTGGGGCCCATTCATGCCTCACAGGTTCATGTGGATAGTGCCTAAAATAGCCTGTAGTCCACACGCAGTGTGAAAGGAATGTGTGCAATAATTAGACCCATCTCAGGCTTTCTGATCCTATTGCTCTTCCTTTAGTTCAGGTCTTCGTAGAGCTCCTTCTCCCTTCACTGTCCATAGCGCAGTCTTCTCTTTTTCATCTTCAGAACATCACCCAGAGAAAGTAGAAAATATAAATGATTTTTCAGCAGAAAGTAAAACGTAACATAGTTTTTGAGTCCAATGAGCCCTCCCAGGACGAATGCCTAGCTCTGTTTTGTCTCAGCTGTATGAAATTGAGAAGTAGCTTCACTACCCATGCCTTCAGTTTTCATCCCTATAAAATGGGGACACTCAGACCTAATTGGCAAGGGTTTCTCAGGATTCATGATGACATTCATTACATATCTAGCAGAGAGCTTCTGAGAGAATGTTCTGACTGATGGAGTCCTCCCTTCTTTTGCAGGCAAGTTTGCATTTAATTGAGGGCAAACATTTTTATGATAATAATTCCCAAACTAATTCAAAGGTCTGTCTGACTTGTCTGTCTCAGGCAAGAGAGAACAGCAGCTGTACAGTCACTTCCTAGAATAAACCTTAAATCCCTGCTTTTACAGATGCAGAACTGAGGTCTAGATTGGTCAATGTCATAACTGCAGATTAAAAAAAAAAATGGCCATGCTAGAAAGGGGAAAACTGTCAAAAATAACACATCCTGGAGAATTTTTATTATTTTTATAGCAAGAAAAAGTTAAGTATTTTATTAAGTCCATTGTATTAATTATTGTTAAAAAAACGTCTAAATACAACCCATTTAATTCCTGAAGCTCTGAGACGTGATGTTTTTCTTCTCTGATTTCAAGTCTCCTGTCATTCTTATATGAAATCAGATGAATCACAGCATCTGAAAACATGAAGTGGCTGTGACTTTCTGCGGGAAAGACTGATGATAAAAATTGTCCCAGACAAAAATACCAGTTATTATCACTAGCCAACTGGTAAGGGGGAGGAAGTGCTATTCATCTCTAATTCCAACTGTTAATTACCTAAAAATATATACGTTTCTTACTTATATTTTTGGCATATTATGATTTAATCAAAACATGGTCTGTCGTACATTGAAGAAAAGCTTCTTCAATATGTAGGGTATTTTTTAACAGTGTAATGTGCCTGAAGATTTAGTGCCGGCCCTGGAGTTTCTCCCCTCTGATCTCTTTTAGGGCTGAGGTTTGCAGGGAGAAAAAACCTACAAACTACACCCACCCTCAAGGGGGCCCATCATGCCACCTACAGTGCACAGCTGTCCCTGAGGACCCCAGCCCCTGATAGGCTGAGAACAGTTTCCTAGCCCTAGACACCAGGAAGCCTGGCCTCCAGTCCTGGACAGCAGTCACCAGCAGGGGTGTGGTGAGTTCTGTTTTTGTCCCCTTGCACCTCCATGTCCCCATCGGGAAAACAAATATAAAGATGCCCTGTCACCTCATATAATTGTCAACCTGTAAACAGCAAAATAAAAAAGAATACTTAAAAACATAGAAAAAAACTAACAGGAGGTAATACAATATTTTGGGTTGTTACTATGCTGATATCCTAAGTGAGGAGCAGGATAACAAAATGTTTCTCTTATTTCCAACCTGTTTTACAATTTATGTGATGACATTTGTGCTTTCCAGAGACCTTCTGTTGGGTTGGGCAGAGGAGGCAATTACAGGTGTGCAGAGGTAACATCTGGCATCCTCAAAGGTGCTCTGGCTTGCCAGTGGAGGGTATTCTTTCACATTTCAGGCCCTAGCTAGTAGCAACTTCATCTGGAAGGCTTTGCCACACCCAGTCGCAGTCAGATAGTAGAAATCCCACATCATTTTTTAGCTAGCAGAACCATGTTTGATTTCAACTGAACCAAGGTCAGGTATAAGCATCATGACCTTGTGAGAACTACTGAAATTCTCTAAGATTCATGTTATTTGTCTGTGAAATGGGAATAATAAAACTTCTTTGGTAATGTGAACCTATTTAGTTAAAATAATCATGCAATATTTGGGAATCTATTTCCCCCTAGATATTTTTTTAATAAGCACAAAGACATACACCACACCTCTCCCAAACTGTTCAAATAATGACTGTTTTTCATTCTTTGGTCAATGTGGCAAATATTTATGGGATCTTATGATATGCCAAGCATGCTTCTAGGTTCTGAGGTGTCACTTTTAAAGAAACACACAGGTCCACACTCTCTTGAAGCCTATTGTTTAGTGGTTGAGAGAGACAGCAAATGAGAACATACACAAGTAAGGTGTTAGAGGAATCTATTATTATTTGATTAACTATTTTCTAATTATTTTTTAATTTTAGAAGAGGGTTGTATTGAGGCAAAGTGACAGTCCCAGCTGCATGTGTCTGCTCCTCCCCATGCCCGATCTGCTATTGATGGAGTGAGGCTACACCATGCGGAACCATAAGTAAAGAGAAAACAATCTTCTTCATACCACAGATAGTTGCTCTGTAGTTCCAAAAACAAAGGGTGTATACAATTATATTTTTGTTATTTAGAAGCCATCATATTTATTTAATCAAGAATTCTCTTCAACAATTAATGCTAAGACTGAAGATCATGGCGCTATAACAAGCCACTATGAGATAGTCAGCCCCTCATCTACCACACTTAGCGCAATGTCAACAGTGACTGGTGTCTGTTATCTTCTTACATTTTATGTCTAATGTGTCCATTCTTTGTTCTCTGTTGCAATGAGCACCCATGACTCAGTGATTGGGGTTGGATTGGAATTAGGGAGCCCTGGTCGAAGATCAGAGGTAGAAAAGAAATGGAGGCACATGCATTTGGGTCACTGGCTTCCTTTTTGCAGGGTCATCTTTGGCCTGCTGTGTCGTCCTTCAGTAAAGGTCATTGCTTTCCTCGAGGTGGCCTTTTACACACAACTCTGTTTCAGTCACTGTGAGCTACCCTTGTTCCTTTAGGGGCAGGGATAGTGATAGTTCTTCTATTATGAGCCGAGGGCTTTGCGAGATTCATTGTGGTTACCCTACAAGTCCTACTTTAATAGAGTCCCTTTTTAGAAAAACTTTCCTCAAATTATCCTAATTTAAGCATGCCATCTGTTTCCTGTTGAATTGCTGACTGTTCCACCAATCACCAGCAACAGCATCCATTCAGACTCATGAAGTGAGTTGGAGTGGGGGTAGCAAAAGGCATATCAGAATTGGACGTTTTGAATGCAGATCATGGTTACCGGTTTAGTACATTTGTGCCTGAGGCCAGTTGCTTGGGCACTATGAGTTTTAAGTCTCTCACATCCAAAATGGAGAAAATTGTAGAATGAAAGTAGGAGCTAAAGTTATTGTATGAAAAAACAAAACAAAACAACTGTGCATGGGTCCTGAATAGCAAGCTAATGTTCATATTAGTAATGTTCATATTAATAGTAGTTATATGAGTGGCCCTTATATGGCAAACACCCTTGATTTCAGCAGCTTCACAACATTAAAGTACTAACCGTTCTTAATTTGCATTTCACCCCAATTATTCCAATGTGGAGTGTGGGTTGATATTTCTAAGAATAAGGAGTTATGCCAATGCCTAATGCCATGCAGCAACCGCTTATGCACATCTTTTACTACTTAGAAACCCTTGACATATTTTTTTCTGAAAGTGTAAATTAATTAACACATATAACATGTTTAAATGCCTGACACTGAAAGCTGAAAAGAAATGCTAGTGTTAAAAGTCATCCGCTGCTGGCTGACTAATTGCCCCAGAAGACAACTATCACCAGGAGGAAAGTGTCTGTCTCCTGAAATATTACAAAACCAAGACCTCCTGTTACAATCTCTGTTTAGATGTTACGGGTCTCTGAACTTTGTTTCGGAAAAGGCTGAGCTTTTTTAAGACAGAAAATAAATTTAGAAATCAGAGCAACAAAGCGGTTCACTGATGGCCATTCTGTGGCTGAGCTCAACACCGCCAGCTATTTCCAAAGACACATGGTGTTTTCAGGGAAGAAGTCCCGCTGAGGGATTTATCTCCCAGAGAAATTCAGACCAATGTTCTCTCACTTCCTCAACTATAGGTCCTTCTATACTAAGATTATACTTTTCCTATCTTTGGGTAGTTCTAGTTCTGTGCCATATAGTGAGAAATTGTGTGAGGTTGACAAACTCACTGAGAGTGATGTTATTAAAGACGATAATACTTACTGAGTATCTCTTATGGGCCTAGAACTATGATAAGCTATTTGATATGAAGAATACCACTCCATACTCACAATAACCCTTTGAGGTAGTTACTAACTCTACATTAGGATTCTTGTGCGGGCAAACTCACACTAGGTCCTGTGGTCCTTCACCTTAAAGCTATTAGGGTATACTGACTTTTGTATATTATATTCCCATCTTGAACCAAGATATGATTAATTTTGTATATGCAAATGAAATGTATTACATGATTTCATTTTATTCTTGACACTTGGGTTCTACAAATATCAGATGTCTATACTTTTCAACATCAAGTTTTATTGGATTAGACTCCACATGTCTGTGCTTTCCTAAATCTAATGGCACATGCTTTCAGAGCCCTCTATCTCTTGGTATTGGGCAGTGTCCCAAAAAAACCACTGGTCTGGGTTATTGGAGCTGATTCTGGCATTCAGTGGCTCCAATGATTACCTGTCATCCATTTGCCTAGACTGTTTCTGCTCAGTTCTAGCTTGTGCACAACTGCATCCCCACCAATTCTTCCACAAGTGACTGTGCATATGCACCTCACAGAGATCTTCTTGCTAATAGATTCAGTCTCATAAAATATTAACCACAGCTCCAGTGGCCACCATATTTAATGTCCACCTCTTCCCGGCCTTCCATGCCAGTATCCACTGTGCCTATCTTTAACAGTGCTTATATTCTTTTCTGAGACCCCTATCCTTCATGGTTGCATCACAAACCATCCGATTCCCTTTCTCTGGAATATGATCTCATTATACAGGTGAGCCACTACTTCAATTAAATTAAAACATTAGACTTCTATAGAGTTTTTCTCATTAGGGAAACATCAGATGAAATTATTATATGGGCTGGCCTTTGTATCATAAAGCTTTGGGGCATTATTCTTTAGCTGACTTCTAACATGAAAAGAAGTTAACTGTGTAAGGATAGAGCCCAGTGCTCAGACCAGAGACTTGTATGATGGGAAAGAGTAAGGTTGGAGGTTAAGCATGCTTTCTGTAAATAATATATGGCTTTGAAATGATGATTTAGTCTTTCCTACAGCAATTAGTTCAATCTACTGATTATAAGGCATGAGTTTGTAGCTAACATTAACAAATGTATAATTTAACTGAATGATTTTACATTAGAGTCATGCAAACAACTGAAATTTCATTCATAATATCTCATTCATATAGCTATCATTCATAAAACCACATTACTTATCCAGTTATTGCTTAAGCCCTTTTTTCCTCCTCCTACTCCTCTTCCTCCTCTTCCTCCTCCTCCTCTTTCTTCTCCTCTTCCTTCTCTCTCTCTCTCTCTCTCTCTCTCTCTCTCTCTCTCTCTCTCTCTCTCAATTTCTGCTCCCTATTCCCAATGTTTTCTTAATGTCCTTCTATTATACTATGTAAATTGCACTTTACTCTCTATTCATTTTTAGGCCTACCTTTGGATATATTTTTATTCCTGTATGTTATTAAGACACAGAACATCTATTATAGATTCAGCTAAGTAGAACACACATCCAGGTACAGAAGGTCTAGAGACAGCTTTAAAATGGCATTCCTTTTCTTCCTCCATTCTCTACTGGTCTTTGTGAGAATAAGGGGGGAAAGTCCTCACATTAATAATGGAGTATATTATCTCTTAATTATAATGTAGATTTTTAAAAAAAAGTGTCTCCAAACCTCTTTCAACTCCATTTTAAATAACTACAAGGTAGCTATTATTATCCCAACTTGACACACATAGAAACAGATTTAGAGAGGTAGTTGAATAATGTAATTGATTTAGTTTACTTATCAAAACCTCATATCTAGTAAAGTCCTGGGGTTGGAATTTGAACCCAGCCAATTGCATTCTTTCCATTTTCATTATATATTGTATTGTAGATCTGTAATGATAATGCATCTTCAATATGAGTTATGCAGCAGAAATAATTTTCAGAAATATCCTAGAATTAGTAAAGGCATGTCCTAGTTTCTGGCATGTCATGCAGCATACATTTGGAATATAGGAAAACATATTCAGAGGTAATTCCCACATGAAAACGACTATTACCCTGACTGCATTAAATAGTGTCTGAATTATGATAGTAAAATCATTTTAAAAGTTCCTGAGCTTTAGAGAATATGCACATTCAAATTCTGTCTCAGATTGTATAAGGTTTATAATTTTGAGCAAATAATTCCTTAGAGCTTCAGCTTCTACCTCTATTAGAAACAAATAAAGTCTCTCTTGCAGTCCATTTTTATTTTATTCTTGTATCTGAATCTTTAATTTATGCCCTCAGAAACCCAGAACATTTCTTCGGCAATATTTATTAAATCTCTTATCTCCTCCCCAAATATCCTTCTTTTCTTTGAGGATCTTGCCTGTTGTTCTCTTCCATATGTGACATACAGACAGAGCAGGTCTCTCAATGCTTTTATAGTTTCTGCCTAGAAAATATCTCACCTCCTCTTTCACAGTCTCAGATTTACATATGATGCCAAATTACTCTAAGTCTTTTTTGGTGGTCATCTTCAGGTTCCCCTTTATTGCTTGAAGACATTAACCCCTGGCTCACTGTCTCTTGACCCCATCACAACTGCATTCAAACCCTTAATGACTTTCACATCCATGTATATAATGCTTTCAAGACCCTCCCTTCTTAGTTTCTAGCCTTTTCCTCCAGGAATCTGGCCTTCAACCTTGCATTAGTCAGATATGCTCATAACCCAAACTTCAATATTAACAAAAGTTCTACCCTTCTCTGACCGAAATTTCAGGCATCTCAACTTCTTCTGACCATTCATGCCCTCAAATGTGTAAATTTCACTTTTTCACCTTACTGCAGATTGCAAAGTCAACTACTGTAATTAGGCCATCGACTCTATTAGTTCCTTCTTCCTTGTCAATACTTTGTTGCCTAACTCTGTCATTAGTTAACTCCATCTGCAATCTTGTAGCTTAATGTAGACATAGAGAGAGGGAGTGCACAAAACCATGCACATGGTCTCATGGCCAACTTGAGCCAGGCTTCAGTGCTGCCAGGAAATCCTGTTCTATTTGCCTAGTCCATTCTCTTCTATCTCCTATTTCACACTCACTTCTTTCTTCAAATCTTAGACTTTATCTTACCCTTCTTGTAGCTGAGGCTATTGTATCCTTATTCACTGAGAAAATAGGAGCCGTCAGAAAATTAGGATCTGTAAACTTCAATTACTACATCTATTTTAACACTTGTGTCTGTATCCCCATACTTATCTTCCCTCCTATTACTTTGGATGAATTATCTAGGCTCCCAGCTAATACCATGTATTACTCCCTATACCCTACAGGCCTACTCAACAACATCGCCTAAGTAATGGATTTTCTCTCTACTGTCTCATCAATTTTTCTCTACAAGGAATCTCAGCTCTTGGCACACAGATTTGGTATTATTTCTCTCATTCAAATCTATGTTGAAGATATTACCTTATAACTACCAACCCATTTCTGTATTCTATGAATAGCAACACTATCATCCTTCTATTTTCTCTTGCACTTATTCCAATTGAACTTTAGCCTCTCCCTTCACCCAATGTTCATCAACACTGTTCTTTGCCAAAGATTCAATAGCTTCAGTGTTGCTAATCCCAATGATCAAGCCATGCTTCTCCCCTTAATGGACATATTATGTTTATTTAACATTGTTGATCAGCTCTCCTTCTTCAGTCACCCTCCAATAAGCACTTTCTCTTTCCCCTAGCTTGGAGCCACCACATCTTTTGCTGATTTCTGTCATCTGACCAACATGTAAATAACTGCTCTTCTTCTCTCTCCCTCTACTCACTATGTAGGGTTCAGGGTCAAGGTGAAGTCAGCCAGTATGATGACTTTAACTGCTATCTGTAAATGGATATCTGTATCCATATTTGGGGTATCTTCACTGACCTCTAAACAAATGTAAGTACTGCCTATCCCTGTTGAAAAATGAATATCTGATTTCCCATTTGCCCCCCCCCCCAATTCACTCTTTTCCTGGTTTCCTTATCTCAGTAAATAATAATAAAAAATACTAAATTTCACAGAAACTAGTCATCTTTAACTCTGCTTTTATTATGCTCACGGACACATCTTTGCTTTCCACCTTCTCTGCTGCCCTAATTTACTGGACAAAACAGTAAATAAGTAGTGTTACTAGTCTGTCCCCATTGTTTCTTTTGTATCTCCTAAAATATTAGTCATCCATGCACACAAATATTAAGAAAAATCTTTGTTCATACTTTTATTTTTTTAAATATATTTTATTGATTTTTTACAGAGAGGAAGGGAGAGAGATAGAGAGCTAGAAATGTCGATGAGAGAGAAACATCGACCAGCTGCCTCTTGCACACCCCCTTCCAGGGATGTGCCCGCAACCAATGTACATGCCCTTGACTGGAATCGAACCTGGGACCTTTCAGTCCACGGACCGACACTCTACCACTGAGCCAAACTGGCATCAGCATATACTTTTATTTTTTATTAGGGTACATTAAGTCATTTATTTTACATCTGCCATTACTGAAAGAACTCTTAGAGGGTGAACAATAGAAAATACTGCCCATAAATTGCTGCCTGCCTACCTGCCCAAATGTCTCCAATACTCCATTCTGCTTTCACTAACACGATGTCTGATTCTAATCAATACCTTTACTTTAATATTGCCTGTAACTTTGTACATATTTAAGGAATGAGTACAAATCAATTAAACTCTCTACTAGTAATATTAAGGGAAAGGTTGCATAGAACTGTCTACATCTTTGAAATAGAGTGAATGAGTATGTATTTGTCAGAGAAAATTTGCACCAGACACAGATAAGGAATACCATTACAATAGGGAAGGGAGACTGAACTCAGTTCTGCAGAAACTAAAGTTGGTCTAGGATGATTGAGTGGAAAAGTTCTAGAGGATACTAGAGGGGGAGTTGGTCAATGGGTTTAGGCATCTGCGTTTCCTAATTACAACTATAGACATTAGGCCCCTTTCTTTCCATAGATACTAAGGGATAGTTGTTCTGTCTTTCTTATCGATTATATTTCAAAGAATCACTCCCAGGATCTTGAGAATGAGATTCCTGGGTTGTAAACTGGCAGGAGCCCGGGACAAGATTTACATCTTAAGGAGTGAGAGAGAGACTGTACAACTGGAAGTTTTCCAAAGCAAATGCTCTCATAAAAGAGAGGTCAGGAGCCTAGAGTCAGAAAGAAGGATGTCTAAAGTTTAGTCAATCTCGGGGGGAGGTTAAGACCATCTTAGTCACATAAAATTTTTTGTATCCTAGGCACCTTCTCTCAGAACACCTTATAATGTACGGGAAAACACACTTAACATTTTAAGTAGTCAGTGCAATAGAGAAAAAGGGGAGGGGGGAGGTTCTAAGATGCTGTAAGAAATCCTTGTCTCCTTACCCTTTCTCTATCCAAGTTATCTCTTCTTTTTTCAATATTTCATAAAATGTCCTGGGAAGACACACAGAGCTGCTAATGCTGCCTGCCCTGTCAGCTAGACCACAATATCCCCAATATTTCTGCAGAACAAAAATGCTTTCTACCTCTCTCCAGGTCCAACTCAATGAATCCCAGCCTCTCCTCCCCAAGGCTTGGGGCTCCCTGTGCTTCCTCCCCGCCTGGGAAAAAATTATCTTCTTCCAACTCCAGGTGGTGTGCAGGAAGCATTCTCTAAACAGGAACTCACTTCAAACCAACTGAGTGTTTTTTGTGTGTGTGTGTGTTTTTTCCCCAATAATTATCCAGGATAATATTTTGGAGAAAAGAAATATCCCAGGGGTGCGAAAAGCTATGATGATGATGTTTTTGTTTGTTTGTTGTTTGTTTGTTTATTTGTTTGTTTTGCTTTTTGGCTGGTGACATTAAGATCAGAGAAGACATAATTCAATTTTTCTTGACCTAATTTCTCCCTCTGAGAGCCACCCCTAAGCCTATCAGAGTGTTAATCTTTAGCTAGGGGAAATATTCCATACTGGGAAAATTCTTGCATGTTTGAAAAATTTTCTCCATCTTCAAAATAATTTCATAAGTCCATTCCCCAATGAATGCTAAAGAAATGACTTAATTGAATAACTTTTACTCTAGCTGTGATAAGCTCTTGTTTACTAGGTCAGAGCTGTGGTTGATCATTTTTCTTGCAACCTTAGGTGGTATCGTGGAAGTGAGTCTGCGGTGCATTTGATTATTACAGGCTGTGATTCTAGATGACTTAGGTCAAAGCCCTGTGTTTATTCCTCAAGAGGAAGTATTTGAATCTGGATAAGCCATACAAATGTGATTATGTATAATTGTGTAAACTTGGCTTTGGTGAGAGTTGGAGCAATTTAACAAGTATTTACTGACTTCCTGTTTACTTCTCCCTCTAATCCATCCTCCACATTCTCAGCCAGAGGGATCCTTTAAAAATACAAATCTGATCATGCCACTCTCACATTTTAAAGATTCCAATAGCTGTTTGTCAGCTGGGGACCTAAACACTAAGGTATGAAGGGGACTGCCTGCCCTGTCAGCTCTTTGGCTCCTTGAGTGTGGCTCTTTCACAAAATACAACAGCCTGGGTGAGTATTTTCACAGGGATATAGGCTATGCAGTAGCATGCAATAAGCATATGACTATTTTTCCCCTGAAAATACAGACATTATATATATATTTGATAATAAAACCAAACCAACTACACATAGTTAGAATACAGCAGTCAGACACATATTTAAACTGAAATAGGACATTTTGAAAAACAAGTGCCCATATTGGTGGCTTTGGGGCTATATTCCTAGTCCCCTGAGAGCAAGTATTCTAGCTTACTTTGTATTAAGAATACTTGAACAGAAAAAAAAAATGAGAATCATTGACCTGGGTGAAATACAAATTCTTTATCAATTCATACTACACCCTGCATGATTCTTTGGGTACCGTTGGTTCATATTTTATTCTTCACTGACTCCAATCTACACCCAGTAACCAGAACACAGGACTTTGTTTTCATGAAAAGTTTTACTCATCTACAGTACCTCCTCCTCTTCATTCTTGTTTTTCAGTGAATTTCTCTATGTCCGTTAGGACCTTGTTTAGGAATTATCTATCTTAAATCTTACCTGAAGATCCTATGTGTACTTACTACATTCCTACCACTTTAAAAACACTATGGCCACCATGTATTCTGCACACTTTTATTATTGCCACTTTATATTCTTACAAGTGCTTTATCATTTTGATTCCCAAGAACCAGTAATCTCCATTTCTGTATTACTTTCAAGGAAAGTATAACTTTTTTCCCCCCCAGTTCACAGTGCCCTAGCTGCATCTCTGCTGTCATCTAGAACTCTCTCCATCCTGCCTTTCTTTCTTTTTTTAAAATATATTTTATTGATTTTTTACAGAGAGGAAGGGAGAGGGATAGAGAGCTAGAAACATTGATGAGAGAGAATCATCGACCAGCTGCCTCTTGCACACCCCCTTCTGGGGATGTGCCCGCAACTAATGTACATGCCCTTGACCAGAATCGAACCTGGGACCTTTCAGTCCGCAGACCGACACTCTATCCACTGAGCCAAACCGGTTTCAGCTCCATCCTGTCTTTCAACTGGAACATCATTTCATCTGCTTCATGGTTTTTATAAATGACCTTATCTCTACCCGGCTGCCTGGGACACTGACCAACCTTCTCCCATGCCCAGTCTTTACTCTAGTTAACTTATACTCCACTACTGTTCCCAAGAGAAAGCTCTTCCTAATCCCCCTACTTATACGCTGCTAATATTTTCCAGGTATTGATTGGTACTTATCTATTTGTATGAATATTTAAACAATTTAAGTTTTACTCTGCCTCACAGAGAATGATATGGTTGCCAAGAGTGTAGAATCTAGATAACAACTGCAAAATAAAATTGCAAATTTAACTATATCCTAATTACAAGGATGATTATGCTACATCCCTGTGAAAACAGAAGGATTTGCAAGATGGCACAAAACACAAAGTTGCTCTAAGTATGAACTCAAGAAATGCTTAGCCAAAATATAAATAAAATAGAATGGTAGTAAAGCATAGTGAGTATCATATAAGAGAGAGGACTGTAGAGTGCAAAGCACAACCAAATCTATCACAATTACCTCAAAAAAAGAGAAAACAAATAGAAACTAAAGAAAAACAAAACTGTTTTTCAGTGTCTGGCAGGTAAGACTTCCCTTGGCTTCTTTATTATCCTTCCATTGTTCTATTGCATTTTTCTACCCCTGAGCATATTTTCACTTCTTCCTCTCATCCATCATTTCCTCTCCCCATAAAGTTGTTTCTTTCATTAGTACAACTATCTTGTATTCTGCATTTGAATCCACCAGCATCCCCTCATGACAGTCTTTGCAACTCACTGAATTTCAGGCAGAAATGAATAGTTCACAAGATGATGATAGATAAAAATGAACAGAGTGCATATTGAGTTATTATGAGATGGCAGTGATCTTTAAATCATTCACCTTTCACATAAATGTGTAATATTTATCTAGCACATACCTGCTACACCAAATAATCTACTAGGTCCTTTGTCATTTAATACTTAGAATATAGCAATATTTGTTAAAATCGCCCAAGTAATCAATAGGATGACTGATTAGAAAAAAGAAAATATAGAGCTGCTGTAGGAGCTTGATCTTTGGCACAAACATTCTGGGGACTGAGCTCTTCTTGAATGGAAAGGTCCAAATGATTCTCACTATCAGCATCCAAAAAATGCAAACACTGGCAACCTGGAATGGGCTAGGCAATCACCTACTCCTTTTTATTATCACAGAGGGAACCTCCTCAGATTCTCCCCAACACACACACACACACACACACACACACACACACACTCCCCTCACACGTGACAAATTGAAAAGTTGAACCCAAGTTGAAATATGAAAAGAAAAAAATGACAAAAATAACATGTCTCATTAGTATTGTGGAAATTACTTTCCTTCCTCTCTTTTTTTTTCCCCTCTCTCTCTAGCCTTGCCTCTTTCTTTTACTAGTTTTCTTCTTCCCTTTCTTTATTCCCACCCTTTCTGACTCCCTCCCTCCTTTCTTTTTCCCTTCCTTCCTCCATTATGTACTAGGCATTTGCTAGAAATTAGAATACAACATTAAACAAAATAAATAGCTATTGGGACTACCCTAATCTCCTCACCATTTCCCTCCCATGAATATCATCTATTGTCATTTCTTGGTCTCCATCCTACGAACCTGCATTTTAAGTGACAGCTCAGCTAATTCTGCTACTAACTAAGCAGTTCACTCTTTGAGAGGAGAAAAAAAGTCTATTTCATGAGCTAGTTTTCAGATTGCCTCACATTGCAAAAATGAACTATCCATTCTTCTTATTTATTATTTATAATCCAATTTGTGATATTTTAAAACTGTTCTTATTTGGCCTATACCTTCTGATTGCTTTATGATTTCACCCCTGGCTACCTCTTACCAGGAGCGCTCCATATGTGCCCGGGAAGACCTCCCCAGGCTGCCTGGAGTCACTGCTCCAAATCAGTTGACAGTGTGTCCGCTTCCTCACACATCTAACAGCACCGCCAATAACCCTGGCCAATGCAGGCTAACAGAGCAATTACAGAGGAGCAGCACAAAATAAATAATGCATTGTAAAACATTTCTCCAACATAGGAAGTAAATTCAGAACTACATCACATAGTTTTACCCATAAAGAAGCCAAGCTCAGAAAGCCAGTTCACTGAGAAAATAAAAGTACCGTAACATTTTTGAGAGATGTTAGCCCTAACATAGTTTAGGATAGTGGCATGGATTTCTGTTTTTTCTTCCTTTTTTTTACTTTAGTGTAATTTCTCCCACTTTTTCAAATATCCTTATTCCATTAATTTGATTATTCCATGATTCCATGAGAATTCCTGGGTAAACTCTTTCAGAAAATTGGTAAAGTTTTACTTTTTGTATTGTTTTTAAATATTTTAATTGACTTTGAGAGAGAGAGAGAGAGAGAGAGAGAGAGAGAGAGAGAGAAACATCAATGATGAGAGTCATTGATCAGCTGCCTTCCATACTGGGGATCAAACCTGCAACCCTCACATGTGTCCTGACAGAATCAATCAACCACTGAGCCATGCAGGCCGCACTAGTTGGTGTTTTATTTATCTTAGTCTTCCCAGATTATATTGGGAATTCAACATGTAATTTGTTAAAGGAACTAACAGAGATTTATCAGGGGTTGAAAAACTAAGTGCCTAGCAGACAGGAATAACACAGAACAACAGGATATTTAAATCCTTAGTGCTTTACCTATGTGTACCACTGTAGTGATATATCTGTATTTATATCTAACCTCTTATCTTTAAATGGTATTACTTGTGCCTATAGGATTCAAAAAGAGCCTATTGGTGCATATAATATACTCACTACTTCTAAATTTATTTTTATAAATATATAATATATATATATATATATATATATATATATATTAAAAAATTCCAAACAGGTAATGATATGCATTTGCCTAATAAACATCAACTTCTATATTTATATTATAATCCTGCTTTTACATTCCTCTCCTTTTTACTTTGGGCCTTTTGACATCAGAAACACTGCTTTTATTCAATTCTCTATTTCTTATGCCTGTCACAATTCCTGCTGACCTTTAAAAACCTTCCTACATATATCTTGTACCTGCCGTTTCTAACAAATGTCAGGTGAAATCCCCAGGTATTTTTCTTAGGAAGTTTCTTTTAAAAAATATAATACCGATGGAAGTGGCTTGGAAAGTGATTGGCATATAGTCAGTTTAAGTAAACATGACTGATCATTATTATCCTTCATCTTTCCCCTCTGGTGTACAATTGTGCCATTAAAATGGATAGTTGGGGGCAGGTACTTGATTATCTGCTCTTGACCACAAAGAGGCTTGAGGATGGGTCTCTAGTTTGAGTGATGAAGGTCTTGCAGAAAAGCTCTGAGCTGGTCTTAAAACACCCCAAGGAAAGTTATCTTAAAAGCAGAAAGGTAAAAAGTACTAGTATACATGGAAGCATGTATGCATTTGAAATATAATTGTCCTTGCCTTGGCATTGAGCCAGATTACTTGGGACTAATGATCAAAAGAGTTTTTATAACCTTCCTCTCTGTTTTTCTCCCCACATCCTCTCATTTTCTGGTTAACCTGTCCTGGAGGAAGTCAAAAAGGGATCCAATGAGGACAGAAGCACTGCTTCAATCACATCCTTACTGTCTACAAGGCATTTCATCTGCATAATCAAGGCACTTTCTGTATTATTCACTTAATCACTGAACTTAACAGTCATTGAGGGTCAAAGGCACAAATCATCGGCCCAGGAGAGTGCGGCAGAGTTAAAATCTGAATTTTGGTCTCTCTGTCTTTGAAGTCCTTGCTCTCTCCTGGACACCACACTTCCCCTGAGTCTGCCATCTGTTTCCCTAACAGCTGCCCAGGTTTCACTAAGTGGCACTCGCCCGCATGGTGCAAGGACTATCAGGACAAGAGGTCTTGGATTCCTTTGTTAATTGCTTTTTTCTTATCCCTGAGGTACCCAGACAAGGACTCTGACTCATACAGGTGGTGGGGACCTCAGAGAAGTTAGTCCCCCAGCCCCCAAAGAGTCATCCACGTCGATGACTGGAGGACAGCCAGTAGCTTCACAGGGACGGGAGTGAGGACTTGCTATATAATGTACCACTTAGTAGAATGCTTGTAATGAAACAAGCTAATTGCAGCATATCATTTAGTTACCAGGGATATTACTTTTTTCTTCTTCTTCTTGTTGGTTTGAGTTCTCCATGAAAAAGATAAGAATCAAAAGAGAACCAAATCACATTTTTGGTTGCTTGTTTTGTTTACTAATACATTATATTGAACAGAGAAATTCTGAGGAAGATGATACTTATGTGTTTATTTCCTAATTTGTAAAATCGATAGTAAAAATAGGGAGCTTACGTGAAAAAAAAAACAAAGGTTCCTAGAGAGAATGCTGAAATAATCTCACAAATTTATCAGCCCATGGCAGGAGGTGTGTGCTAGGCCATGGGGGTGACTGTTGGGGGGTGGGGGTCTTTGTGTTTTTGGAGCTCTGAGTTCTGTGTCTTCTCTCTGCAGAGAAGTTTTATACATCTTACTTTCTCTGAATGACAGGGGTTGTGTTTTTTTTAATTTTTTTTCTTTATAATATGATGAAAAACACAGCCCCTGATCAATTCTTAGTAGTACAGCTTCAGTCTCTTTGCCGCACATCTAATCAGCCCCGGGGAAGGAAATTATTGGCCCAGTCTATTATGATGGACTTCATTTGTATCAGATCAGCATTTGTAAACCAATCAACTAGGAAGTGGGGTCATGTAAGTTCCTATGTAGTCACCTGAAAATTACATGGACAAAGTGGGGAGAAGTCACCAGAGTGGTATCTGACAATAGGAGCAAGTGAGCCATGGCCAGGCAGGGTATCCTTGGGGCATAAGGACACAATGCCTCATCTTCCACAGCTGCTCTGTGCTCAGACAAGAGTGCTGACTCATTCAGCAAGACAGCTAACTTTTAGGACTTTGGTTGCTTTCCTCTGCGAAAACCCAATTTCCCAAACTGCAGGTGGGGAAACAAGATTCAGTGATGACCCCAGACACTCAAGGTGTCACAGCTGATGAGTATTTTGGGTCCTTAGATCCACATCAGTGATTATAGGATATAATTTGATGAACTCCAAAAAGTTGCTTCTCTGGATCCTGGAATTTTATCAGAGATTCATAAAATTGTTGGATATTAGGGTGTGAAGGAAAAATAATGACTTCAGATCCTCTAGTTTAGATGTCTTTGCACATTTTTCATAATCTAATAAGGGCCACAGTCTTGCCACTAGAAGGCAGGGGCACCAGACCAAAGTCTTGTAGCAGCCTAAAATTGTCCTTCTTTGTGTGTAAAGAAGTTATAACTGGAGAATTAATACAATATACAAATGAATCCTTTATACAATATATTTTCTTTTCAGTTGGCTCAGATTCCTTAATTTTTTGTGCACCCAAGTTCATATTGTGTACTGTCTGGCCCCTGTCCATTTTAATCTGCACACCCAGGACCAATTTCTAGGAATTATTTTCCAGTGTATGAATGCTGTCAGAGAAAAAGAGCTCTCTATATCCAGACTCAGACTTTTCCATTAGCAAACTATTTGATCATTATAAAGTTACTGGAGGCCCGATGCATGAAATGTGTGCAAGAGTAGGCCTTTGCAGCCCCAGCTGCCTCAGCCCTAGCAGCTGTGGCTTTATCTGGAAGGTATTCTGGACTGTCGTTCTGCTGTCTGGCCATTCGGTCAATTTGCATACGGCCCTTTTATCATTATATTGTAGATTCCTTATATTGGTATGAATCAGACACCCTTTAACTTTTTTTAAATATATTTTTATTGATTTTAGAAAAAAAGGAAGGGAGAGATGGAGAGAAACATCAATGTGAGAAACATCTATTGGCTGCTTCCTCCATGCCCCCTACTGGGGATCAAGCTCACAACCAGGAGACCTGTCCAGGAGACCAGGAATCAAACTGACAGCATTTTCGTGCATGAGGAGATGCTCAACCAACTGAACTCTGGCCAGGGCTAACTTTCTTCTAATGATCATTGTTCTGCTTCTATAGCCATTGGGGAGAATCCTTTCTTCCTCCATGTGGAAGACAGTAGGATGTTTGAATCTATTTTCACCCACTGGTATGCCAGCATTTCCACCCTATTCTTAAAGTTCTTGACCCTTCATGCTTTCTTAAGTTTTTCTCCTGATATAAACTTTCCTTTGGACTCATATTTTCCTTACTTACCATCTTATTTTACAGTACCTAAACTGCTATCTCACCATAATTTACTTGTTTTTTGTCATGATATGTTTAATATCTGAGAATTAGATGTAGGGCTATGGTCTTAGTAGCCAACCCTAACACAGATTCTAACACACTGCTGGGCAATTGCCCACTTTTATGTTTCTCTCCCCACACATCCTCTATGATGAGAACCTTGAGAGTTATAGATGCCTTTTTTATTCAATATTTTAAACACTCAAAAACAATGCTGAGTCTAAAAGAAGAGTTAAATGAATGTTAGATGATGGAATTGTTAAGCGAATGCCTCAAAGGGTATGTTTATATTTTTATATCAACTGTCTTAGATGATGATTGATGGAATAATGAAATAAACTATTCTCAGAGGCCTCAAGATATTTGGGATCTGTCCTTCCTTAAGTTCTAATATCACTAGAGTAGTAGTAAAAGTGAATGCTTACATTTGCAAAAAAATCTCTTTATAAAACATGTTATCTATTTCCTATTCACTCATAAATATTTCAATTACTTCAATCCTTCAAAAGAAAAATAGGAAACAGCAAAAATTCTCTATGTCAGTATTCCCCATCATATTTCCATGCAACAAATGCACCAGAACATGTGTAGACATGGGGAAAGAGGGAAGGGATGTAAGGGCAACTTTTCCAGGAATCAGCACATCAGGCTGCGTAGGCCATTTCTGATAAGAGACTGTGCAGAGGGAACCCAAGGGTGCAGCTGAGGCATTTTCATATGAGATTGTGACCCAACTATGTTGAGGTACATGCCTCAAGCTTCCAAGGAGCAGTTTCTAACCAAAGAAAGAAGATGTTCTATACTTCAGTGCTCTATAGACTAGTGTGTGTGTGTGTGTGTGTGTGTGTGTGTGTGTGTGTAAGAGAGAGAGATAACATTTGAACTTGAGGACATGTTTTATAAGAAGTATATTCAGTTTGGGCAATAATCCCTATTTAATAGCACTGCCATTTGGAGACATTGACCAATAGCAAGCTTCTGAAAGAAGGCTCAAGAAGATGCATCATCTTATTTCACTCCTTGTTTTGTAATGTGCCTGCCATGAGGGTCACCCTGATTTCAGCCCAAAAAGTCACTTATTCAATCTGGAATATAGATTAATATAATAAAGAGCTTGATATAGTTGAGAATAAATAACCCATGGAATGAATGAATGAATAAATGAATGGACGAATAAACTGGGGGATGAATATTACCACTATTGCTAGAAATCTTTATTTTCTTTGTAGTGAAACTACAAGGATAGTCAGTCTGACATCAAAGACCAAGGGCCATTGAAAAGCATCATTACATGTGCTGTTAATAGTCCTACATTTACATCAGACAACTACCTTTTTGTGTGACTTAGGAAAATCATTTAACCTCTCCGGAAATGTTTTCTGATTAAAAATAGAGCCAGAGATTCCTATGCCACCTCCATTGTCAGGTAATGTTGAGGAACAAATGAGATGCATTCTGAAGGAGACATTTTCAGCAGCACAAAATATGCAAATATAGACTGTACTAACTTCTTTCTGGAAAAACAATAACCTATGGCAGTGGTCGGCAAACTCATTAGTCTACAGAGCCAAATATCAACAGTACAACCATTGAAATTTCTTTTGAGAGCCAAATTTTTGAAACTTAAACTTCTTCTAACACCACTTCTTCAAAATAGACTTTCCCAGGCCATGGTATTTTGTGGAAGAGCCACATTCAAGAGGCCAAAGAGCTGCATGTGGCTCTCGAGTTGCAGTTTGCCAGCCATGGACCTATGGCATGGCCAAGGAGCGGTATCACTGACTGTCCCCTCCACCTGCTCTCTGACTGCTGAATCCTGATATGGTCTGAACTCAACCTGCTTGTTTTCCCTGGCTGCACTGGAAAAGGCCCTGCTTTGAGAACATTCCACAAACTTCCTTCGGCATGCCTTGCAATATGTTTTTCCTCTGCCTAAACTATGCTCTGTTGCATCTTTATTTCTGATCCACCCTGTCAATCTCTGCTCCTGGTCCAAAGCTCCCTTCATCATTTTTTCACCTGTCAGTAGTTCACCTGCAACCCTCTCCTCCACACCAGAATGAGGACACCTCTTCCCTCTTTTGTGCTTCGAAAGAATGGTTTTTATACCTCCACTACCACACTAATAACTTACTTGCAGTTATTTATTTATACATCAGATTCCTCAGCTATTGGGTAATGATTATAATGGAATGGGACAAGTCCTAATGACCATAGCGAATTACACAGCTAATTTGTGTCAGGCACCATATTCAGATCCTTATGTCCTATTTCTAGAAGCAGCTAGGCACCATAAATCTTATAGGAAGTGAACTTGAAATGACTCTATGATGTTGAAATTGCCTCTTAGACATTATTTTTTAACACTCAAAAAGAAGAATGTTCCTTATTTATGATGAACTCCATGTTCCCTGAGGGCAGGCAGGCACTTGTTCTCCTCCTTCAGGACTGTTCTCAAGCAGTGGGCATGTCCTCAAACAGAGATGATTGATGGCTGACTATGCTGTGTATATGTCACTTCCTGTTCCTCTTTTTTTTTTTTTTTTTTTTTTTCAGGATTCAGGAACTTGAGGTCAAGCCATTATATGAATTCATCTTACTGATTTACCACATGGCACACTTCCCAGGGTGTAGATTTCCGGGGTGTCAGCTGACTGTATTTTGCCAACATAGCAGATGCCACAACAGCTCACAGCTCTTTCTTGTCCCCAGGCCACTCTGCGAAAGTGTGGTTGATCACAATTAGCTTGATAAATGACTTTAGTTCTTTGGAGGCCAATTGCTCCATTTTCTCTCATACAAGTATAATTATAGTTTTATAACAGGAAAGAAGAATATTTATCTTTGAATAATGCTCTGCATGTTCTTAGGAATGAGCTTTTCATGTGGGATTCAGGGGACTTCAGGTGACATTCCAGGATCAAGGAGCTTTGGAAACTTGAAACTGAATTATTATTTTTTGTGGAAAGGAGAGAAATTTGTTAGATTCTAAAAGAAGTATTCACATTAAAAAAAGATAAAGGAGCAGGTGTTTATAACAACATTATTTATATTAACTTCAAATTGGAAACAATCCAAATATCTATCAATAGTTAAACAAGCAAAATAAGGCACATCCATGCAATGAAATAATACTTGGAAATAAAAAGGAGTAAGCTATAGATACAAATACCTCATAGATAAACTCAAAAGCCAGATAAATGAAAACCATCAGGCACAAAAACGACATGTCATGTGTTTCTGTTTATATGCAATTTCAGTAGATGCAAACTATAAAGATAGAAAGAGACCTAGGAGAAGTTTGAGATTGGGGCAGGAGTGGGGATTGACATTCAAATACCATGAAATAACTTTTAGGGATGATGGAAATGTTATAAACTGGATAGTGGCATGTTCAAATTTACTGAATATAAATTTATTATGTGTATGTACACATACATTGAATTAAATTTAGGTGTATAAATAGTATCTTAATAAAACAATTAATTAAAAAGGTAAGATAAAAGCTAGAACTTTAAGGTAGACTGCCTCACTTATATATAACTAGAGGCCCAGTGCATGAAAATTCATGTACTCGGGCGGGGGTCCCTCAGCTGGACCTTCACCCTCTTACAATCGGGACCCCTCGGGTAGGGTCCCTAGGCCTGGCCTGAGATCAAGGCCTATTGGGGCTTTCCTTCCCCGGGCTGCAGGCAGCTGGCCCTACCCCTGCTGCTGCCACTGCTTGCCATCTGTGCAGTGCCGTCACCCCTCTCCCCTGCCACCAGTGGCCTCTCTCTGCAGGTGACAGCCTAAGGTGCAATGGTGTGATTGGCCTGGGCCTCCCTCTTCTTTGCTGGGAGACGGGGCCAGCCCTGCAAGGGGCAGTCTGCCTACCTGATCACAACTAACCACCCTTGATCCTGGGGGGCGGGGCCAGCACTGACTTCTGGTTGGTCAGCCTCAGGTCGTTACTGGTTGTTACCACCCAGGGTTTTTATATATAGGATAATCAGATTACAAAGCTGCAACATACAAGATCACCAGTGCTAAAACACTTGCCAAATAAAGTTTAGAAGTCAATACATCTACAATAAGACAAAGAAACTAATACCATTTAAAGAATATTGGGCTATGAATACTTGTGGAAAATGAAAATACCTGAGTCAGTGTCAGCTAGAGCCCTTTAACATCTTAAGTAAACCGAACACACACACACACACACACACACACACACACACGTGCACATTATATATAGTGTAGTGAAATGTACTCACATTTTAGCAATAAATAAATAAATAAATCTGCTAGAGATAGGATTCAGAGCTAAGAGAAAAACAGACTTGACACTAAGCATTGAGAGCATGACACAAGTTAATTAATAATATTATAACAATGGTGCTTTCCATGTACCAGACACTATTCTAAGAATTTTAAGTACATTATCAGTTTGTATAGTAACACTATGCATTAGTGCTTCTATTCTCCACATGTTACCTTTTTAGAAATTTAGTTTTAAAAGGATAAAAGTAATTGGCTACAATCATTTGAACTTACCACTGTTTGACTCCAGGGTTCCTGCACATAGCTTCTGCTCTACTCATCATCTTATCACCTTCTATAATAAATTATAATACACACACACACACACACACACACACACACACACACAGAGCTTTGATATCAGAGGAAGTTGAATCTCATGAAAATGAGCGCCAACAAAATAACTCTATAGTCCCAATTTATTTCTGTATTCACATTTCACAAGTATTTCTTACTAATATCAGCCCCCACTATGGAAGCTTTGCCTGGGGTGTTACCACTACTTCTTTAACACACTGGTCTCAAAATAGACCCATCTCCCACCCACCTTCTTTTTAAAAAAAACAACAACAACACACTGAGATGTTTCAAAAAGACTGGTTAACTTGGGTTTCTCCACAAGAAATTAGGGCTAAGGGAGAATGGAAGCACTGTGATTTGGGGCTAGAAAATTTTCATTTCAGGACCAAAGGTGTCTCATATCCACCTACAGTGGTGGGGATAGCTTCAAATCCATTCTATTTCCTGTTCAGGATTATCACAGTGACTGGGGACCAGGGTCCTCAGCAGGCAGCACCTATGGACTTTCAGACCTTATAAACAGAATACAGCATCTGCTAACTCTACCCTTTTTTCTTTTTAGAGAGAGGATAATGAATGTTTGGAAGTTCCTATTTCTCCATTTGATTAACTGAGTTCTTCTCCCTTGATCTAAAAGTGGTTTCATTAAGAAGGCATCAGTGGCACAAACCGGTTTGGCTCAGTGGATAGAGTGTTGGCCTGTGAACTGAAAGGTCCCAGGTTCGATTCTGGTCAAGGGCATGATGTACCTTGGTTGCGGGCACATCCCCAATAGAGGGTGTGCAAGAGGCAGCTGATCGATGATTCTCTCTCATCATTGTTTCTAACTCTCTATCCCTCTTTCTTCCTCTCTGTTAAAAATCAATAAAATATATTTTTATTTTTTAAAAAAGAAGGCATTGGTGTATGGACAGTCATAAACAGTATTATTTGTGGGTGTCAGTGATCCATGCCGTACCAATTACTATTACTCTAAAAAATATTTCAGTTGCCAGTTGGGGTTCATACAAAGAAAAGATCAAAATAAAGCTTGCAATTAGATGTGTAATTTTCGACCTTCTTTTTGCATTAACACATTACTTCTGCCTTCTGACAAATGTCCCTCCCGGACAAGCGCAAATAGCATGAGCTTTCCTCATTAATAATGGCCTCTCTTTAAAATTCTTTAATGTCCAGAATGAGATGATCATGTTTCAAAGGGATCAAATGCCTTTCTTCTGCATTGCGGTTAAGCTGAGGATAGCGTGATGGAGGAATGCTATTATTTGAGCTGCAATTAGGACACCTTTTAAAGTTGTGACAGCGGAAGGTAAATGTAATCACAGAACAATTAGCGGGTAATTATGCTGTTACTACTTAAATTCATGTCTGGAGTGAGCAAAGAGCCTGGATTTCAGTCTGTGACAATTTGGGTGAATTATTTATTTTCATTGAATAACTATTGAGGAAAGCAAATGAGGCAAGAACACAATGCCGTCTATTCACCTGACAAAGCTAAGTGCAATAGTCAGATGGACCCGCTACTAAATAAGAGGGAGCCAGTCCATTTGAAAAAGATGATTCACATAACTTTTCTTTTGGAAAACAATTACATAATATGAGGGGGTTTGTAATGAGGTTTTAAATTATAGTTTGGCAGTTTTGTTATAGAAAGTTAAGTTTGCGTCACTAAGAAGCCATCTATCTCCCACCTTTTGGGCCCTGACTGCATTGTTTCTGAACCCTGTAGCAGACTTCTTTTCCTGAGGTGTGGCTACCTCTTGGTGTCCCATAACCTACCGTGTTTCCCCAAAAATAAGACATCCTCCGAAAATAAGACCTCACGCAACTTTGGGAGAAAAATTAATATAAGACACTATCTCATTTTCGGGGAAACAGGGTACCATATTGCCTTGCTCACAGTTCTTGGGGAGTGTGTGTGGGCTGCATGTCTACTGCCTCTATCAGTCATTACCTAAAGTCTTGACTTATAGCTCAACTATGGCCTCTCCATTTGCTGTTGGACATTTGAAGTGTTCCTGTCTTCATGGGATTTCCAATGTGGTAAGGCCCATTGATATATAGATAGCAAACATAAAAGATATGTGATTGACCCCCTAGTATGTTCAATATCATATATCATGTGTCATATATCATGTACAATATATCATATATCACACATCACACACCATATCACAAACATATATCATATATATGTCATCTCTACCAATGCCTGGGAGGCAGGCTCTCACACCTCTTCTCTGCTGGGAAAAGTAGTTCAGGGAAGCAACACTGACAAGTGGAAAGCACTGGTCCTTTGACTGTGTCTGTCCTGGGTTCCTCACCCATGTGTGGCCTAGGCTGTTCTGTACATGCATGATGGGTGGGTTTAACTGATTGTGATATGGAGCCAATAAGGAGGTGGCTCGTAGGTTCATATATCATGAAATCTTAGTGCTTGGTAGGCATTCAGTAAGTGGAGGATATTTTATCTGACTGTTGTTTCTTTGTGGTGATAATAAAGTTGTCAATCATGATGACGGATGAGGTTGCTGCCCAAACACATGAAGAGAGATGCGAATTAATATGATTCTTACACTAACTCTTGTAAACACTAAGGCTAGTGTTATTTTCACTTTTTAATTCATCACTACTTTGTGAGATTAATGGAAAATGCGTGCGTGCGCACATGCGCGCGCGCGCGCGCGCGCACACACACACACGCACGTATGTGTGCGCACACCATGGTGAATAGAAAACCTCTGCAGTTGACCAAGTAAACAAAAGAGCACAGAATGCATTTATGAATCAATTTAGAAAATGTCCCTCTAGGACAGTAGTCAGCAAACTCATTAGTCAACAGAGCCAAATATCAACACTACAATAATTGAAATTTCTTTTGAGAGTCACATTTTTTAAACTTAAACTATATAGACAGGTACATTGTTATTAACTTAATTAGGGTACTTGGTATTTTTGTGGAAGAGCCACACTCAAGGGGCCAAAGAGCTGCATGTGGCTTGAGAGCAGCAATTTGCCGACCACTTCTCTAAGAGATCCTTAATGTATGTCACCATGTTAAAGTCTCTGATGATGGTATGCATTTAAAGAGCACCAGGTAGCCGAAACCGGTTTGGCTCAGTGGATAGAGCGTCAGTCTTCGAACTAACTGCATGGATGGATTTCCTAGATTACAGGAATATCCATTTTTTAAGGAAATAACTATGGTTAAATTGGATTGTCTCATATTACCACAGCCTACAGAATGTATTGTTAACTCTATACCATGTATCATAATGGCTTTAGTATCAACCCACTAACCTTTTAAAATAAACTTAATTTTATAAAAGTTTTAGATTTATTGAAAATTTGCTGAGGTAATAAAGAGAGTCCCCATAAACCCCACACCTGATATCTCTTATTATATTTTATATCACTTTGGCATACTAGTCACAGTTAACTGAAGTATTAACTAAAGTCACTACTTTTATTCCAATCTCCTTAGTTTTTACCTATTGTTCTTTTTCTGTTCTAGTGTTTCATAGGGAATATCACACTACATTTACTCATAATAATGTAATTTTAGGCTCTTCTTGTCTGTAATAAGATCTCATATGTTTTTTTTGTTTTTGATGACCTTGAGTTTGAGAGGATCCTGGTCAAGTATTTTATAGAATGTTCCTAGACTTGGATTTGTTTGATGTTTCCTCATGATTAGACTGGGATTTTGGGCTTGGTGGAAGAATATCATGGAGTAAATGCCATCTTAATCACATGTGAAAGGTCTACATAAACAGGATTATAACCATTGATGTTGATTTTGATCACTTGGCTGAGTTAGTAGTTTCTCTTTTCCTCTGCTTTTTCATGCTGAACTCATAGGAAAGAAGTCATAACATTTAAGGATTGGGGAGTTATGTTCCACCTCCTGGAGGACAGAGTATCTATAAATTATGTGAAATTCTCTTATACAGGATATTTGTCCCTTTGCTCTTTCCCATTTATTTATTCATTCAGAGATTTATTTATGTTGGTCTGGACTCATTCATTTTTATTTTATACTTTGGGTTATAATACAGTCTTACTATAGTTATTTTATTTCTCAAAACTTTCAGCTTTAGATATTGGGAACTGTTTTCATTTGAAATACTACCATTGTTCAGGGCCCTTTTTAACTTTTTACTGCGTATATTTTTTAACACTTTCTTACCCTTTCTTATTTACAAGATTCTCCAAGCTTACCTTTTACAATTCCTTTCATCTTCCAAAATCAGCAGTTCCTCCAAGGATCTGTTGTTCTCTTGTGTCTTCTTTTTGAGGGAAGGGGGAGCATTAACTTCATTTTTATCATTCACACTATTACAAATGTTACTATTCCCCCCAACCTTTTCTACCTCCCCCAAACAACCACCCTGCTTCCCTCTGGCCATCACTACAATGCTGTCTGTGTCTATGAGTTATGGGTATATGTTCTTTGACTATTCTCTTCATCTTATGGCATTTGAAATACAGATCTATAGTACTGATGCTTCTAGACATTCTCAGCTGATAGAGCATGGAAATATATATGTGCATAAGGATATATATATATGTGTGTATATGTGTGTGTGTGTGTGTGTGTGTGTGTATATATATATATATATATATATATATATATATATATATATATAATTGACTTTACCTCTGCTATGCCCACCAGCCAATTAGGAGCAAGTATACAAATTAACCCAACAAAGATGGCAGCAGCCATGGAGCCGTAGAGAGCAGGAGGCTTGGGTTGCTCCTGGAGATGGAGGAAGCCAAGTTTCCTGTCCCCCCTAGCCTGCACTGGCCTCTTCTCAAGGTTACAAAGTTTCAATTATAGAAGACAAATAAATCCCAAATACCTGCTTCCAGCTGGCTCTGGTCTCCACACAAGGAGGCACTGAAAAAAAGAAGAAAAAAAAGGAGGGACTAGGTTGCCAGGGTGCGTGGCCAGCTCCTTATCCAGGCTGGCCACACTCCCATGGGGTGAGGGTTTCTGCTGGGGGGCTTAACCAGCATGCAAACAGCCATCAGCCCCTCATCCAGGCTGGCCAGGCACCCCAGTGGGGACCCCCACCCTGAAGGGGCTGTGGCCAGCCTGAAAACAACCCTCAGCCCCTCACCCAGACTGACTAGGCACCACAGCGGGACCTCCACCCTGATCTGGGACAACCTTCAGGGCAAACCAGCCAGTCCCCACCCATGCACCAGGCCTCTATCTGTACTAATAAAAGGGTAATATACTAATTAGACTGGGAGATCTTCCAGGAGACCTTCCAGACGTTCTTCTGGAAAAAGCCACGGGTGGTGGGCCAAGGTAAAGGCAGTTAGAAGCCAAGAAGGGGAGGGCAGGTGTGGATGATCAGGCCAGGATGGGATGGCAGTTGTTGGATGATCATGCTGGTGGGGAGTGGGGCTGTTGAGGGTAAGCAGACCAGCAGGGGGGGCCAGTTGGGAGTGAGCAGGCCATCAGTTTGGGTCAGTTAGAGGTGATCAGGACAGTGCGGGGGGGGGGGGGGCAGTTTGGATGAGTAGTATAGCACGGGGGCGATTGGGGGCAAGCAGGCCAGGAGCAGGGTAGTTGGGGGCGAACACACTGGCACAGGGGAGGGGGGCAGTTCAGGGTGGTCAGTGTGATGAGGGAGAGCATTTGGTGCAAGCAGGCCGGTGGCAGGGAGCAGTTAGCAGCCAGCAGGCCGGGAGGCACAGTAGTTAGGGGCAATCAGTGAGGCAGGCAGATGAGCAGTTAGGAGCTAGCAATCACGGATTATGAAAGGGATGTCTGACTGCCAATTTAGGCCCAATCCCTGTAAACCAGCAGTAGGATATCCTTCAAGGGGTCCCAGATTGGAGAGGGCCGAGGCTGGGCTAAGGGACAGCCCCCCAACCCCCATGAACTAATTCCATGCACCAGGTCACACACACACACATATTTCCATATGTATATATATCTATGTATTTCTGTATGTATAAATCTATATCTATATTAAGCCAAACATGACTTTATATTAATATTTCCAACTTAAATCCATTACCACATGGTTCATTCTATCCCTTCTTATGTATCAGTAACCTTCCACTCCAACAGTGAGGAATCTGGCTCTCGCTCTGGGCCATTTATTTACACAATTGTTCATTTCTAGTATATGTATAAGGTGGCATCCATTTTTAACCTTTATTCTCATGGTAAACCATTTTATTAATTATAGGATACTGCTTATGTACAGTTCACTTTGCCTGTTACCTTAAGACTCCACTCATGTCCAAAGATATGTAGATCAACATCCTTTTTCCCTACATCCTTCTGAGATTGCAGTGTATGTTTGTCATAAAGTTAGACTGTTTTATCACATGCTATATTGCATCCAAGGATCCCATGAAATTCTAAATTATTTTTTAAAATTTGTGTCCTTTATGGTTTACTCTTTGTCTTAAGTTCTGTGGGTTTTGAAAAACGCAGTGTTAATGAATCAACCATAAAGGTATCATATAGAAGAATTTCACCTAATACATTTCTTGTGTTTCATCTTCTCCTTCTCCCTAACCCATGGGAACCTTATTAATTTTTAAACCATCCTTATAGTTTTCTTTTTCCAAAAAGGCACGCGATTGAGAGCATAAAGGATATAGCTTTTTTAGACTGGCTTCATTCACATTTTCATGCCGTTTTTTGTGTGCACATAAGTTTTCTACTGAGAATGATAAATACCTAGGGGCATGCCTGCTGGATCATCAGTTAAGACTGTATTTTGCTTCATAAGAAATTGAAAAGCTCTTTTTTCACAGTAGCTTTGCCATTTTGCAGTCTTACCTGCAAAGGATATGAATGACTATTGTTCCCCATCCTCGGCATCAGTAGATTTTGTCAGGTTTTTGAGGGTGCTAGCCGTACTAATAGATGGGAAGTGATGTGCCATTGTTTGAACTGGAAGTCATTAATGAAACATGATGTTTTTTCCCTCCTGCATATCTTCTTTCATGAGATGTCTATTCAGATCTATTGCCTGTTTTGTTTTTTCCCCCTTATTGTTGATTATTAAGAGGTTTTTGTATATTTTGGATTCATTTCCTATATTAGATATGTTTTGGCAAGAATTTGGCCCAGTCTGTAGTTCCTTGTTATTCTTTTAACAGTGTCTTTCACAGGGAGTAATTTACAAGGGTTTTTTAAAAAATATATTTAATTGATTTTTTTTTGTTTTTACAGAGAAGAAGGGAGAGGGATAAAAAGCTAGAAACATTGATGAGAGAGAAACATCGACTAGTTCCCTCCTGCACACCCCCTACTGGGGATGTGCCTGCAACCAAGGTACATGCCCTTGACCGGAATCGAACCTGGGACCTTTCAGTCCGCAGGCCAATGCTCTATCCACTGAGCCAAACTGGTTTCAGCTTTACAAGTTTAATGTAATTCTTTTTTATTAAGTTTTGCTCACTAGCAGTATGGTTTGCTGTTGTATGTAAACACTGGTCATTAGACCCAAGGTCCTCAAGACTTTCTTCATGTTTTCTGTTAAATAGTTTATCATTCTACATTTACATCTATGATGCTCTTATTTCGTTTTTATAAATGGTGTACCCTCTTTGCCTCAGTTCCATATTTTGCACATAGATGTTCCATTATTCCATCATCATGTGTTGAAATGACTGTAATTTTTCTATCAAAATGGGCTTTCCTCCTTAGTCAGACATCAGTTGACTAAATATAGGTGTGGGTTCACTTTTGGAGTTTCTGTTCCATTGATATATGTGTACATATTTCAACAACATTATATTGTCTAGATTACTGTAGTTTTATAGTAAATCTTGGAAACGGATAGTGAGTTTTCCAACTTTTCCCTCCTCCTTCTCCTTCTCCCCCTTCCTCAGTATTTTATAGGTTAGTCTAAGTTTTCACCTTTTCTTATAAATGCTACAATTATTTTGTAAATATTTGTAACAATCTTATGAATAAATCTGTCTTTAGTGAACCTGTGTCCTTAGGCTCTGGCCTTCATAAGCATATCTTATATTTTCTCATCATGGTGGAGACAGAACGCTCTAATGAAAGAAATGCCTTTACACTGGTTGGCATAAGGCCCCAGTAAGGTTCTGTCTCTGGAGAGCAGCCTTTTGGTACAGAGTGCTCAAGAAATATTTTATAATACAATGTTTACTCTTCCTTTCTTCTTGCCAAAATCACAAGAGATTGTTTTGGTTCCTCACCAGGAGAGGCTATTAGGGTGAAACCCTAAGGGTAAAAGTTGGGAAAATGTGGGGCTCAGAAAACTGCCTCCTGCTGCAGTTTCTCACTCTCACCCTAGTCCATACTCAGCCTCTAACAATTAATGAAAATTTACCATTTAGCCCTGGCCAGTTTGGCTTAGTGGATAGAGTGTCAGCCTTTGGACTGCAGGGTCTGGGGTTCAATTCTGGTCAAGGACACATATCTTGGTTGCAGGCTCCTCCCCACCCCAGATCCTGGTCAGGATGCGTGCAGGAGGCAACCAATTGATGTGTTTCTCTCTCATTGATACTTCTCTCTGACTTTCCTTCTCTCCTCCACTCTCTCTAAAAATCAATGAGAAAATATCCATTTAATTGTTCCTATCAGTGTATGGCTCCAGTGACATTTGCCCCAAGTAGCCTGATCTCTACTATGGCTTCTTGTGTATCCATTTACTAGCTGCCCTGCATCCAATCTGCCAGTGCTCCAGTCTCTCCCAAACCCAAACATAGCAGCATGTCATGATTCTGGACGTACCATCCATTCTGCCTCTGGGGACAGATGGCAGTGGAGAGAAAAAGATTCACTATGGGAGAGGTACATGGGAACTATGCAGCACAGCAACCTCTTCTAACTGCTTCTTTATAAAAAAAAAATAATAAAATAAAAAAAATTTAAAAACTCACTCCCTAAACAGTGGTTCTCAACCTTTCTAATGCTACCACCCTTTAGTACAGTTCCTTATGTTATGGTGAACCCCAACCATAAAATTATTTTCACTGTTACTTCATAACTGTAATTTTGCTACTGTTAATGAATCTTAATGTAAATATTTGTGTTTTCCAATGGTCTTAGGCGACCCTGCTAGCGTTTCTCAACCTGAGAGAATGGCTGCTGTAGAGACTAAGACCATCGGAAAACACAGATATTTACATTACAATTCATACCAGTAGCAAAATTACAGTTATGAAGTAGCAACAAAAATAATTTTATGGTTGGGGGTCACCACAACTTGAGGAACTATATTAAAGGGTCTTGGCATTAGAAAGGTTGGGAACCACTACCCTAAAGCAATGATGTATTGCTCAGTTTGTCTTTCTATCATCTTTTTAAAAGTGTTTTTATGATTTCAGTGAGGGAGAAGAGGACAGAGATAAAAACATCAATGATGAGAGAGAATCATTAGTGGCTGTTCCCTGCATGACTACCCTCAACCTGGGCATGTGCCCTGAATGGGAATTGAACCATGACCCCTTGGTTCATAGGTCAACACTAAACCAGTGAGCCACACCAACCAGGCTGTCTTTGTATCATTTTTAAATGTATTAAATATACACACACATTCACACACACCTTGGTGCATGCCAGAATGATGTTAACATTCCATTTTAAAAGCTGAGGATTGATAAGAAGGATAAACATACTCCCCAGAGAGAATTCAATTTTCACTTTTGTAGAAATCACATTCAGTGTTAATTCATGTGTTTAAGAACTTGTGTAAAGACAAAATAAAACATTGCCAATGATTTATAGAGAGGAAAATATTGATACAAATAGATGGAGATTTGTGCAAGGTTTTAATTGTCTTCCTTTTAAGTACCCATTTTCTTAAATAAATTATAGCCATCTAATGGCAGTTTGACAAGCTGACCATTAAATTTTATCTGACATATGCTGGGTAATTTTCAGGTACAACTTAACATTTTGATTCACTCAGCAAACATATATTAAAAGTCTAATGTGTGCCAGGCATTACACTATGCATTGATTTATTTCATCAAAGCAAGTAATTTAGATGAACACTCTGGGGTTATTTTTCAGGTTTAATGGTGGAAGGAGGATAGACGTGGTATTGGCTTTACTCTCATAAAGAGAGATCTGATCGACAAACTTGGTGATGATGTGAATGTGTATAAATGTCAAGAAATAAAAGTAAACAACCTCTTCCAAATTGAAAATAACTAGTTGTAATTCCATCATGATTGGTTAGAAGGCTTTCCTATGGCAAGTCAATAGTCCTAGTCCATGTGGAATTCACATTTCCTTTGGGGAAACTATTTTTCCGGTGTAAAAGGGAGAAGGTATTAAAGTTGATAAGTTAACATTACAAAAATCACAATTTATTTCCACATGAGTAAGTCAGTAACACATGGAGTAGAAAATATGGATGAAATAACTTCAATTTATAGTGATAGTGGCAGGCTAGTCTAAGTCAGAATAAGCAATAGCCATGTCATCATGTATTGAAACAAACAAACAAAACCCCAAAACACGAGGGCAGGTTTTCCAAGCCCATGTTGGACAGCTTATAAACAGAAAGGCATGCTTTTACAAGAATATAATAGCACCAAAGCTATGCAGAACCTTCAGTGTTCCTGACAAACACTTGTTTCTTGGTCCTGTGGTCTCTCTGAGCCAGAGTTAGAGGGTAGGGCCCTGGACTTAAAAAGAGGAAGGCCTTATGGAAGAATCATCCCAGGTGAATATGAATTTTTCAAGGCTATGTTCTCAGAAAGAAAGGAAGCCAGATCTGTAATTGCTTCATCAATTCCTTTAGCCATGTGTTTCTGTCCTAGGAATCATAGCCTTGATGGTCCAGGGTTCCTCCAACTTGAAACAAGATTGCAGGCAGTACCAAGGGACTCCAGTTGCCATCTGGTGGCCAATAGAAAGAGAGCGAAAGCTTCTCTTTAGAAAGACCTATTAATCTAAATATCTGGAGACCCTGATCTATTGAAGGCCTCCGTGTTGTGCCATGTAAGGAGTGTGTGCTGGAAGTTTACCATTAACTCTCCAACTTTTAGTGGATGAGGACATTGAGTATTGAAAGGGCGATTTACCTTGGTCAAGGTTATGCAGCTGATAATGATGGAGTTAAGGTTTGAAGACCACAAAGGTCTGCCTCTGAAGTCAAAGGTCAGGGTTGGCTGCCTCTAAAGGAAACTGGTGTGTACAATAAATTTGTTTTCTGTCCACTGTGAAGTAATTTTAAAAGGAAATAGTAGTGAAAAGAATTGCAAATAAGAGACATTAACATTTCAACCATTCTCCTCTATTCAAGAAATGTTTCTTTAGCATCTACTCCATATTCAAAACACTGCAGAGTGCATAATAAACTGTGACACCCCTTCTCCTGTAAAAATGCAGAGTACATTTTCTTAAAGCTAAAGATAATTTCCAGTCTAATGCATAAAGCAGTGGGAAATGTTGGAGAAATATGCACACTTCTATGGGCAAAACTTCAGCATAAGGTCTTTGAGTAAATTTTATCTGGTAAGCTTTATGGAAGTACAAAATAGAAATCTAAATTAAACTTTAAGGCTCAGTACAATATCTGTCTATCTACCTACCTTTGTAAATTAAGACATGTTTCCTCTTAATATTTTTAAATGGACATGTTTTTTCTCCCTAGACATTGTGTTTTATTATCCACACAATGTTATATTTAAAAAAAACTCCTGAAAAAAATAATGTGAATTAGCCCTAAAAATAAGTAACATTATAAATGGAGATATTACCTACAAACAATTCACTTGTTTTAAGAAATTACAAGAACGAATTAAAAATGAATATGAAGAAAAATAATCAAAGGGCATTCAAATAAAAAAAGAAGTAGGCCCTGGCTGGGTAGCTCAGTTGATTAGAGCATTGGCTTGTACACCAAAAAGGTTGTGGGTTTGATTCTAGTTGAGGGCAGGTAGGGGAGCAACTGATCAATATTTCTCTCCCACATTGATGTTTTTCTCTCCCCCCACTTCCTCTGTCTTTAAAATTAATTTTTAAAAAAGTAAGTAATTCATAGAAGAGAAAATCTACACTGAGAGAATCAACATGTAAATGTGCTTTTAATCAGGAGAATAGTAATGTAAGTGATGATTACACTATGTATGCATATATGCCATTAGATTGGCAAACAAAAAAGCTATCAATATTGATTGATTGGACAAATATAATTGTGAAGCGAAGTCTCTTACCTGCTGGAAGGACTTTAAACCTTAAGTAAGACATGTTGAATAGGAATTTGGCAGCAATTAATCGTTTTAATTTGCATATCCCTATTATTGAGAAATTCCAGCTTTGCATGGATATTCTCTGCAGCATTGCAGATGATAAAGAGCAGAAAATTAAGATGTGAATGATAAACATATTTTATATGTAGGAATAATTCAATGACATGAAGTTTCCTGAGAAAATAACATTTCAAAAAATGGTCCTGAAAGCTGGCATCTGCTTGCTGACAGCTTGGAGTTAGCAGGTCAGCAGTATTCCCCACTGAACATGGAGAAGCTTCACGGAGTGTGAACAGTACTCAGATAGGCCACCACGTGACCATGATGGAAATAAGAGAAAGTTAAGCTAACTCTGAAATCAACTCTGAAATGGGACAGAGAGACTAAGGATACCATATCAACTGCAAATATAATCCTTGTTTTTTGATTAACGAATTTACCATTTCTGAAAATGAAATTCTATAAATTCTAGGAACATCATAAAAATTTTAGATCCACTTTCCTTCTACCACCTCCCATATATATACTAAGATATACATACATACATACATACATACATACATACATACATATATATATATACATATATATATATATTTTTTTTTAATTACCCAAGTATTGGATTCCTCCTTTTTTTAAATTTTTTTTTTTTTTTATAACTAAGCCTGATTCAAAATTGGCCCCTTCTTTTCCTAGACTTTCTCAAAGACACTCAGCACAAGACAGGCTGTATCCCTCATTACTATTACTGAGTGTTTACTTTAATCATGGTGCTTCTCACATGCTTATTATCTTGCTTTTCTATTTCTATACCTGCTTTCCTTCAAGAACTTAATTTCCTGAAGGAAATGGATCTTGTGCTGGTTTGGTATTTCGTGTCCAGCACAATGAGTGGCACATATGCACAAGAAATAGTTATTGACTGAACATAAGAATGGATTCATCAAATAAATATAATCACTGGAAAAAAATCTCCATCTTGTTTCATGCATAAAATGTTGCATATAAAGAAGATAATATTAAATACTAGAGGCCCAGTGCACAAATCCATGCACTAGTGGGGTTCAGCACTCTGATGCGGGCTATTGAGGGCTGACTGGCTGGGGCAAAGGGCCCATGGGTAGTTTGTTGGCAGGCCCTGACCCAGATTGGAGGGAGGGGCTCACTTGGGGCTAGGACCAGCCATGGCAAGGGGCTGCAGGCATTCCTGTCATTCAGCTATCTGGTCAATTTGCATATTATCCTTTTATTATATAGGATTAGTTAACTACTAAGGAAAAGTAATCTGTTTTCTGGACATATCCTACCATCATCTCACATCTCATCCCTCCATAATCCCATGAAAGAGTGCGAAAAAGAAAAAAAAATGGAAAAATAAAAGCAAGAAAAATATAGCAGGTTTCAAATACGCAGGCTCTATTAGCAATTTCCAAAGCCCTCTTTTGAGACTTATGTGCCCAGTAATGTATTGGTTGTGAGGATGATGAAACTCTGTGGCTTGATGTGTTGAAACAGAGAGCATTTTAATTCTGTGGGAACGATCTCTAGATTTTGATGTGAACTGAAATTTCTGGCATCGACCCTGCACTAATGAAGATCAGAATGTTCTCTTAGTGTGATCAGAGCTACTCCCACGTTGATTACCTCTCGGTGGGTTGAGAGGAAATGGAAAAGCAACATTGATTTTGGAGAAATTTCTCATCTTGCAAACCACACATTACCCAAATAGATTTACTCTTCATCTTTTAATAAACTGAAACAGTTAGTGATTTCTGCAAATGGTGCCTCGGCCTAATCTCACAAAAGAGTACAGCTCGGCAGTGGATTAGAAGTCTCCCATCCTTCAATATTTGTCTTTGTTCCTTTCAGTAGCTGAATTTAAATCTTATTATTCTCAATGACAAGGCAATTTCAGATGATGAAATTTCTCATGTGAAACTACACCTTTCAAATAATAATTCGCAACTCCAAATTGGATTCGTGTGTGTGTATGCGTGCACAGCTTACCTGAAGATGACAGTCTGATTTGTAAACATATCATTCATTTCATAGATTGAAATGGTTTTAGATATAAGAAGTGAGACATTGTTATTTGCAAGGAAAAAGTGCATTCATATCATCCTCATGTTCATAGTATGAGATGAATGAAGTGGTAAAATTAAACAGCAACAAACAAACAGTCTTCATTCTCATCAGTGCTTAGTGTTAAATGGGTGTAAATATCCCTCTTACACTTCCACAAGTTCGGATGTGCATTGTCTCTTGCCTACGTGATTATATCATCGTTCTAATTGATTCTCCCTTCCCCACATGAACAAGGCTTTTCATTAGCACCAATTAACATGTTAGACCAGATAATTATTCGTTTATCTGTAAATATAGAATGTTTTGCAGCTTTCCTAACCTCTATTGCTCTATGACACTAACGTGACCCTGGCCACAGATGTGAAAACCAGTCATTGTGAAATGTCCCCTGCGAAAATTGACAAAACTGCCTGGTTGAGAACCAATGCCTATAACTTAATCTAGTTTTATGGCCTCATAGTTATTATTAAATAGTCATGCATTGATTATCCCTTGACTTGGTTTAGGACACATTAAAGAACCTGGACTCAGTGCCAGTCTGCCTGAGTTTCTCTCCCAGCTCTATCATGAATTGGATTTATGACCTTGTGTATGTCCTTAGCCTTTTTTTGCTTTAAGTCCCTAATTTGTATCTGGGAATGATAAGAATACCTAACTCAGAGGTGTGTTGCGATGACCAAATTCAAGATTGGTGGCGATGGTGATCAGGATGGAGCATAGACAGTTTTCCTTTTTTTTTTTTCTACTCTTAAACCTGAGTAACCATGTCTAAGAGCAGAAGGACAGTTCTGCAAAGGAATCCATTGCAGAGAGAACAAAGAGCCTACTCCCTCCCTGCAGTGCTTTACTAGGTTACCTTCCCCCAAACATACCACCACTATAATGTCTAGTCAACATATAACTTGACATAATTACATGTTTTTATTATATCATTATTATTATTATTACATTGATAACCCTTTGCTTATCACTAGAAAGATTGGATGGACTTGTCAATTCCAGAAAATAAAGAAGAGGATCTGGGCAATGTCCTAGAGTGTGCACTCTATTATAAACCAATTCCATTTGGTTGTTTCCCGTGAACACAGGTGCTGATTTATCCCTGCTCCTGGTAGGTTTTCTACTTTTTCTGGAAATAATCATCTCCCATTAAAAAAAAAAAACAAAAACAAAAAACACACCAAACTTCCATTTTATTGTGTTATGAACATAATATATCTGTCATTTTAACCATTTTTAAGTGTACAATACAATATTGTTGACTATAGCTTTGATGCTATACATCAAAGCCCTAGAGCTTACTCATCTTGCTTAACTGAAACTTCATGCTCCTTGATTAGTAACTGCCCATTCCCCTGGCCTCTTGCTTCCTGCAATCAAAGATGCCACTCTGCTTTCGTGAATTTGATTACTTTACAAATCTCATATAAGTGGAATCATGCAGTATTTGTCTTTGTTTGATTTCTTATTTTACTTAGCTTAATGTCTTCAAGGTTCATCCATGCTGTTGAATACTGTAAAATGTCCCTCTTTTTTAAAAAGTTGAATATACCATTGCATGTTTATACCACATTTTCCTTATCCATTCATCTGTTAGTGGACATTTTGATTATTTCCATACCTTGACGATTGTGCATAATGCTACAATGATCATGGGACTGCTTATATCTTTTCTTTGCTTACTTGGAGTGCTGATATATATTTATCTAGGTTAAATATAGGAATAAGATTAATAGAATAAAAAATAAAACTCATATATGCTTATACTCAAGGGTAACAGAAACCTTCTATAGTACATGATATTTGAACATAAATTTAAAAGGAAGAATAGGTATTAGCCAAAACTAAAGGAGGGAGGCCATGGGAAAATGTACTAGCAAGAGAAAGCCAACAACATATGTGTATGGCTTTAGAGTTAAGACAATATATAGAATCAATACATAGCACCAAATTAAATCTCTATCTCTATCTCTATCTCTATCTCTATCTATCTACATCTGTATCTTACATGAAGGTTTCACATTTGAAATATAAAGAATTTCCTGGTGAATAAATGCCTGGTTTACATGCTGACCTATCTGAAATTGTGCCCCTGCCCCCAACCTCTCTTCCATTCTTTCTCTTCATTTGGCCAGCTCTGTCTCATCTTTCAGCTGATAGCTCAAAACTCACCCTCCCAGGAAGTCCTTGAACTAGTGCATTCTAGTTTACCTAAATATAATGTGTTATGGGAGGGGGGATAAAAAGAAATCTTCCTTCAGGAATGCTTTACTTTTCTTGTTTTCTAGGTGGTAAACGTAAGTCTCTTGGGGGTGGAGGGTTTTTCTGTTTTGTTTACCTTGCGTTGCTAGTACTTAGAATATTGTCTGGTATGCAGTTGGTGCTCAAAAATATTTACTGATTGGATACATTTAGGAAGGCTGGCCACTGTGATGTCACTCACTGGCAGTCTGAGGACTTACCAGCAGCTCAGTATCCTATGGTTCCAGGACATTCCCCTGCTCCCAAGGGGTGTGGAGAAGCTTTCTTTCAGTAAATTAATATTTTAAGTTAGCCCAGAACCTGGTGTTTCTATCCTTATCCAAGACAAGAATATGTGAGTACAAGGCAGTAGACTGTACTTACCGGGGCTTAATTTTGAGTTCTCTCATAGACAGCAGCATTGGAAACAAACACACATTTTTTAACAACAACAAAAATTGTTTATACATGCAATTTGCATTGAAATAAACACACACTTTTTCTGAAAACCAGTTGTCATTTTTTCAGGGGTGAGGATATTGTGTATTTTTTTTAAACAGTTAACATCAAGAAAATTATATCTAGAGGGGAATGATAGTCCTGTTTTGAGCATGGGTGGGATGCAAAATTTAATTCTTTACTCTAAAGATACTTTGGCATATACATGTGCTCAGTTTAGTGGATCTTGTTGTTTTATAATTAGCTTTGGGGGTGAGAAATCAGAACATGTGAAGTGTATCACATGATGGGTCCAGATTTCAAACGGTCTTATATGGCAAAATATACCATTTAAAATGTATTTTCAATTATAATAATTTAAAAGCCATATGAATACAGTAAAGAAATAGATCCCCCCCCCAACTAAGTCCAGCAAAAGTCCATTTTCATTTCTGACCTCTTTCTGTAGCTATGGGTCCATGAAGTCATAGTTTTGCTGAATTCATTTTCTATTATTCTTCCTAGTACAATGTTTTGACCATCTCTGATTATATAGCTCAACTGGAGTGGAGAAAATTACCCTGTAATTTAGGGGAAAAAATTCCCTTTCAAAGCCTGCAGGAATCTGTTCTTCAATTTAGAAAGAAATTTACAGAATCAGCTTGTTTGTATGAGTTATAAGTATTGTCTAGTGTTTTGACCCAGGGTTGCTTGCTATATCATTCAACCAAGTATGATTTTATGTCTGTCTCTTTTTCCTTCTCTCTGTGATATGAATTCAAATAAACTCAGAATAGCTTCACTGCCATTGGATCTTGCCAACCTTCTCTCTCTAGTTTTGTTATTCATTTTCAAAGTATGTACTCAAGCCATAATTATAATCAATGAGATTCCTACTGTAATCAATGAGATTCCTTTGCTAGAGAGATGGGTATATTTCTGTCCATATGTTTCAGACTGATTTTTAAAGGTATTTCTATTTAAAAAAAAAAAAAAGAAAGAAAAATTATAAATGTATATTAACAGCCTGTGTTTATTGGAAATGCCCAAAGGTGTTTGTGAAATTGGGCTTTTCTGAGATCAATCTTTCTTCTTTTTATGTCCTACACTTCATTTTCATTGCAAATTGCCTGACCCTTGTGGGAGATTGCTGTTGGGCACACATGTGAAGAGGTTAATTACTACCTCATATCCTACCTCTTTCTCTATTTTACAACATTTAGGCTTTTTCTCTGTTACTCAATGGAGATGTATTAGGTTGCTGAGAATGAAAACAAAACCACAAAAAAACACGCCTTGCCACACAATATAATCACATTTTGGACTTGCACTATGCTCAAATGGTTGACATCAACCTTTTAACATCAAATGCTGGGCATTGTGTATTTACAAATACCTAAAGTATGCATTCTGCCCAATGAGGAGGTCAGGAGCTCCATGAGAAAAATAAAACTTGAAAATCCAAGAGTAGGAATTAGTACCAGACAAAATAGACAGAAATGAGTGAGGGAAAGGGGGTGATTGACACTTCCTGGGGTACTCAGGGAGTCTATCTAGAGAAAGACATAGTGAGAGAGGACTTTTAAAAACGGAAATGGAGGGAAACGTTTGATAAGGAGAGAAGATAATATATAACACTATAAGAGAATGGAACATAAAAATGTACATATCAGGAACTATATGTATTTAATATTTTAGGATCTCAAGGCTCCTAAGTCAGTGATAAGGGCCACAACATGAGTTATAAAATTTTAATCTGATCCACCTATATCTACAGAGTAGCCCCATACAGAGAACTGATATCTACTTCCTTGATGTAGTAAGAAGAGCATAGTGTTTGGAATCAGAAGTCTTGTGCTCTCACTTGCCTACTGAATTACTGTGGGCAAATTGTCTTGTAGTTTGGACTTCCATTTACTCAACTAAAAATTATGGACAATGAAGTATTAATCTCCTAAGGCTTTTTCATAATTTTGTATGTGTTAAAAAAGCTTTAAAATCTGAAAATTTCATCTACATGAATATCCTTTCATATAGCTATTCATGTATTTTTAAATATTTGAGGGTTTACAGTGTACTAGGCACCAGGTTAACTGCAGGGCAATTTATCAGTAAACAAGACATGTAAGTCCCCCTTCTGTTGTATAATTCAGTATTCCCCTTGCTATAAAATTTAATCTGAGATCTGTAAAAAATCATAGGGAGAAAGAATTTTAGGCAGAAGAGGCAACAAATAGGAAGAATCAAGATGGGAACAACATTGGTAAAATATCCACATATACAGACACACACATTCACAGAAGATGAGAGGAATGGAGTAACCTTTCAACTGTTAAATCCCCTGGGGAAGGACTGGGCAGTGGACTTGTACACCCAGGACATCCAGTTCTCATAATTGCAGACATAGGACATAATGGGCCAGGAGGCAAGCAGCATATATGCCTTGACTTTAACCTTAACACCTTCTCATCAAAAAAGAAGAAAAATCCTTGTGTGTTGCTTGGATACCTCAGCATTTTAAATTCTGCAGTGTGTTGGTCTCTTGACCCTTGCCACTTTATATCTTTTTTTTTTTTTATCTGGGATCTCAGAAGAGAAGAGAGTGTCAGGAAATCAGACAATGGTCCTGTTTTTGCAAACTATGGGTTGACTTCTCTTACTCCTCTTTCTACTTATACTTTTTATTTCCCTTTCTTCTTACTGGTCCCAGAACATTTTCATAGACCTGTCATATTGGGTCAAGAATAGTAGGGGTGGAGGTGGGTAAGAGGATAGAGATTAGCAGGGGAACTTATATGAATAATAGAGGCCCAGTGCATGAAATCCATGCACTTGGGAGTGTCTTTCTGCCTGGCTTGCGCCCTTTCACAGTCCGGGAGCTCTTGGGGGATATCTGAATGATGGCTGCGGAAGCAAGAGAGGCTCCCTCCACTGCAACTGTGCTTGCCAGCCATGAGCCTGGCTTCTGGCTGAGTGATGGTCCCCCTGTGAAAGTGCACTAACCACTATGGGGCAGCTCCTGCATTGAGCATCTGCCCCCTGGTGGTCAGGATGTGTCATAGTGACTGGTGGTTCAGCCATTTGGTAAATTTGCATATTAGCCTTTTATTATATAGGAATTAGAGGCTCAGTGCACAGAATTCATGCACAGGGATGGGGACCCCTCAGCTCAGCCTGCACCCTCTCCAATCAGGGACACCTTGGGGGATGTCCAACTGCTGGTTTAGGCACAGTCCCAGGGATATTGGCAGTAGTACATCCCTCTCACAATCCTGGACCACTGACTCCTAATCGCTCACCTGCCTGCCTACCTGGTTGCCTCCTTTACTATTTTCTCAGCTTCCACTATATAACCTTCACAATTTTTAATGTCAGTTTTCTCAATTGTAGTAGACGAAGCAGTGTTAAATCATTAGAATTAATGTTAAAAAGAAAAAAAAATAGTAAATGTAATTTGCAATCTAGTAACCTTAATTTTGTGTTTAAAAATAGACTAATTCAGTCTGAATTGAAAAGACTTTATAAATGAAACAAATATTTTAACATGCAAGTTTCCAAGTAATCATTTAAGTATCAAATGTCATATTTTCGTCATGTGTTTAATAGTGTCTAGACCAATGCTGAACAATAAAAATAATGCGGAATTCATATGGATTACCCAAAGAATATATATGCATAACCTGTAGACACGAACAACAGTGTGGTGATGGCCAGAGGGAAGGAAAGAGTGGGGAGCTGGTTGGAGGTAGGCAAAGGGGAGAGAAATTGGGGACATCTGTAATAGTGTCAACCAGAAAAATAAAGTTAAAAAATTTAGTAGCCACTTTAATATGCAAAAATAAGCATATACAATTAATTATAAAGATATATGTTTGTATTTAACACAATATACCTATCCAATTTTCACTTTTAATATGTAATCAATATGTAAACATATGAATGAAATATTTTATTTTATTCATAGTAGTCCTTGAATATGCAGTATGTATTTTAAGCTTGCAGAACATTTTATTTAAGATCCTAAATTTTCGTTAAAAACACTATAACTACACTTAAATTTCATAAGTTTTACAGTTGAAAAAGTAAACTCACATGTCCTAGTATTCCAAACATACTTTAATTTCCCCAACATCTGAATCCTGTCCTCTAAAATAAGTTTCCTTTAATACTCATGTAAACATTAACAAAACTAGTTTATTTTTTAGATGGACTTATCTGACTTGAAAGCAAAAGCATAATCATTGTTATGAAGGAAAGCATCAATGTTTAATAAGCATATAGGACCTTAGCCTTACCACAAGTGTCAGAAAAGCCTTCCCTTGTGAAATGATATTTTATCTGAAATATGAATACTGGAGACAAGTAACTAGACAAAACAGAGAGAAAGTTTCCCACAGAGGAAAGAGCATAAGAAAGATCCTGTGGAGGGAGGTCACATGGAGTTCTGTAAAAACTGGGAGAACAGTGGCTGAAGCACAGAACCGTAGATCACATTGTCAGAGTTGAGCCTTGGAACTTACATCACTGCACAGGGATGTAGGCCATACTAAATATTTTTACATTCATTCAAAGAGAAGTAGCAAGCTATTGAACAGTTTTAAACAGTGGGTGTGTGCCGTTCATAAATATAGACTTGACATAGATACCTGGATTACAGCAGTGATTGGCACATATCTTTTTGCTTTAAGACCATGTGTAAATATAATAGCATTAAACTGCCTCTGTGTTCCCAATAGGATGTTCACCATATCAACTTGAAAGTTTGCTTTCCTGACTTCATTTTGAACCCGAATCATTAAAACTAAACTCTCCTGTCCTCAAAACAACTATTCTGTAAGTGGCAAGGTGCACTCAAGTTTGAAATATCCCTTTCTTTAGTACTCAATACTCACCTGAGCTCAGATACCAACTTTTATTCACCCAGAACATAAAAATGGTATGGGATATTTCTATAGCAATCGTGTAAAATATACTATTTTCAGTCCTTCAGTTCTATTAAGTAACTCCATCTTCCAACCACCCTAGGAGGTAGGAAATATGTAAATAGGGTTAATTTAGCTGATGGCTATGTCCATCCACCTTTCCCAGATTAGAAGGTGAGCCTCACTCTCTGACACTGTGACCATTTTCAGCAGTGGAAATCCACAATGCACAGTGCTTCCTGTCTCTCACCTTCAAGGTGGAGCGTATTTATGTTCTATAGGAAAACATCTACTTTCCATAGCATGGTTCTAAGTCCATGTTTTACGCAATACATTGTGGATGAGAAACAAACTTTGCTCTGTGCTCAAGGTTCTTCTGCTCTAATAATCATAGACATGAGACAGAGTAGCAAGAGAAAATACCAAAGTTGATACATACATATGTATGGGAACCCCCATACACGAGAGTGTCAGAGATCCCAGTGTTCAGAGATCAAAAGGGAACATGGGTATAAAAGCTATCCCAGGGTAGGGATGAGGTAAGGTGCCTTTGGCACTTCAAAAGGTCATTGCAGAATGATAAGATCAGATGGTTTTGTTTTTTATAATTTATTGCGGTGACAATGGTCAACAAAGTTATACGGGTTTCAATTCTACAACACAGTATGGGTAAACTGCATTGTGTATTCACCACCCCAAGTCATCTCTGTTCCACACCCATTATCCCCCTTTACCCTCCTCCACCTCCCCCAACTCCTCCCCCCAGCAATCACCTCAGTGGTATCTGGATCTTAGAGCAGATGCTTAGCAAAAAGAAGTTTGGGTTGCCATATAAGTGGCTTAAAAAGAGATTATATGGGTAAGGTTTTTAATTCAAAATTTTCCAGGCAGTCAAAGGAGGGACAGAGGTTTCTCCTGAACTTGAAGCCAAATTTTTAAAAATATATTTTATTGATTTTTCCCAGACAGGAGGGAGAGGGACAAAAAGTCAGAAACATTGATGAGAGAGAAACATCAACCAGCTGCCTCCTGCACAACCCCCACTGGGGATGTGCCCACAACCAAGGTACATGCCCTTGACCTGAATCGAACCTGGGACCTTTCAGTCCCCAGGCCACTGCTCTATCCACTGAGCCAAACTTGCCTTTAACTCAAAATAATCTACATACCACCAAGGCACATCTTGGGTTGGCTCATTCTGAACCCCCACAGCATGGCTAAGTAAAGCAGTAAATAAAGATATAAAATCCCTGCCAAGCCCAGTGGCTCAGTGATTGAGCGGTGACCTATGAACCAGGAGGCCATGGTTCAATTCTCAGGCAGGGCACATGCCTGGTTTGCAAGTTCAGTCCCCAGTGTGGGGCATGCAGGAGACAGCCAATTCTTAATCCTCCCTCATCATTGATGTTTCTGTCTCGCTCTCCCTCTCCCTTCTTCTCTGAAATCAATAAAAAATAAAATATCAAATAAGAGATATAAACTCCATTAGGGATGTATTTAACCAGGCAAATGCCTCAGGATATAGGTCAGCTAGTAGAGCCAGTCCTCAGATGAGAATAGGAAATATAAAATTAGATATCCACTTACTTCTTCAATGACTTCTCTCTTAAAGTCCGGGGCTTGAAAGGAAAATTAGATGGGGATATTCCATCAAAAGCAGCTTAAAGTCTCCTGGTTAAGCTTAAGGAAGCACCAAAGGGAATAAAATAAAAATAATTACAAGTAGAATGGTTTTAAGCTTAGGCATAGTTAAGTACAGAATGATTGTTTGAGAATTACTCGGGGATTCTGTGCTGGCTGGAAAACAGGCTACAAGGTCACGGGGTTATAATCTGCTCTAAGATCTTTTCTCTGCTCTGACTTTTTTTTGTTTTCAAGTTTCTCTTTTCAAAGAGAGACTTATGGAAACTCATTAGCAGCTATGGTGGAAGTCCAGTGTCTGACAAACTTTGTTAAATCCTTGCTATTCCATACAAAACTGTGACCTAGCATTGGTGCTTCAGCCTCTTAATCCCCCTAACCTTCAAAATGTTGATTTATACACACACACACACACACACACACACACACACATATATATATATATATATATACATACATGCCTTGGAAAGTTGTGACAGCTAAGTGAGATATATTATTAAATATCTAGAAAATAAGTACTCACTGATAAATGAATGATTGAATGATTGCATGTTACTTCTTTACTCTTCAGTGCCACGTTATCCTAGGTAGAGGTTGAGACAAAATTTTGGAGAATGATAAAGAAAATAAGTAACATTGTGGAAAGCCATCATTTTGACTCATTTTTCTTGGGCATGTCTATCTTAAGTTCCAAACTATGGAATTTTAAATAGCATGTTTATTTTTTTAAGAGCAATATTATGTCTGAATGCAGCCTGTCATATTTAGGTACTTAAATCTAGGTAGGACCCTGACACAATATTTTGCATGTAAGTGGTGGCTTGAATAAAATGTGTCATTTTTCTTTAACAGCAAGTAGCTGGTTTTTGGATTCTGTCCCATGTCTACTTTTGGCTTCTAGGTTGAAATTTGTGAGCACAAATCTACCTTACATCAGGTAAAATTATAGCTAGTATGTGGCATTAGAAAAACAAATCCAAGTATTTTCAGCTAAAAATGTATACCAATTTCTAATAGGTCTTGTATCTTTATATAAGATAATTCCCCATTTTTTAAATATATATTTTATGATTTTTTTTTACAGAGAGGAAGGGAGAGGGACAGATAGTTAGAAACTTCGATGATAGATGAGTGACATCAATTAGCTGCCTCCTGCACAGGTCCCACTGGGGATGTGCCCACAACCAAGGTACATGCCTTTGACCAGAATCAAACCTGGGACCCCTCAGTCCGCAGGCTGATGCCCTATCCACTAAGCCAAACCGGTTTTGGCAGATATTTCCCCATTTTGGATTTATATTCCTACTGCATAAACCCAAACTCAAGGTTTATTTAAGGATCTGAATCCCCAGAAGAACCTGGCTTATCCTAATGAGAAGGAACACATTCTGGTTGGTTTTGGTTGAACTAGAAATCGTATACTGCTTTCCTTGGACACAATGAAAGGAGACCTTTCATAAGTAGTGAGATACTTAACTTTGTCCTTAACCTGCTGCTTGGCATGACTGACTCTGATGAAATTCAGCTGCCTTTGAAAATGAACAGAGCTGGCTGAAGTTAATGACATTTTCTTAAGAGAGAAAAGGTCTTGAAATTTTCTTTTCTCCCAAGGATGACATTTTCACTTCCTTTGGGATAGGATCATTTTCAGCAGTAATCATCACTCTGTTGACCCAGAAGCTCACATCGTTTTAGCTAAGCTTTCCCCGACCCCTTGCCAACAAGTACAAAAGATTCACGTACTATTAGTATATACAAAGTATTGAGGTGAGGTCAAAAGTCAAAACTCTGATAAAGAAGTAGGAACTTAGGGGCCACTTTGTCTAATGTCTCCATTGAAGTTTGAATTGTCCAGAACACCTAGAGAGGTTGGTATTAGACCTTTTCTTCCCCTACTTCCCTTTTTTTTTTTTTACTTTATTTTAATAGTTGACACTATTACAGATATCCCCATATGCCCCGGTTGCTCACCTCCACCCATCCCATTAGGCCATGTGTGTCCCTACCCCTTCCCTCAATGTAACCTATCTGAAAATACTATGAAGTCTATAAATGTAAAATGTAATATAACATGTGTTATATAAGCATCTAAGCATGATTTCCACTAAGGTGTATATTGACCTGAAATATGTCCTTTGATATTCTGTTGTACATACTTGGGAAGAACCTGAAACCACTTTTCAAACTTATTTGGAGAGTTTTGGGAAAAGCAACAAAACAAAACAAAACACAACAACACAACACAACACAACACAAACTTCCTCCGAGAGGATTTCAATCTAGGAGGACCTTGGCCCACCTTTGCTGGATAAGCACATCCAGGCCAGAGCCGCAGAGTCCTGGTGACTAAGCTTCCACTCTGATAATGGCTGCACCCAGATAGCAGACTCAGAGGTGAAGGTGATACGGGGCTGGCCTACAGGGGTATGAATGCCCTGCTCTGGAGTATAGTCTTTTCTGTCATGAGGGAGTAATTATAAAGAGAACAGGGTCCAAAAGTGTAAAGAGATTATGCCATGAGAAAAGGCTCATTTAGGAATTAGTTATCCTGAAAATAATGTTACTGCGGCACAGGGAAAGAGCAGATTGCTGACTGGAGGCTTGTTAATAAGAATCTTCTGTAGAGACGCCAAAGAGCATGCCCCCCAACTAATGAATATTGTAGCAGGGAAATGGCATGACAGGTTCCTTCTTGTTCCAATTGAGCCTGTTTCTGTAAGAACAAAAGGTCAGTTGTGTTAAAGATTCTGAGAGAAGCATAGTTTGGACATGCCTTTCAGTGCACAAGATTTCGATGGCTGTTATGGAATTGATTTCTTACACAAAGAAGGTGGCAAAAAAAAAAAATAGTCAGAATATGCCATTCTATTTACCAAAAAGAATTCCAAATAAAATCACCCTCAAGAGAAGAGGTGGTTATTCAATGGACCTCAGAGGTAACCATTTAGTTAATAATAAAATTCGGTCCTGGCAGTGCAGCTTAGCGGTTGAGCATCAACCCATGAACCAAGAGGTCACCACTTTGATTCCTGATCTGGGCACATGCCTGGGTTGCTGGCCTGATCCCCAGCAGGGGGCATGCAGTAGCTGATTGATGTTTTGATTTCTCTATTTCTTTTTTCCCCTCTCTCTCTAAAATCAATAAAAACATATTAAAAAATAATAATAATAATTGGCTCAATGAAATGATGATTAATCTACAATGAATACCTCTTTGCACCAAACAGAACTTTCAAATAATAAATACATTATTGTTTAAATCAATCATATTTAAAAAAACAAAATAAATCACTTTTAGTATCCAATTTCTTTGTAGCATTCTGAAGAGATTTTCCCCCTCTACTTTGAGTATTGTGTGTGCATATGTGTGTAAGTGTACATAATATGGAATATCATTGCTTCTTAAGAAAGTTTTTAAAAGAGAAAAAAGATAGATAAATAAAATATCTTCATCACTCTTTGCATCCAAAAGTAGTGACTATATTATCCCTGTGAGAAACCTTTTTTATTTTACTTATGTCAATGCATCATATTTTATTTTCATGTTGCTGAGTTCAAATAAATCTTTAACCTAGGTTATATTTAAAATTGCAATTGTCTCCTCATGCTTATAAAACTCTAGGAAAAGTGAATCAAAAATCTTACTTGCATACTAGTGGCCTGGTGCATGAATTCATGCAAATTGAAAGGAAATTAATTAGAAGAAATAGTTTAATATCACTATGTGCCTTTTCTCTATAATAATAGTGTCAACCAAATTCACAATCAACAATGACAGATTAAAACACACATTTGTGATTGGTGCCAGCAAGACCTTTATATGTATCGCACATGTGCGAGTCAACTTAGCCATATATATATGATAAACTTGCTTAATTAGACCTGCTTTCTTATTTAGCTAAATTTTTCCAGCCCAGTGAAGCACCCCAACTTCTCTTTCACAAAATTGTCAGCAACACAGCAGTAAATATCAACACAAAGCAAATTATTATAATCCAAGCAGGAGAACAAAGGGTAAAATATTTAACCACAGCAGTGTTTGACTATATTCTGTGCAGTGAGAAACCCTAAAGTCATTTTCAAGGTCCAACATTTCTTACTTCTTTTCAGTCATGTCAAGTTTTTAAACTTTCTAAATCTTCATTTTCCAGCTAAAGAAAATAAAATATGATTCCACCAAGTCTCCTAGATACCTATTCCAGGACTTCTGTAAGGATCAAATGGGATGAGACATGGGGAAATGTTTCACAAACATTTGGTTAAAGTGTAAAATGTTTGCACCTGGCTATAAAGCAAGTCCTGTTTTTGAGGTGAGGAAACTTCAGAGAAGCTAGTCACTAGGGAGAGGAAGCTGGTTGTTGCTATGTGATGTCATTATGCAGCACCATTTCCTGGCTGGCCCTATCTTCTCAGCAGCGTTGGCTGCAATTTGGTGGGCTGTTAGTCCAGAGTGGTGCCAGGGCCTGTCTTCCACTTGGGGGAAGCAGAGTGTTGCTTTGTCAGGGCCAGGTCCATGTTGCTGTTTCTCAGTAAATGGCCAGTGTAAATCACAGCAGCTCCTGCATCGAGTATCTGCCCTCTGGTGGTCAATGCATATCATAGCAACTGATTCCATGTTATTTTTTAAAAAATAACCTTGGCCAAATCTTACTATTTACAACATCCAAAGACCTCATCTTAGGAAATCTGACCTATAGCTCAAAAGCATAGGCTTTGGAATCTGACATATGCTCTCCAAATCACTTAAGTGGTTTTCTTTTCTATGGTTGGTTTCCTTATTTACTTTGTATGGTTGGTATGAGGGTGAGATGAAATTACAAATGGATGGTGACAGCATAGTACCTCACCCGTAGTAAGTATTTGATATACACCATTGAACATATTCTAGAAGATAAATATCAAGAGAAATATTTCGACATCCCATCTCCTCATTTTGTTGTGCAGTAGCTTTTACAAAGCAAAAATGAAAGGAATTCTCTCACTAGGCCATGTGAGAAATCACCACTACAATAAAAAGCCCTGGCTCTCGTACAAAAATCCCCTTGGCAACTCTTCTGACTCTCTGAGAAATTCAATAAAAAGGTCTTCCAAGTTATGTTAGTTTAGTCATCAAAAACAATCTAATAGAGCTCCAAAGCACCCTGCAGAAATTAATCTGTGTGTGTATTGTATCAGCAACATGAACAGGAGGCCGTACAGAGCTGCCACGAAGCAGGCAAGCAATTCTTGAGAGATACCACATGACAGTAATGCTTACAGAGATATCTCCCTTTTCTGCTGTAGTTTAAATGCTAATTAATACCAGCTTGTAAATGCCACAGTGGCAGCATTCCCTGACACCTTTATGAACTGGGTCTCCATTCAATTTTTTTTGAGCCATGTGGGTTATATACACTGTGTGGCTTAATATGGGAAACAGGGCCACTAAGTCCCTGCCCCTTCTCTGTGAGCTCAAGATTAACAGGGAATACCGTTAGGTAAGTAATACCTAATATAAGGCAAATATGGAAACATCCTATGTTGATATCAAGCAATAATTTAAGAATTCTCACTGGAAGGGCCTCCTTCAGAGTGAGAGAAAACAGAGGGAAAGTAGGATTTGAATGAGATTCAGTAAGTGAAGGAGAGAGAAGGGCAGAAAGGACTAGGAGAACAGTGTGAGTGAAGCTTTTGGAGGAATCATGATATAGTGTCTGGTCTAGAATTGGCCCATGGTCTGGTATGGGTGGAGTTTGAATGACACAGTGGAGAAAGGATATAAGGATTATAGTACAAGAAACAAATGTACACTATCCATTCAACATTCATGCACTGGTGACAGATAGACCTATGTCTCAGCACTAAAAATACCACTGCCCTGGCCAGTGTGGCTGTTCATTGAGCATTGTCCCATGCACCAATAGGCTGCTGGTTCCATTCCTGGTAAGGACACATGCCTGGGTTGAAGGCTTTATCCCTAATAAAGGAGTGTACAGGAGGCAGCTAAAAATGTTATGCTCTCACATGGATATTTCTCTCTCTCTTTCTTCCCCCTTCCTCTCTTGCTCTCTCTCAAAAAAAATCAATTAAAACATTTAAATGAATAAATAAATAATACTAATGGTATTATAATTTTTCTAAAATATATTCAAAGGTATATCCCAAATATCTTATGATAAATTCTTATGATCACTCCATAGATAATGCAGTGTGGTTGTGTTTGATAATTACTAGGGAATATCAAGTTAATACAAATATCTACTTTTCTTTGAATGACTTTCATGTGCCAGATACTTTTTTAAAGCACTTTATAAGTATAATATCATATTATACTTTAGAAATCATGGATTGTGTAAAATTATAATCTCCATTTTACATATCAAAAAGCTGAGACTTAAGAAGAAAGTACTTGCCTAACACTCATATATGGGGAAGATCTTGGAGATTAAATTCCAAACTCAAGCCTCCATGGGTGTGACATAAAAACAAACAAAAGAAGCGAAGGAAGAGAATCCAATATTGCAAGATCCCATCCCTAAGTCATGCATAGTTATCTTTACCATTTGGGAAATTCTTTACCTGGAAAAGCAACACAGACTCAAGAAAGACTAGTAATACATGAAATAGATTGATGTCGACTTTCACTGAGTCAACGATCACTTCTAATGTTGTAGCAAGAAAGATCTTTACGAGGTTGAGTCTAAGTAAGAAATTGAAAGAACAGTAATTTTGACTTCAATTTTTTAGAGATAGTGAACCAAGTGCCAGATGAAATAATGCTTAGAAATCAACATTGCTTACCTTAAGTTTTCTAACTACAGAGAAAATACTTTGAGTCATGGAGACAGGAGCAAAACCTGTTTAAACATTTATTTTATCAGGAACAATAAGAGACACTTATGGGACTCTCAGCTCTTTTGTTTGTTTGCATGAGTAGATATACTCAATAAGGATTGAATTGTTCTCTCCGTAATAATATATTTGTCATGTTGACTTTTTAAAAAGGCCTCATTGAAGTATAATTGATCCACAGAGCACTGCACATATTTAATGTGTACAATTTGATGAGCTTGCACATAAAAAATTACTTGTGACGTCATCACCACATACAAAGGAATAGATATATCTACCACCTCCAAGAGCTTCCTTGTGTCCCTTTGATTCTGTGGGAAAGGGGAAAGGGCAGAGTTGTTCCATGGGTGTCGTGTTTTAGTAATGTGGGATGGATAAGTTTTAGAAATACGCTGTGCACTTTAGTGCCTATAATCTTCGTGACTTCTGAAGATGCAAATTCTTCTCAGAGGCGTTAATGGGGGAACTACATATTGAACACCAGGTAGCTAATGTCACTGCCATCATTTCTCAGTAAAACTGGAGATCCTAAAGCCATGTTAAAGGAATTACCTGGTGAAGCAGAATGGATACTGGCTGCAGTGTTACCTGTGACTTTGTTGGCAGGCTTGGGAATTTTCTTTTATCTGTGAAACAAGACAAGCAAGCTGAATGTAAACTCCTTCTTATACAGGTCCAGAGGCTTACAAATCCAGGTCCAAAATTGGATACAACCTGCCTGGCCTCCTGCTTTAATAGAACCATTTAGTTGGATTGTTTCTTTAATAGTGAGAAAAATCCCGTAAAACTTTGCATCCTGCTGTGCCCATTGCAAATACTTCCTGTTTTCCCTCTGAAAGGGACATTGAGAAAATTGGACTTTAGGCTTAATGTCTTTTAGAACATATTTCTTCCACCTTTTTTTTTTTCCTTGATAACTATTTTAGAGCTATTTAATATACCATGAACCAATAATTATCAGTATCTGTTTTACTGTTATCCAGTGCCTAGGAAATAAAATGGTTGCATGCCCCTAGTTTGAGAATGTTTTTACTAGTGGTTTTAACAATGTTTGAATAGTTTCACAATTTAATTACTTTTAAGAGGATAAAACTTAATATTGAATGAGAGGTACACTGAAGTATTAACTCGGGGGAAGTTAACACTTGAAGTGACAAAGTAACTTGAAAATAAGTAATAAATAAATAAATAAATACATACATACATACATACATAAATAAATAAATACTTAGTAGTTATTCTCAAGTAGAGTGGTATCCAACTTCCAGCATTGGTTATCTGTGAGCTTCATAGGAAGCAGCCTCCAGAAGGTATTGGAGTGTCTGAGGATGAAGCTTCCCTTTCCTTTCAGTGAAAAAATGAGCTAGAGCCCTGACTAGTTTGGCTCAGTGGATAGGGCGTCGGCCTGAGGACTGAAGGGTCTCAGGTTTAATTCTGGTCAGGGACATGTACCTTGGTTGTGGACACAACCCCAGTGGGGGCTGTGCAGGAGGCAGCTGATCAATGTTTCTCTCTCATCAATGTTTCTAACTCTCTATTGCGCTACCTTTCTCTCTGTAAAAAAAAAAAAAAAAAAAAAAAAAATCAATAAAATGCATATTTTAAAAAAAAATGAGCTAGAGTCCCCAAGATGTCTGTGCTCTGGGAACCTCCCATTGTTCCATCACAGAGCCATCTGCAGGAGCCTTTCTGAATCCTTAACAACACATTTTCATCTTACTCTGCCACCAATTTATTTTTCTGTTGTTCCTTATTTCTGTTTCTGTCCTCTTTTGATATTCTCTCCTAGTAGTCATCTAAAAGGCACTCAATGAAAAGAGGTTGTCACCAATGCTTTGCGTTATCAATGCTCCCTGTGCTGTCCTGTAACTCGTCAGCATTCACTAACCTGGTGGCACACAAGGCTGACTTCCAGCTACCAGCGTCAGCATCTTCTTCCCTCAGAGCCTTTGTGGACACTGTCAGAGTCTTTTGAGCAGTAATGAATGGTTGCTGTTTAAAGCACTAAGATTTGAGGTGGCTTGTTATTCAGTAATAGGTTATTGATGCTACCCACCTCTAATACAAGATACTTAGAAAATTTACCATGGTTTGTTTATGCTTCTTCCGGTTGCAAGCATGTAGTTCTGACTTAACTATCTTTATTTAACCACTTACTAGTTATGTTATCTTGGAAAGTGACTATTTAGTATTTTCACCTCTGAGAAGGGTAGCAATATTGTTGCACCGTGATATTGATATGAGGGTCAAAATAATGCATTTACATTTTTCATAGAAAGAACAAATTTCACAAAAAGTATTATACTTGTTATTTTAAAGTAATTATTTTAACTTAGTAGTTTCCAGAAAGTGATAGGGTATTTAGTACAGAATGTGTGCTTTATAGTATGAAGGAATAGAAGATATTAGGTGAAATAGAAATACTGATTCTGATAAGCCTTAGGAAGACAAGAATTTGATTCAAAGGGATAATTTATATATGCACAGCTATGCTTTGATTCAGTCTAACCACATGTTCTTGAAAAGTACTTAAAATTAAACAATGCCTGCAATTTGAAATAATATTTGCCTACATTAAGTTTGTATTAAACTTAATTAACATTAACATTATAGGACAAAGCATCCATTCACAAGGTGATACATAAATTGATTTAATGTATTTGAGTGGCTTTTAGCTAAGTAGTTAATTTTTGTTCTTTCATATTTATTCAAGCAGTTTAAAATGTTATTACTAAGAAGGAAATGGCTGTAGGAATGCAAATAAATATAGAATGTCTTTTCTTACAGACTATTTACATAGGTCATCTCTTTAGATTCATAAAAGGATGAGTACCTTTGAAAGGAAGGACTTGGGGATGACCCTTTATAAGACCCAATGCAGACAAATAATACATATATATATATATATATATATATATATATATATATATGGAGAGAGAGAGAGAGAGAGAGAGAGAGAGAGAGAGAGAGAGAGAGAAACTATTTTGATCAAGTAAATTTATATAGCCTGATTGGCATATACACAGAATCATAGAGTTTAATCAAATATGACTATGAAATGTGTCATATGTACCTGCCTTAGGATTTGGTCTTTAGATTTTAAAAATTACAGGCAAAAAAGGTAAATATATTTTTGACCACATAATTTCTTGCCTAAAAAGCCATTCCAAATAAATAATCCAAAATGCAGATAAACTTTATATAAAAATATATTATATAATTATCCATGATATTTAAAGAAAAGGACAACAAGAAAATGGTCAAGATATTAATTGCTGGTTAAGTAAAATAATGTATATATTTTTGGGATTTTTTTTAATCTATATTGATGATGATAGGGATCATGCTATAACATTAGTAATTAAATGTATGTGAGTTAAGAAATTAAATATACATAAAAGTTAATGTATAATGTAATGGCAAGCTTAAAATAAACTGAACAGAACATACATGCAAATAAAAAGATGCATATTTACTTGGGAAAATGGCTAAAATGCCACATGCTACAGTAAAATCATAAGTAAGGAAGTTCTTGTTTTAAATCGTGATTCTGTCCTGTGGTTCTGTGATATATCCAGCAAGTATTTTAATCCCTCTGATCAGTTCTCATCATGTATAAAAAGAGGATATTAGTAACATCTACTTTGCAAGGTTAGCATATGATTACAAATAATTTACTTGAAACACCAGGCCATAATAGTACACAATGAATTACAGTTATTATTATTATTTCTCTTGGTTGGGAATAGGTAGAGGGAATGAGGATGTTTTGTTTTCTCTCTTTTTCACTAATTCTGTCATTATCACCTTTGTAATAGAAAACATTTAAGCATAAGAAAGAAACTACAACTCAAACCTTGATGGTGCCTCTTGTTTTAACTTTGTTTCTAGAGATTAAGGATGCCATTCTTCATAGGCCTGGTGATTAGTCACATGGCCGCCTGTACTTTTCTCTTCCTTATTTATAGAAGGCAAATTCCTCCTATGGACCCAAAGTGATGTGATGCGGACATTCCTGGTGTCCAGAAACCAAGGGTTCTTGGCTTCACAGAGGAAAGAATTCAAATAGAAGGTTAAAGTGAAGAGTTTACTAGTGAAGCCGTGATACTGAGAATGGTCTGCTCCACAAACCCTGCAATTTGTAATTAGGGGGACTTCATTTTTTGTTTGTTTTGTTTGGTTTTTAGTTGATCTGGAATTGCAAGTAACAAATATATCTCACTGAAATTAAAATGAGTCATTTAGTGTCAATTACTCTTTCAATGAATTAAGAGAACCTATTAGTTCTGAATTCCTAAAAAAAAAAAAAAAAAAAAAATTCTGAGCATTGCATGGATATTGGCAAAGTTTGTGACCTTCTTTGTTGAAAAACACTAATTATTCATATTAAGTCATTCTGGAAGACTTGCTTAAAAAAAAACATGCTAATTATGGGTTATCATTTTAAAAATGTGGCTATGCTTTCCATGAAGAGGGATAGTGTGTGATAAACAGAAACTCTTTAGAGCCACACAGATGTACTTTTGAACCTGAGGTTTGTCACTTGCCCTGTGACAGTCTACTCCTCTGCAAAATGAAGACCATAGTACTTGTGGTCAAGGATTATTCCAAAATTGAATGAATACGTTTAGCAAATATTCTGTGCCATAAAGTAACATAAATAGTGATATTAACCCCAAATACCAAACACAGAAACAAAGACAGGCCTACCAAATAGCCTGAAGGGCAGATGCAAGAGAGGAAACCTAGGTCAGGATCATTAGGCTTGAAAGGCACAAAGCCCTAAGGCTTTCATTGCAGAAGAAAGAAGTGAGGACATAATCTCTGGGGCATATTCTAATTCTATTGACACAAAGATTTAAGTAAATGGGTCTGAACACCCTATAGCTTGTGATTTCCAACCTTTTTCATCTCATGGCATACATAAACTAATTACTAAAATTCTGCAGCTCACCAATAAATATATGATGTTTTTGCTGATGTGACTATATATATATATGTGTGTGTGTGTGTATGTGACTATATATATAATTTTGAGTCAATTACACAGGGCAGCTATTGTTGTGTTGGATGCTATTTATTTATTTATTTTTTTGACAAAGTAAAGGAAAAGAGATTGGTGCCCCTGACTAAATAATCAGGCATTGCATGTTTTCAAAATTATTATGGCACAGCTGTTGAAAACCGCTGTGCTATAGAGAGGAAATGACTTTGAAACCCTGGCAAAGGATCACACCATATTTCTTTAATATTCTTTTTTAAAAAAATATTTTTAGCAAAATAATATATTAATTGCTTAGCAGACAAAACAAAACATATGAAAGGAAGATTCAACATCACATCATCAGTTTGGGGAATTTGCCATTGAGAAAACTTGCCAATAAATCAAACAATGACTCTATCCCGTTGAAGACATTATAACTTCCACATTGAGCAAAAGCCAGTTCATCTGATGTGATGAAATTGAGTTTCAGCAACAAAATGTATATTTTGAATAGATCTTAGCATGACAGTAACCACTATGATTTTTTCAAAGAGTTAGAATTAAAAGGTGGGGTGAGAATTTCAGATAGTGTACAAATAAACTGACTTGCACAGTCTTAGTGCTCAAGAAAATAGCTATCATTCCTTGTGTTAAAATGTCTCTAAGACATTGTCTGGCACACTGTACGTGCTCACAGTGATGATTCCCTTTGTAAGTGACAGAATTGAGAGCTGGCTTTTATTCTTTTATTTCTCCCCCCCTCCTTTAAAAAAAAACAACACAAAAAACATTGAATCTTTATTGTTGAAAGTATTACATATATACCCTTTTCCCCCAGTGATCCCTGCTAGTGAATTAAAAAAATATATATATATATATATATATATATATATATATATATATATATATATATTATTGATTATTGATTTTTTACAGAGAGGAAGGGGGAGAGAGAGAGATAGAGAGCTAGAAACATCAATGAGAGCGAAACATCGACCAGCTACTTCTTGCACACCCCCCACCGGGGATGCCCCCAGCAACCAAGGTCCATGCCCTTGACCGGAATCAAACCTGGGACCTTTCAGTCCGCAGGCCGACGCTCTACCACTGAGCCAAACCAGTTTCGGCACCTGCTAGTGAATTTATAGTGTGGGACATGGTTGATATTACAGGACAAATGTGATCCACAATTCCTGGGAAAGTTAAATGTGTTGACATGTTTCCCCTTATTAAGCTAGGATTGCCCTGAACTGGACCCTAGTGAATTAGAACAGAAAATACTTTGAGGAATAAGATGATGTTTGCTATTCCAAATTGAGAATAACTCCTTAGGGTGGTCCAAATACTGACTGCCTTTTGTCCTGTTTCTGAGCATTGGTACTACTAAAAAGAAATTGTATAAACTATATTTTGTCCAAATGGCATTGGAAGAGAAATTGGGACAGGGGAGGGGGGTATCAAATTACCTGCCTTTGTATCTAGGCTATTTAACAATCATCAGAATTCTAGAGACATGCAAATCCTCCACTTGTATGTGTTCTGGGAAGGTGAAGATAGCCAATCAAATAACTTTTTAGAGGTAAAAATTAGCATAGTGAAAAGAGGGAGAAACAATGTGAGAATTCAGAGGAGGGCAACATGGCCTTTAGGTGAGCTGGACTGGAGGCTGTTCACGAGGTGGGGGCATTTAAAAATGCAAAGAAGGCCGAAACCGGTTTGGATCAGCAGTAGAGCTTTGGTCTGTGGACTGAGGGGTCCCAGGTTCGATTCCAGTTAAGGGTTCCAGGTTCGATTCAGGTCAAGGGCATGTACGTTGGTTGCAGGCACATCCCCTGTAGGGGGTGTGCAAGAGGCAGCTGGTCGATCTTTCTAGGTCTCTATCTCTGTCCCTTCCTCTCTGTAAAAAAATCAATAAAATATATTTTAAAAAATGCAAAGAAGTCTCTTTAGTAGAGCTGTACTGGGTGATCCTAGTGGCAGTAAATCATTTCCATTATTACAAATGAATGTGCTTATGGGGCTAGAAAAATCTATTAGCATTGAGGAACAGTCAAACACAGCATGTTTATAGAAGCACAACCAGATCTGCTTGAATTCCATTTGTCATTAACTATATTTGGGGATGTTTCCATAAAATGTATGTTTTGTTTTAGTGGATGCAATGTGGAACTATCCCCTCCTCAACTAATTAAAAAATTAACATAAGTCACTTCTGCATGTATTATCTAACCAATCAATATATTGGTTTATACTTACAAACGTGATTTAGATAATGGCTGAAAAATCCAAATGAACATATGACATCCACACATTCCATTTGATCTTGTTTAATCTAAGGAACTGCTTACAGCTGATCAATTGGTAAAAACTGACAGTTAAACATTTTCAAAGCACCACTGTTCGGCCAGTGGTTTATGATAAAATCTAACTTGCGCTTCCAATTTAGCAAATAACTTAGCAATAAAGAGGACTGTTAGATGGTGCACATTGCACATAAAATTGTGGATTGAGCAGTTACATAACTATCTAGAAGCAGTTTATTTTTAAAGAGCACTACACCTTGTCAACTTCAGATACGATGGATTTAAGTAGATATTTTCAACAGGCTAAAATGGAGTTGGAATAGTTATCTAAATGTAGAATGCTACCCTTGGCCCACTTATATTTGGCAATTTTCCCTTCTTTGACACCTCCCTCCCCCACCATAAAGAATAAATACTTTAATGATAATGTCTGTCCTAGCTGGTTTGGCTTAGTGATTAGAGTGACAGCCCTCGAACTGAAGGGTTGTGAGTTCAATTCTGGTCAAGGGCACACACCTCCATTGCAGGCTTGATCCAAGCTCTCATCAGGTTACATGCAGGAGGCAACCAATGGATGTGTTTTTCTCACATTGATATTTCTCTCTCTGTGTCTCCCCCACTCCCTTCCACTCTCTCTAAAAATCAGTGGGAAAATATATCCTTGGGAAAGGATTAACAACAACAAAATAGTAATATTTTCCAAATAGGTTTTAAATTTTTTTAGTATTCTTATTTCAGAGAGGAAGGGAGTGAGAGAGAGATAGAAACTCATGACAATACAAGATTTAGCTTCTTATCTTATATCGATGTATTTGTCCAGAACATTAGGTGAAGGCTGTTAAGCCCACATGTCTCAGTTCTGTTCATTTCTCTACTCTCCATCTATCTCTGCAGTAATGAGATTGATTTCGGAGAGCTTCCCACTGAGTGAGTATGAACTTCCTATAAATATTGCATGTCAGACATCAGAACAACATCTCATTCACAAACACCTTTGACTGGTCAGTCAGCTAAATCAACAAAAGAGTAGTTTCATGTGTAAGTAGTATCCATGCCTGACTTTCTCTGTCTACCCAGATAGGGCCTTTCTCTCTGCTCTGAGCCAGACAAGGTGAGAAAAATGTTTCCTCCTTCTCCAAAGCTAGGAAAAAGCAGATATTAATAATAAATTCTGTCTCATGAAATGTAGTAGAAAGCCTATTTAGTTGGGAAGATTGGTTGCAAATCTGAATATTTTCTTTCTTTCCATTTTTTTCCCAGCCATAATTTATTAAGTGTATATTATGTACTAGATACAGTGAGAGGTGCTCTGAGATACAAAAGTGAACACATCTAATTGAAGACATGGGGAACTTACTGTAATGTATATTCATCGTAATAACCATATATTTATAATTTTAATAAGTGCTTGGAAGAAACAAATGATGCTATAAGAATAGGCAATGGGTCATTTGGCTCAAAGAGGAGTCCATGAAGCTTTCCTAGAGGAACTGTGTTTTCTGGTGAAATGCACAAGGAGAGTAGAAATTGACTGAGAGATGATTGAATAGAACCATGACATGCACATTAGAGAGGATGCAACACATGCAAATGCCTCATGACTAAGGGAACAGGCCCATTCAAGGAATTTGAATAAAGTTGAGTATCAGCTTCAGTGTTTTAGGTCAGCATGGTGGGAGAAATGACTGAACAGGAGGTTGGTGGCAGGAAAACACAGGTGCAGTAGTGAATATTTGCTACCTCCCACATGTGGATTTTGGAGAGTTCCTTCGTAACATTTGCCTCCTTTTATGTTGAATCCCTATTCAAAAATAGAAGCATTGTGTCTATTCTGTATATACAGCACACATCCTCTCTCATTGCTAAGCCCATGTCAGCCTTCTCTGCTGCAACATTTCTCAGTTTCTGTGGATTTCAGTTCTCTCAGCTGTCGTCAGAATCTCTGGTCATAATAAAAAATAGCTAATATACATTATGAGCCTGATACTTGTATGTATTTGATCTCCTTTCATCTCTATACCATTATTCCTTAATACAGGCGCCATTGCTCCAAGTTATACAAGATAGTTTCTCATGTGTTAGATGGGTGCTGCTGTAGGGTATCCATGCCCATGAACATAGTATCGCCTCATCTGCAAAATCAAAACTAAGTGGAATATTGTTTGTGAGAAAGCAGTCTATAGAGTAACAATCTAATAGTAGTAGTATAATAACTACTACCTATAAAATAATATATAAAATGCATTGTATAATATGTATTTAGTACATAATGAGGCTTTTACTATCTTACATTTGCTTAGATATAATTCACACACCAAAACTTACAAAAATTTTTAGAAGAGTTTCAACCACTAATTTTTATTTGTCCTTAAACAAATAAGAAGTGTCAGTGCCTATTTGTAGTCTCTCTGTTCTGTGTGTTTTAAATATAAGTAGATAAGGGCTGCCATGAATTTATATAAAACTAGAGACCCAATGCAGGAATGAAGATTCATGCAAGAATGGGCCTTTGTTCTCCAGGCTGCCAGCATGGCCTTCACCCTGGCCAGATCAGCCTTTCTGCTATGGCCTGAAGCTGTCTTTCTGCCTCCCCACACTGCCCAGAGGGCCGGAGCAGCTGGGATAGGGCATAATGCTTGTGTCCTCCCCAGTGCTCAGAGCCTATGTATGCACATTAACCCACTATCTTTGTTGGGTTAATTTGCATGCTCACTCCTGATTGGCTGGTGGGTGTCATGAAAGTATAGTCAATTAGCATGTTACTCCTTTATTAGGTAGATGGTATATAAAATGCACTATCATTGAAAATATTATAAGGTCATCTAGTGTAGTATGATCCAAAAAAGGAAACAGAAGAAAGTTGAAAATTCAGTATTTTCTGATTACAATAAAATTATGTAGATCCACGCCCTACCCTTGGTTCTTCCACCAGTTATATGACCCTGAGGGAATAATTTCCCCAATCCAAGACAAAGTAATTAGTAAATTTTATAAATTTTCAAATGTTTAAAATTAAGACAATTGTTATGCTGATATATGTTGCATAGATATTACCCCGAATAACATCTTCCTCTAACAGAGGCTCAAAACAAAGTTAGAAAACACAATTATTGTACAATATTGAGTTGTTTCTATTATCAAAGTCATTTTTTTTTTCTCTTTAGAATGTTCATGATGCACTTAAATCATCTCCAATATATCAAAAACACACAACATCGAAAAAACACCTCAGCTTAGATAAACTTCTTTCTTAACTTTGAAAAAAAAAAGTTTATTTTTCCTACCTACTGCCATCTTAGAGCTGAACATTTTCCTTTCCTACAAAATTTATTTTCAGTGCTGACATTGTCTTTGGTTTAGTTCATCTTTCTGAAATGAGCACGGACATTGCTATTCAGAATACGCTGATACAACAGCTGGCTAGGATTTTTCTTTGATGCCCAAAGGAACTAATGTCTGAAGGTCACCACATGCACTTTTATTCTTAACATTTGTTTTGGTTTTGGGATGTTGTTTTCAATCCTTTTCCTCATTACTTGGAATCAGAAAGCCTATCCCCCTGCTCTGGCTGTGTTTGCTGCTGTGGTATTTCTCTGTTTTCCTCAAGGAAATTGGTTCTCCATGTACTGGAATTTCTATCCCTACCTTACTGGTTGGATCACTTTGGTATAGCAGATATTTGCTTGGCATTCTAAAGGAGGACTCATATTTCGTCAAGCCCTGGAAGGAGAAGTGAAAATACGCTATGAAGTTGAATATGTAAAAATAGGTTAATTATGCCTACCAGGAGAACAAGAAAAGCAAAGAGCAAGAGGTATAGTGTGCATTTTTTTTTATCCTGCACTAGATGGTTGCAATGGTCCTTCCAGCACAGACATTTTGTGATTAGGTTAACCTGTGAAAAGGATTAGTGTGCTTTGTCATATCTCCAAGGTATTTCAGTGGAAATGATGCTAATGATGTTGAATAATATTTGCAATTTCATGTTTTCCAGGTGTATGGGTTACCCCTTCAAATATTTTTACCTCCCTTCTCTCCATATCCCTCTGTCCCTCTCTGCCTCCTTCCTTTTCTCTGAATCCATTTCACTTATCTCCAGAAAACGAAACATGATAGAGAACATGTGTTGATCTTTAGCAACCATTTCATGTTATTAAAAACATAAACGGCAGGCAAAGGAGAAGGTGAATTAAAAAGTTACCTGGGATCTTGAGATTAATAACAATTATTACTAATCTATAAACACACAAATAATCTAATAGTTCTTTACACTCCACTGCTGCATACCTTGCTGATAGTAACTCCATTGGCAAATAATTATCCTCATTCCATGGTTGGAGAACTATGTTAGTTAGGGTTAAAATGACTTCTTGTGGTCAGATATCTAGTGGAGGTGGGCATTGAGCTCCATTTTAATACTCAATCCAGGATTTTATATCTTGTAGTACACCTGATTCCAGACCAGGATCTCACCATCTGATATATTGAACATAGCTCAGTGTGAAGTTAGTGTGTGGCTTCCATTAGTTTGTTGACGATGAAGGTATAACTATAGTATTCAAGGGCACAAGTGACTAAGTTTCCAAGACTATTATCTGGTGTCTTAGAAGATAATGTTGGGCCAGAAATCGATTGGGAGTAAGATAGCAGAAAAAAACTGCCAATTCGGTTCAAAAAGGCCCCATTAACAACAGCAAACAGGGAATGTGGAAGTCAGAGAAGGGGAATTTGCCCATGTTCATCCAGGACCGTGCAGAGGACACTGGCTTTGGTAACAATCGATGCCGCACACACTGTTTTACTGAAACAGGCCTCATTCTTTTCCGGATGGAATGAATATCCCTCCAGAGGGGTTGCTTTTGTTCATATTCTGTGGTTCTCAAACAAACGACTGAGTAACAGGGAGCAAGGGTCCGTAGACCAGTTCTACCTGCTTCTAAGGCATTGTGTTTGTTCCTATTTCCAGTCTTGACACTATCCTTGGGAAACCTCTCACCTTTTTATTACAATTCCTTTGGTTTATACTTTGAACAGAGGCCTTTCTTTCTCCTCTTTCCCCCAAGTCTTTCCAACACACAGTGCCTCGGGTGGGACTCTATGTCCTCTTCCACGTCTTGCTCCCAAGACCCAGCCTTTAGCCCAAGACCATTCCATCATCTGAAGCCTGTTCTAGAAGGACACTGCCAGCCATCAGGGTATATTGCCTGAACTATTTCATAGAGTGTCACTGACATGCCCTCAGGGGAAAAGAGGTCCTAAGCATATCTCTATCCAAATACTTCTCCCCTCCCCCAGAAGTTAAAAAATATCTGGACTTGGAGCCATGCTGTCTAAGCTGTGCATTTCCTCCTTTTCCAGCTCCGACAGGTCTGTTCCACTCTAAGTTAAAAATCTAGAGAGGCCTGAGTATTTTAGTAAGTAGATGTATGCATGATTGAAGCATATACATAACAATGCACTAATCACAGGTTAATGGTAAATGCATGGTCCAGTGTATTTTTTTTTTTAAAGATTGAACACATTCATTGGGTCATTCCACATAAATTAATTCATATCTCTGCCAGCATTCCAATCAGTGCACACTCTGTCTTTCACACATTTAACTTGATTATTTTTTGGGCAAAAGCATCCATTGGCATGACATAATTCTCACTCCACAACGCTAGCATAACCCACGGGAACTCATTAGGTGTGTAGTATTGCAATCCTGAACGAAAATTTGTCTGCAAATTTCTGAATGCATCCATTTGGAATATCTGAATATTCTGAGCCATTACAAGTGTGTTGCATTTTTTTAGAAAGGCTTTTGCAATCAAAAAGCCACTGTGTAGCCTCAGAGGCTGGATATGTTATAGTTTGCATTAACTATTTAAACACAGCTTTTCTAAAATGCCTATTCTCAGAGCAGGATGTCTTAACACAATAAAGAAATTTTGTTTAGGGCTGGATGAGGGCATTAATCTCTATGCAGTGTGAATTGTGGCACAGCAATATGTCCACATAGAATGTTAAGTAAGACCTATTAAATAGCAGACTTTCAAAAGAGGTGAGGTGCTGATTATATGCTATGTGCACACTTTTTAGAGATATATGAGTTTAAACATAATAATAATATACATTTCAGAATGCTTTGCTCCTCATATAATATGTATGGCTAGAAATAAGGAATCTAGAATGACTCTAAGCTCAAGAAAAATCAATTTGCAATCATTTAATGCCCACACTGCCCCTATCCTAAAGTAATAGGCAGTTGAAAAAAAGTGCAGGATATTCCATTTCTCTCATTGCTCAGTAATGGAAAAAAAATATTTGGTGGCTTCCATTTTTCAATATTATGCTAATAGAATGCAAATATAAATAGTAGAAAGCTTGGTGGCAAGATGATACTTTCTGCTGGGAAAAAAAAAAAGTCCAAGGCACAAATCTCATTTTCTGTGTGAAGCAAGAAGGTTAAAACTTGTATTTAATCATGGATTGGACTTGCTACAGCTCTGAAAAGCCTTTATAAAGCATTGCTAGCACGGGTATATTTGTTGGTTGGGTAGTAGTATAAGATTCAATTTTCCACCCTTTGCAGCTCAAACAGATAAAAAAGAAAAAAAAGATGTGAAATGTATAAATTTTCTTTCCCCAAATGATATTTCTAGTTGATATTTAGCTGTATCAGAGTCTGAAAATTTCTTGGCTTCCCAAAGGCAGTGGCTAAAGTAAAATCTGAAAGTGGCAAGTTGACATCTTTATAATAAATAAATAAGTATGCATTTTTTGAAATACTTAAAAAATAAACAAAGAGGGAAGGCATATAGTCATTGTATAAACTGCCTCACTGTTAGCTGCCCAGGTCCTTGATTCATCTAGGTGCTGCCCAATGAAAGTGAAGTCATGGTGATGAGTTGGTGAAAAATCCTGACTTGCAGGAGTTAGTCTCTGAGAAACTACAAAGTACCAGAGTCTTCTCCAGATCCTATCTACAAGCAAAAGGCAACATCTTTTTTATGAGAAAAGAAATCAAGGTTAAATATATGAGAGAATAGTCTTTTATTTAAATCTAAAAGCACAAATAACTTGGGACTCACAGATATAGGAGGATAAAGATGATGCTGAAGGAAAATTGAATGTTAACATGCTTGCCAAGATCTCAACCAGGAGTGCTTATGACATGAGCAGGATGTGTACATGGTTTGAGAATATATCAACTGTTATCCTGGAGCTATAATCTAACATCTATGACATAGAAAGCATAGCCACTTTATCTTGAGAGCTGAGGGAACCCACAAACCATTACTAGAGTCATCTGACTCCAATCCATCCTTAGTCCCATCTCTGCTGTCTAGTTGAGCTTGCAAATTGGATACCAGGCTGGTACCTTCATGGAAATAGAAGACAACCAGTATTTAAGAAACTAAGAATAAGCCCAAGTACCATGAATCCCTATATCTGTAGGCAGCCTTGATTTTATTTTGCTAAAAATTTTAATTTGAAAGATGTGGAAATAAAAGGGTAGCTGCTAAGCCCCTCTATGTGTTTGTGTTTGTAGCTGTTTAGTGGGGCATTTCCTTATTTAGTCAGTGTTGAATAACCTCAAGCCCTAGAGACCCAAATCCAAGTCAGCTTTCAACATTTTGATTGTCCCATCTGACAGAGGTGACTCACCTGTGCTGACCTTGGTGACAGTTACAGGCAAGAGCTGGGCACAGAGTGTGGAAACAGCCGGCGTTGGTGAACAGGTTCTCAGGGGTAATGAGCCAAAGATGAGACTCTTTTCCTAGTCCTTTGGGAAATTGCTAAAAATAGACCCTTTGCTGACTCTAAGTATAAAACTAAAATAAGGACTGGGGAATATTGAGACCATGAGTGCAGACATAAATTTAAGATGTGCACAAATGAAACAATTCTGAAGGTGAAGAGATGGATTCTTGAAGAATATTAAACTTGATTGAAAGTGACAACAAAAATTCATGTGTCCATGGGGTGTGATAGCTGAAAGGACCCAAAGGAAACTGACTCACCCTCTTGAATTTAGAGATGAGAAAACAAGCCTTAGAGAATTCATCGCACTCGTCCAAGGGTAGAATGAGGCAAGTCTAGAACCCTGCAAACTGGAGTGCTCTTCCACAGTTATGGTCCACTATCATATCTTACCTTCTGGGTAGAAGCTATAAATGTGTAGTTGTTTTCTTAGAGATAATAAAGGTTATATAAAAAATATTTAAATTATATTCCTCATTTCAAATACCTGGGGACTGTTATCTCCCTGAATAACATTCAGCTCTATTCTTGGAAACTAAGGAGTTATGACATTCAGGAAATTAAGGGTACATGTGTATTAGGGGTAGAGGGTTTCCAAGACCATTGTTATGTGCTCTTGCAGAATGAATATATAAGACAATTAACAATTATTATTATTTTTTACTTTAGATCTTGTTGACTTAAGCTCTTATTGGGTAACATTTTAACTGTACTAGTAATCATGCGTTACCTCTAGGCATAAAAATAGGGATACAAATGCTTGATTTATAGACAAAGAAGAAAAGACACAAATAGCACAGGTTTGCTAGCTGACATTTCCATTCTTGGCCCAAAGGAGGAATACTGCTTCACCTCAGGTGCTTTCCCCTGGGATGGACATGGCTGATAGAAGGCTTGTGATGGCAAGCTTCCCGCCAGCCCCAGCCCCAATGCATAGGTCTGACTTCATCTTTCTCACTCAGGGAAAGCCAAGGGAAAGCCATGATAAGGTATTGTCTTGGTGGACTGGAATATCCAAAATGCATTATTATATGCTATGCTAGTTATTGCCATGGCAGTTATTCAGCTAATTCGAGATGTTTTAACCTTTAAAAAAAAATATAACATGAAAATCCAAATTTTTGGCTAGCTTCAGGCTAATTATAAGCAAAGTCTACATTTTTCATCTAGATTGCTCTCAGTAACTGACTTCTCCTTAATCAGATGAAATGGAAGAGTCATGGGTTTTCTGAGTCTGGTATAGGATATACTTGACCTCTCTTTGTCATTATTTGATTTTGTTCTTGTTGTTTTTGTCCTTTCATTATGCTGCTTGAAATAGGGATGTGCGGGCTGGAGCTCTAGAAGTCATTTTGGATGATGAGGTTAGGATCCATAGTCTGGCCTTGAAAGTTTCAGGAAACCACCATATCAAATCTAATTTGCCCATAGTAGACTGGCCTTGGTTGAAAAAGAGAATAATACATTGTCTATTTAACCCATTGTATAAGTTATATATCACATGAAGTTGAAACTTGTATTATATCACCCTTTATCAGAATTAAGAGTGACAACTTGTTGGCACTCTCTTCAGAGCTCAAGTAGAACATAATATCTAAGATTTAGGAAGATAGAGGATCTCATTATTGTTAAATCAATAACTTTGTCTTTGGAATTCAGGTTTTTCTGCTTATTAGTCATTTTTTTAAGTTAGCATTTTTTAACTTGACCCATGAACTGAGAGGGCACTGGTTCAATTCCTGGTCAGGACACATGCCCATGTTGCAGGCTCCATCCATAGTACAGGGAGTGCAGGAGGTGGCCAATGGATGGGTGATGTTTCTACCTCTCTATTTCTCTCCATTCCTCTCTCTCTTTTTTAAAAAAAGTTAGCTTTTGTTCATGACATATTTTATAATATAGAATCTGAACAACACACTCAGTTTTGAAAGAAAGAAAAAACAATAGCAGACAAATACTAATGCTTAAAATATGACCTGTTTTTATCATTTAAACTCAAATGTTATATGATCACCCATAGAACATAAAATAAACAGTTACAAAACTCCACACTAAACCTCATCAATACCACACCATCAACCATTTGTTTCCTTTAAAAAATAATCTAACAAAAGTACTTTATTTTTTATTGAATTCATTGGGGTGACATTGGTTAATATAGATTTCAGGTGCAAATTCTATAATATATCATATGTATATTACTATATATTGTGAATTCACCACCCTAAGTCAGGTCTCCTTCCATCTAACATTTATTCCCCAGTACCCTCTCCAACCTCCCTTCACCCTCTCTCTTTTCTTCTAGTAATCAACATATTTTTATCTGTATTTATGAGGGGTTTTTTTTCTTAATCCTTTCACTTTTTTCATCCAGTCCCCTAATCCTCTCCCTTTTGACAGTTGTCAGTATGTTCTCTGTGCCTATGAGTCTGTTTCTATTTTGTTTATTAGTTTATTTTGTTCCTTAGATTACACACAGAAGTGAAATCATATCGTATTTGTCTTTCCCTGACTGGCCTATTTTACTTAGCATAATACTCTCCAGGTCCATCTATGTTGTCACAAAAGGCAAGATTTCCTTATTTTTATGACCAAATAGTTCTTTACTGAATAGTTATTGGATACCCTACACTGTGTCAAGCACTATATTCTGTGCCTTTAGATATTGTTTTCTTTTTCAATATTCCTGAAATTCTACTAGAAGAGATTAGCTTTGCCCTCTTGATTTAGTCCATTTTTCAATGAATCCTAATTAAGGTTTCTCTTGAAAATATTGCTCTTATTTGTATGCAGAAATTGTGCATGCTTCAGGCTTGCTTTTTCATGTAACTTGGATGAGAGAGAGGAAGAAAGGAAAATAGAAGGGGAAAGAGCGAGTGCTGGTATGTGGTTGTGTGGGCATGTGTGAGTGTCCATGGTAAACCTGACGTAGTACTCTCTGGATTGTAGACAACCACATTTATGAAGAACCTAAGGGTGATCTAGGTGCTGTCATTCTCTGCCTTACATTTGTCAGGCAGCTACAGGCTAGCCTGGGCCCCAGGTGTTCCTAATCTTCTGGAACGGTGAGTCCACCTCCCAACTGGGCTCAGCACTCTCAGGGACTTGCCAAAGCCCCAAATGGCTTATGCATCTCAGTTTTGTAAAGAGGCCATGGAATTTTAAGACTTCTGTGCTACCTCAGTGTCAGCTACACATTCTTATGACAGTCTTTACCTCCTGCACAAATAAGTGTATGGTTTCAAGGGCTTGTGAAGGACTGAATACCATGGTGTTTCTCCTGCCCAAGTTTGCCCTGGTGGGATTTGGAGAGCTCTTAGCATGGTCATGAATGACTCTTTGCTCACTGGTCACAGGCACTTGTCAAACCAACTTCACTAATTTGAAATAATTGGGTCTTAAGGGCTGGCTGTGTTGAAGTAATAAAATACCTGAATTATTAAATATCTTAAAATATTTAAATATGGATTTTGTTTTGGGAAGGTATACTACTTTATTTCAAACAAAAGTTAGTAACTCCAGTGAATTGCTAACAACATGTGGTGAACATCAGCTTTAATATTTAGATGAGAACTATGCACGAGGCTGCTTTGCTCAATAGATAAAAACAGCCATTTATATTTGTGTTGCAATAATGAGTTTCAGCATTTCGTTTGCTTTTATCTAGGATCGACCATGCAGAGGGCCTTGTACTATCTGCTGCAGTTAGACACAGAAATCTATTGTATATAGTTCTAGCTTACAGACAAGGCAACAAGATGGCAAAATTAAAGTGAAGAGCATTTGAAGTCAGATCTGAATTCAAATTTCAATCTTTGTACTGAAAATACATGTGTTTTGAATTATTGTGTCAGCTCTTTGAGTCTTCATTTTAGCATCAGATATCTGTGATGATGAAAAGAATATTGTTAACTCCAATCTCAGTGTATTTTTTTGGACTGTATTAGTTCTCTTTCAGTTTGTAAGAGAGAAGGAATAGAATGATATAGAAATTTGAAAGATGGCATGATACCTGTTGGTCAACACAAAGGACACAGGATTGAGTCTGGGCCTTGGGGAAGCATAAATATGAGTAGCACTTGGAAGGGTAAATTTTGTTGAGCAGTGGGAAACCACCTGAACAAAGGACTGAAAAGAAGAAGGCACAATGCCTGTGAAGATTGTATGGGATGCTAAATGTGATTGAAGCATATTTTAATTTTCTAAAATAACTTTCTTTGGCAATTCTTGTTGGATTAGTAAAGCTATGTTTAATAATAATGATGACCAATGTTTATTTTTTTATTTTACTTTATTTTGTTGTTAATCCTCACCCAAGTATATTTTGTCATTGATCTTTAGAGAGAGTGAAAGGGAAAGGTAGAGACAGAGAGAGCGAGAAACATAGATGTGAGATGTGAGACACACTGATTGGTTGCCTCCTACAAGTGCCCCAACCAGGGCCAGGAGTCTAGCCTGCAGTCAAGGTATGTGTCTTTGACTAGACTGGGCCCTTCAGTACCCAGGCTGACACTCTATCAACTGAGCAAAACTGGTGAGGGCTAGTAAAAATATTTTTTTCTGACATCATTAAAATGGAGGATTTTAAATCTCTAGGTCTTGAATTAGCAAACTGAATGGAATCTGAATGAACACTGATGGAACACACAATGGACACTTATAACCACTTTTTTCCAATGGGCAATTGACACATAAGGCCTCATAGAGACATAACACAATGTCTAGGCCATTGCTTTTTTGTTTGTTTGTTTAACTTGACCTTTCTTTTAGGTGGATATGCAGAGAATAGTTTATGAGCTGAGACAAAGTTACTGCCTTTGAAGTGTTTACAGAAAAGATTTCCCAAACTGTTAGAGAAGAAAGATTACAGACTATCAAAGTCTTTTGAACAGCCATCAATAAAACTATGGCTCAGTTCATCTTGCGTTAATCTAAACAGAAATTTGTAATCCAAGGTCAGCCTTTCATCTTTGTTAGACCATCAAAATTTATTTCAGGACTTATTAGGCATTGGCAACAGAAGAATTTTTATTTGAATCTTAGTTCCACCATTAACTAGATGTATGGATTTGTTCAAGTTCTGTTTTTTCATCTACAAAATGGTAATTAGAAACTTCTCATAGGATAGTTGTATTAAGTTTCGAGATATACTTTTAAAATCTAGCATGCTGGTTGCCGTACATAATAACCTTTATTTTTATCTTATCATGTAAAGGACATTAAGTATACACAAATATACACCAGAAACAATCACTATCTTACTATGACTTTATAGTGGAGAGAGCACTGTCTTATTCATAACAAATTATGGGAGGGAGAAATTTAATCTTTAATAAATCATAAATGTAATGCTGAAACGGTAAAAATGAAAGAATGATTAATTTAGGCTTGTGAGATTATGGGATGCCTCCTAGCAGCATTGGCAGTTTCGTCATGAAGGATTAATATTCTAATAATCTGAGAATAGAAGTAAAGATGCTATGAATGAGGAACCATGTGGAACCCGTTAACAATAGCAGTCCTCATGAAATTTGCAATGGAGGGAAAAGCTGTGTTTCTGGGTCCCCTTATCTCTGTTTCCATCTTAGATTCAACTATGACTATATTACATCACTGTCTTCCTCCTGCTTCTGCAGCTCATCCTTCTTCTTCTCTTTTTTTTTGTTCCTTGCATTTCAGAAAGTCCTACAACGACTTTATTTTCATAAGACCTCTCATGTGCAAAAGAAGCACTGATATAATCACTGGCACAATACGGTTTTGGGGGGTATGAAATCCACATATAAGAGGAGTAATAGAATACACACTATTTAATTAGAGTACAAAATCTAATTAAAGCACCACTTACTCCTACCAGAGATGGTTATACATTATAGTCATACTCCAATGGATATGATTGTATATCTATGATGCTCTAGGGTAATACAAAGGCAAAAGGCAGGGAACATTCAGAATCTATACAGTGATGAAATCTGATTGGGCAATAAACAAAACTTCATGGTCAAAAAGAGAAAGCTTCTGGAGTTGATGAGCTGCTATTAGCTTGTGCCTCCTTTTATCTAACTTAGAACTGTTGATCAATGTTCTTCTAAGCAACATAATCTCCAGATTTCTCACTCACCTTTAGACTATAGTCCCAAACACTGATTGAGTCTCTGTGACCCAAAGCTACATCTCAGAAAGGAAGCCTCAATTGCCCCGAACTTGGATCAGGTGAATACTCAGGATTCACACAGTAAACTGGGCACTGCAAAAATACCTTAATGTGACAAAAAATGTGAGTCAATATGTGACTCAAGACTCTCCACAATTGCCGAAACTGGTTTGGCTCAGTGGATAGAACGTCTGCCTGTGGACCAAAAGGTCCTGGATTCGATTCTGGTCAAGGGCATGTACCTTGGTTGTGGGCACATCCCCAGTAGGGGGTGTGCAAGAGGCAACTGATAGATGATTCTCTCTCATCGATGTTTCTAACTATCTATCCCTCTCCCTTCCTCTCTGTAAAAAATTAATATATTTTTTAAAAAACGACTCTCCACAATGATGGGAAATTGTGTCGGAAAGGAATAGGTAGCCTAGTGAGTTTTAGAGGAATTATAGGTCCATAGCAAGAATTCCAGAGCATAAAGATATAGACCAAGAACTAGCAGGGTGGGTTGCCAAATGTCTGACATAAATGTGGCAAATATTATTAAATATGCATGGCATTCTACTTCTTTTTAAAAAATATATTTTATTGATTTTTTTTACAGAGAGGAAGGGAGAGAGATAGAAACATCGACCAGCTGCCTCCTTCACACCTCCTACCGGGGATGTGCCCACAACCAATGTACATGCTCCTGACCAGAATTGAACCTGGGACCTTTCAGTCCACAGACTGACGCTCTATCCACTGAGCCAAACCTGTTTCGGCTGCATTCTACTTCTTAATGGTTTCAAGCCTTTAGAGCCTTGCTTGAGCTAGCAGTGTACAACACAACCACCACAGGTTTTCATTTCAAGTTGATGCATGAGGTCAACCCTGTCTAGCATTCTTCTTGCCGTAGAAGAAGGCTACCTCTGCTGAGATTGCACATAGGGAATGGTCTTTAGGTACTGGCGGTTCCCTAGGTTCCTACCTCCTTAGTTTTTATATTGACTACAGAGCCTCTAGGATGGATGCCCATGTGCGCTATGACCCTGGGGCCTATGCATGCTCATTATTCTTGTCAGCTCAGTCTATTATCTTAGTTTGTAACAGTATAAGGAATGGAAAATATAAAAAGGGGCTTATGAAAAGGACCAACCTGAAAAATAAAAAGGGAGGAAGACATAAAACAGCCTGAAGTATCTGGAAAATAAATTTTCTACAAAGGTATAAATAGAAAAATAGATCTAGATGCTCTAATCAAAACTTCTCAGAACACAATTTGGCTTCATTCGTATGCTTTGTTTGTAGGCTTTTGAGCCATACTAATTGGGCTAACATGAACTCATGTGAACAACATGGACTCCCCATGTCTGGAATAACTCATTTCATAAGAGCAGCGGAACAGAGGACAGAAAGTGTGTTGATGTTATCCCCCTTGTTCCCACAACACAGGTCATAAATAAATATTTCCCTTCCTGCAAAGTAGAATCCATAGATTAGGACTCTATTGAGCCTATAGATTTACCAAGTCACTAATTAATTGAGGGCTCGGAATGCAATATAGAATATGTAGACACAGTAAATATTTACTCATATCTAAGTCAAATAGAAGATTTTTAGTTATTTTAAGTACCCATTGATTATGTTTAATCATGATAATCATCAATTAATCATTTTTTATAAATTATCCATTCATTGAATAACCACAGAATCGGTCTTCCTTAATAGGTGTGACAAGAAAGAATTATTAATAGAGGTTCTACTTTTGATACCATTGGGGAATGTCTCTACATTGACTATGACATTACACATTCAAATACCCACACTTTCAGGCTGCAGCCAAGATATATAATTCCAGGCCACTTAGATTTGGTAAATTTGAGTAGACTTCCAAGGTCTTATATAATAAATGTATGGAACAGTTTATTTACCTAACTATCCATTTTACTAACTTAAAAAAACATTAAAAGAGGGGTATAGGGAAAGATTTTAGATACTAAGACACTAAGACTCCTAGATTTAAAATAATACAAAGACAGACACTTTATTTTCTTTTATCTTTTAAGACATGAAGGAGCCTAGGTGAAGTAACCCATGCATATTCAAACTGCTCATGTGCTTATTTTTCTTTGTGCACAATGAAAGAGTTGAAATTGGATGGTAATATTGACAGTTGCTGGATCCATTCGGAGCGCACTAAGTGCACTTGCAACTTAAATAGCATCATTTTATCAAGTGGATTTAATCTTTCCTCTAAAGAAGGTTTACCAGACGTCTTAGCAAGGGGTAGAAATGGGTAATGATATAGATGGCTTTTAAATGACATGCATGACACCTACAGATGCAGCAGATCAAAAAGCACTGGGAGGCTCTCTCCGAACTGCTCTCTGAGAATACAAACCAGAAGCTGTAATTGATGAAATCGCTTTCGCTGAGGACTCTGCCTAGAAATTCCCGATAATGTGTGATGCATGCAAAGAGGGGGTCTGTGTGCTTATAAAAGAAAACCACTATACTGCCTCTGTTCATTTGAAGTTGCTTAGTTTCTCAGAGACAAAAATTGACAGTATGAGAGCAAAACCTGGAAGTATGTGTATTTTATTTTTATTTGTTTGCTCCCCTCATCCCTATGTATGGCAAGACTGGTCACACTGCCTGGCACAAACTAAAAATAATTCATGAAATCTTAATAGGCTAACAAGTGGGTTTTGAAGTGGGGAGAGGCATGGCAGAAATAATAACATTTATGACTGGCCTGTGTTGCTCAGTGGTTGAGCATCGTTGCCTGGCCTGTGTTGCTCAGTGGTTGAGCATCGACCCATGAACCACGAGATCACGGTTCCATTGCCAGTCAGGGCACATGCCCGGGTTGCGGGCTCAGTCCCAGTGTGGGTCATGCAGGAGGCAGCCAATCAATGATTCTTTTCTTTTTTTTTTATATTTGATGTTTCTATCTCTCTCTCCATCTCCCTTCCTCTCTCTGAAATCAATAAAAAAAACATAGTTAAAAAAAAGAAAAATAGTACTTATGTATGGCTTTTAAAAGAATATATGTTTGATGTAATATTTTTTGCATTTAAGACATTATATTTAGTACTTTATAACTCTCACCATCATGACATTAGAGTAAGATCAGATGTGTGAAGTAAAGTTTGGAGACAGTGGGAATTTTTTCAGCTCTCTGGGAGTCAGAGAGGAGAAGACCTTATGAGTCATCTTAGGGGGCAGAGGTGAGAGGACTCCAGCTAAGGAGATCTGGTGTCCACCTCTGCTTCCAGTGTTAACCATCCATGAGTCACTTTTTCCACCAGGTGTTACACGGGGTCAGTTTTTAAACAAAGGCAACTTTTGCCCAGGTTTTGTCAACAACCTAACAGCATGATATTTGGTCAAAATAAGTCAAAACATAGCATTAATACTATCAAGACAAATGCTCAACTACTAATTTACAAATCCTGAAATGTAAGTGAAAAATGATTCAATGATAAACCATAGGCTCACACTATCTGAACAGAATAATAAATGAGCTGAAGAAAAGTCAATGAAGCAAAGTATGTGAAGTTATAATGAATATATCTCTAGTGATTGTGTCCCTCTTTATTGAAATGATTGCGTTATGTAAACTTTAATCACAGTAACACCTGTACACAAGTACATGCCCAATAGTCATGCTGAGTGACTTTACAGCTGCTACTCCCACAAGTCCAGCTAAAGCAGCTATTTCTTTTATTTCCTTTCTTTTTTTAATCCTCACCAGAGGATATGTTATGGATTTTTAGAGAGAGGAAGGAGGGGAAGGGAAAGAGTGAGAAAAAGAAAAACATTAATCGGTTGCCTCTGGTAGACTTCCGACTGGGGATCAAACAGCATCCTGAGTATGTGCCCTGACCAGAGTGAACTGGTTACCTTTATGGTGCACAGGATGATACTTCAGCCAACCAAGCCACCCAGCAGGGGCTTAAAGAGTCCGGCGCATGTTTGCAAGTCCTGTCCCAGCTATTCTTAACACAAGGGATTTGTGAGAATAAAATAGAACATTGAGAAAACAATTTTCTGGCACATCTGGACCAGCTGTGGTAAGAGGAACTAAGTTTAAAGTCAGATTTTTAAAACTACTTTATCACTATGGAAGTTACTTTTCCAAATAAAATTTTTGTTAATCTTCTGCTATATTTCCTTACATCCTGTCATTTGTTTCTAAAAGCTTTTTACTTTTAAGGGAAAAATAGTTATTTTTTTTATCAGCAATAAAGGAAAGAAGAACTTCAGTGATGTGATTACACACAGTATTTAAGTAGAACATTCTCTCTGGATAAATACTGAGATTGTGAAATAACTTTGAGCACATGGCTTTGGCCTTGGAGCAAAACTGAATAACCAATTGTAAATAGTAGGGCCTTTCAATAGGTTTGGGCTTTAATTTTTTAAATGATTAGCTTCAAAATCTTGACTAGGATACTTATATATTAATCTTTGCCAAGTGGGGATTAAGATGCCAAGGATGCTCTAACTGGTTTGGCTCAGTGGATAGAGTGTTGGCCTGTGGATGGAAGGGTCCCAGGTTCAATTTTGGTCAAGGGCATGTACCTTGGTTGCAGGCACATCCCCAGTAGGGGGTGTGCAGGTGGCAGCTCATTGATGTTTCTCTCTCATTGATGTTTCTAACTCTCTATCCCTCTCCCTTCCCCTCTGTAAAAAGTCAATAAAATATATATATATATATATATATATATATATATATATATATATATATATATATATATAAAAGAATACCAAGGAGGAGACAGTAGTTCTGTAAAAAATGTGCATACAACTGTGAATCAGCAATCAATCGGTGCATGATTTGCACTTTGCATTATTGGAATCCCCTTTCTCAGAGAGAGAGAAAACTTGTTTTTATCTCCATGCATAAGGGAACCACTTTGAGAATTTGCATTCTATCAAAAAATCTATTGATTTATTCCCAATAGGTTTCCCCTGTAACCCAACATTTTCAACCACTTAAAAGTAAGTGTGTAGGCTCCATTGGCCATTGACAATTTACACTTCATGTTGAGCTAAGCAGACTGGCCCAGGAGGCTCTGTAAAATAGATTAATTATGTATGTGGAGTCTAGGGCAAGGCTTTTCCTTTGTGGTCCTTCAGCTGCTGTGGTGCCCCTCACAGGGGGATTACCAGCCAGAGGTGAACCACCCTCGCTGTGTTCTGTCAAGTGCAACATTAAGCAAAGTGAGCACTGCAAAATGTTTCCTATGAGAGGCTTATTAATGCAAAATGCCAGATATCCAAGTGGCCAAAACGTCATTTTCCGGGCTCCAAGCAATTCTGGCAAACTCCCTAGGTGAGGGCAGATGGGAAGTAACACAATTTTCTACATGGACAACTTTAGTAATACCAATTATTCCAGTTTTGTAAAATGAGTGTCAGGATTCCAAAGAAAGGAACATTAATGGCCAATTCTCCATACTGTTTGATAGTTTACATGTTAGTTTGTTTTGTACCCATCACAATAGTTTATGGCACATATTGGTACATCTGTAGTAATCAAGACTCATGGAGCTGAAAGTGTCAGAACGGATGTAGGGAAATACATTTATGGCTTACCCCACTGCAAGAGGGCAGCAAAGCTACTCTCTCAGGGCCTCCAAACAGAATCTGAGACCAGAATGCTGCTACTGCTCCTGTTAGCAAGCTGTGAGAACTACCTCTGACTGTAATAAAGAGAAAATGGGAGCCAGGCCAACGTGGCTCAGTGGTTGAGTGGCAACCTATGAACAAAGAGATCAAGATTCAATTTCCGGTCAAGACACAAGCCCAGGTTTTGGGCTGGATCCTGAGTATAGGACATGTAGGAGGCAGCCAATTAATGATTCTTTCTGATCATTGATGTTCCTATTTCCCTTTCCCTTCCTCTCTGAAATCAATAAAAATATATTTTAAAAAAGAGAGAGAGAAGGGGAATTGATTTGAAAGCTATGAGGCACTCTTGGAATCAATGTAGATTAGTGGGCCAGGTTTGAAATATGGCGGGAACAAAGGAAATTTTAGAAGGCCATTAGACTAGCCTGGAAATTGGCCTCTTCTCCTTAAGGTTTAGGTCAAGGGAGGATTCTGACCCTATGCCAGAAAACCTACAAAAAGAGGTTCCTTAAATGAGTTGGAGGCCAGAAAGACCCTCCAGCCAAGAAATGTCCACCACTGTGCTCTCCCATTGATAGAGAATTTGCCTTTCTCTATGATGGCAATATTGCCTATGCATCAACTTCTTTCGTTTGTCAGGAAAGAAGACTGCCAACAAATTCCAGACTTACACACTCCTCAGCAAGGGAGAAAGATTTAATTCTCTTTTTCACATTCAGTCCATTCTTGGAACCCTTTGGAGGATGTGTGTTTGACCTGCATGCCTGTTTTTGATACAAGGAGAGAGTCCCCAGTCCAAGTCGCATTAAAATATAGTTATGTTGGGCAAAAAAGCAATTACTATAAAGGTAATAGCTTTAAATAGGTGCTAAAATTTCCATTTTACTGAAGAGAATGTTGCATTTATCAGATATTGGGTAACTTCCATGTGGTAGATGCTAGAATAGGTACGAAGTTCAATTGTATGTGGCTATCTTTCAACTGAACCAACTCTGCCACTCAGCCTCTCTGTGAATGTGAACCACAGTCATAACAGCTTCTTAACTATCCATTGATCCACACATTTAATGAAATAGGGATAATTTAAACATTTTCAAGAGTAACATAGCAGTAAACATTTTAATTAAATATTTCAAAATCAGCCACTTGAGCACTAATAAAATCATCTGATTGAAAGTTTCTAGTCATTTAAGAAAAATAGAATTAGCCTGATTTAGCAAAATATCCCTGAGGGGGGAAAATCCCTTTTATTTCACAAATAATAATTTATGAAATAGTCTTGCCATGACCTTTCATTTTATCAAAGACAAAATGTCATTCCAGTGATTAGAGAATACTGTCTCATTAATGATGATTTAGGCAGAAAATTTTAAAATCATACAATTGAGTATTTGTATTAAATCATTGTTTCCAAAACCTGGATAATCATCAGAATATCCTAGGGCAGTGGTTGGCAAGCTCATTAGTCAACAGAGCCAAATATCAACAGTACAAGGATCAAAATTTCTTTTGAGAGCCAAATTTTTTAAACTTAAACTTCTAATGCCACTTCTTCAAAATAGACTGGCCCACGCCATGGTATTTTGGTGAAGAGCCACACTCAAGGGGCCACAGTTTGCCGACCACTGTCCTAGGATAATATTTAATATTTCCCATTAATGCAAATACATAGGTCTCATCTAAGAGTTCTGAATTATAAACTTTTGGGTTATTTATAATAGAGAAATGGATATTTTATAACTGCTTCAGAAATGGTTTTAATGTTACGTGGGGTTTGATACTATAAAACTATATGACATTTAATAGAAATTAAAAATTAAGCATTTGCTTGTTTTTAAAGCTTGCATTGTAAGGTTTCAAGATTTGTGCAAAGGGACTTGCATATCTGTGATTTCATTAATGTGCAAAACATAGAGCTATTAACTTATTGGTACTATTATTCAAAATCTTTAGACCCTTTTGTTGATGATGAAATATTTGCACTATCATGGAGCTTATACATATAAATTCAGAGGTATCTGCATATTTATAAAATAGGGTATGACCACTGCCTTGACTACCATCAGCCTAAGTTAACTCAGTTTATTTTTTCACACATTTACTGAGCAATGTCTATCGGACAGACAAGGCTGGGTTCTATAAAAGTAGGAGAGTAAAACAAAGGTAATCTTTTAAAATTCAACCAGTTACATCAGCATATGAGATAAGTACGATCTAAAGACAAAACCAATAAAGGAGTGATGGTGAATTTCACAAAGTGGATTTTTTTTCTGTTTAAATAATAAGTAACCTGTCCATTTTAGGCCAGATTTAATGCACCAGCAAGAAAACAAGCTCAGAAATAAAAGGAATGAAGATGCAACATATCAGAATTCACATTATAGCATTCGTCTGAAAGCCAGGTGTAAGACTCTTCAGAGAAAGTTGGAGTTCTGAAGGCTGGGCCCATAGATGCCTGGGGAAGTAAGAGTCAGGGTTTGACACAGTGAAGGATGAGAAAGTACAATAGGATCTCTAATTCTGCCAACTGCCTAGTCTCCCTGTGAGCTATAGCTTGCCTAAGGAACCAAGGGCATGCTCTTTATACAGTGCTACAGGAGGGGTTTAGCCTGAAGCCCTCTCTTTCAGTGAAAGTTCAGAACCCTGATTGTTGTTTAATGCTGGTTCCTCGCTGTAGTGCTTCCCAAGACGGAGGGAATGGCCCACATTTTTCATGACTTGGCTCAAGCTAACACTATCGTATTTCCCAAAATCAGAGGAATAGCAGACTGTCTGACATGCTCTGACTCTATAAGTCTACTGATTATATTTATATTTTATTTTTGTCACTGCCCTTTTTGCTTTTTATTTTCAGTTTTAAAAATAGACTCAACCCGAAACTGGTTTGGCTCAGTGGGTCAAGCATTGGCCTGCAGGCTCATGCTTCGATTCCGGTCAAGGGCATGTACCTTGGTTGCAGGCACATTCCCAGTAGAGAGTGTGCAGGGGGCAGCTGGTAGATGTTTCTAACTCTCTATCCCTCTCTCTTCCTCTCTGAAAAAAAAATCAATAAAACATATTAAAAAAATAAAAATAGACTCAGTCATTGTCCTGGCCTGTGTGGCTCAGCTGGTTAGAGCATCATCCTGTGCACCAAAGGGTGGAAAGTTTAGCTTACTGGAAGCAACCATTTGATTTTCTCTCTCTTTCTCTCTCCCTCTCGCTCTCTCTAGAGTCAATGAAAAACATATTGTTGGGTGAGGATTAAAAAACAAAAGAAAACAAAACCAAAAACCCCGACTCAGTTGTAAAATTAACAAGAGATTGAAAATCTTTTTCAATAAGCCATTCATGAATAATAAAAATGCTTTATATTTAGCATTGCCAATTTTACCAAGAAAAGAGCATTTTATTAGCCATTTTATATATCTGGCATTTTGAATAATAATATCAGGACAGGATAGAATTATGGCTGCTAGTATCTACCCTGTCTTGTTCCACATGAATTCTATGTCTAGAGAGTAGATATGCAATATAATCTATATAATTAGCTAACTCTAGTTTTTATACCTTAGTAATATTGTTGTTTGTATGAGCAACTTGTGGGTCAACATTATTGACAATTTGGACCTCGGAAAGTTGTTTTGGTTGTTTTTGTTGCTCGTGACCACAAACCTTGCACATTTTCCCATTTTTTTAAATTGATCAAATAACCATTTTTTCCCTCAAAAAATATAACAATATTATATTGGAAAAACCTTCCCAAACATGGTTCCCATGTGGAAAAACTGCAATCAAAATGCTCTTTCTCGAAAAATCAATTTTTCCCCCTCCCGTGGATATGAAAAATAAATAAATAAATCACTGGACCGAGTTATCACCGAGGATCCTTTGATACTTTAATTCTTATGATTTTCTTATCTACTACCATTTATTATTATCAGCAAGTTACAAATTCCCTTAGACAGAAAATCACATGCCCCGTAGTGGGATTATTTCCTTCTCCCCTTTTCATTATGAATTTTGTTACCAGAATGTAAGCAAATTTTACAGTGAGCCCTGTGATTTGCAGACGAATAATAAGAATCAGGAATCAACGCTTAGTAAAATAATGTAGAAAAAGACAATACATTCTTGCATTTGAAGATTAATTTCGTTGTTTGTCTTTCCTTATAAAATTAGTTTTGTTTAAGGCCTACTACTCAGGGAGAGCCTTAGGGAAATAAAGTGGTGCATTATTTCATTGTCTTCAGATCTATTTTCTGCTTGAACAGACTCAGCATTACATTTAAAGCAAGAAAAATCACTTGCTGATTGAAGTCTCAGTCTAAGTGAGGCAGAAAGGCCCACTGTCTTCCCGGTGTTCATTTTTAAGTCGCTCAACTGTGCATATTTCTGACCACATAACACCAGGAACTTGGTTTGATATGAACTTGATCACCAACCTACATTGCAACAAGAGGACATTTTTTCCTGGTTAAAAAAAAAAAAAAAAAAAAAAAAAAAAGTGCTTCAGCTTTTATATCTCAAAAATTTGCCTTTATGTTTTGTTTTTATTTATTGATTGACTTGAGAGGGGGGTTGTTGCCCCTTATTTATGCATTCATTAGTTGCTTCCTGTATGTGCCCGGAACAGATTGAACTTGCAACCTTAGCCTTGGAATGATGCTCTAACTGAACTCCCCAGTCTAAATCCTTGCTTTCATACTTACTAGCTGTGTGACATTATGTAGGCTACTTCACTTCAGTGATTATTAGTTACCACACCTGCCCAAATGTGTCTGACTCCCATAATCCATGGTATTTCCATTACATCAGGATTTTCTAATGTGTCTGTAGCCAAATAAACATTATCAATTAAAAAATTCCAATAAAGTCTTTTATTTATTTCCTTCCTTTAAATATGACTAGAGGCCCAATGCACAAAATGTTGTGCAAAGGACTTGGCCCTCACAGCCTTCGCAATCCCCGGCTTAAGGTCGTCCAGAAGGACATTGGATGGTCATTCAGCTGTCCAGTCTAATGAGCATATTATGCCTTCATTATTATAATCGCCCTTAGAGTCCATGGCATGTCTATTCTCACCCCATAATACTTTTTCATCACACATACATGTCCATGCAATTTTTAGCACTATTTAGCTTACTTGAACCCATTTGACTGTGACCTCCCTAAGTCTATTTCACATGTCTATTTCCCTAAGTCACATGATACACCACAGTACCTAAAAATTAGTAGGTGCTTAATAATTGCTGCTTCTTCTTTCTCTATTTAAGTATATTATCTGTTCAATAAGTGTAAGAAGTTTGTCAGCAGACTTATCTCCAAATGAACTCTAGCTCTGGAATTCTCTGCTTGAAAGAGAGGCCAGAGAAGTAATTCAAGATGTCCAACAGCATTTCCTGTTAGAGAAAGAGCTGTAAACAAGCTGGTTGTCACTGAACAGTGTCCCAGGCTGATGGCTCCATTTTGTTTCTCCTTTTAACTGTGTTATTTTTTTCAGGATAATATGTGCTGCTGGAGGGAGACAAAAGTCACAGTAGCAGATGTCATATGTCACCACTTGTGTCATTATGGGGGAGTCTACCTTGTTGTGTTCACCCCTCAACAATATCCTGCTTGTTTTTCACTTCCCCAGGATTGTAGACGTGTTTCACATCTACACTTCAGGAAGCAGTGTCCCTGGAAGGAAGGCAGCAGCAGGGATGGTGCCCACACAGAGCACCAGGAGAGCTGTCCATGGGCAGGTACTCAGTTTTGTGCCCTGCTTTTGAATGCAGATCAGCAAGTGGGGTGACTTGGTTGCAAAGAAAAGACATAAGGAAATTCACTTCCCCTCTTTCTCTAAGTCAATGTTCTGCTTAACAAAATTCTTCAGTAGACAATGCATGCATGGAATGTTACATTTTAAATTTAGCAGAAACAGGTACACAGAGGAAAGAGAAAAACATGATTGAGATTTATTCATTTATTCAACCAATATTTAATGGGTAATTACGATGTGCCAGGCACATAATATTTAGGATTCTGTAAGTCCATGCTGTGATGAGTGAAATTGTTTAGTCAAGAGGAGAAAAAGAGAACAAATATACAGATAATTAAAAAGTGATTACAGGCTGGTTGGTGTTGCTCAGTGGTTAAGAGTCAACCTATGAATGAGGAAGTCACAGTTCAATTCCTGACAGGGCACACAGCCAGGTTGCCAGCTCAATCCCCAGAAAAGGGCATGCAGGAGGCAGCCGATTAGTGATTCTCTCTCATCATTGATGTTTCAGTCTCTTCTCTGAAATCAATGAAAACATATTTTTTAAAATGCCCTTCATTTAAAAGAAAAAATTTACCATTTGGAAATCTATATCTGCACAAAGGAACAAAGAGCACAAGAACTGGTAACTACATGAGTAAATATATAAGGTAATTTCCTTTTATCTGAATATCTTTAGTAGACTATTGATTGCTTAAACAAATATAATAACAATTTAGAGGGAAGTTTTATTAACATATATAGAAGCAAATTATATGACCATAAGAATACAAGTTTCAGGAGGGGAGAAATATAAACACACTATTCTATGTTTCTTCTTCTAGACATGAAGTTATATATCACTTGAAGATAGATTTTTGAAAGGTTATTATGACTGCTATAAACCCTAAAGCAATCACTAAAATAACAAAACAGAATTATATTTAATAATTCCAAATAAAAGAGATAAAATGGAATCATAACAATATTGCATTAACCCAAAAGAAGAAATAAACCATAAACAGATGGGACAAATATAAAACAACTAATAAATTCATAGATGTGAAACTAATCACATAAATATTGAAATTAAGTGCAAACAGTAAATAGACCATAGATCTTAAAAGCAAGATCTAATTACATGCTAGCTGTAAAAAATATTCTTTATAAAGACACAAATAAATTCAAAAATGGAAAGAAATTTATCTTGCAAACACTAATAAAAGACAGATGGATATTAATATTGATTAATATTATGTAACGTTAATGTTAGTAGAGTTTAAAGAAAACATATTACATGGGCAAAGGAAGTCGTTTCAGTAATTATAAAAAAATTATATGCTAAACATTTATGTACCTAATAACAAAGCTTCAAAATACACGAATCAAAGAAATGATAAAAACTACACAAAGAAGTAGACAAATTCACAATTATATCTCTTTCAACAATTGATAGGATATAGACTTGAATGACACCATCTGCCACCTTGACCTAATTGACATTTGCAGGACAGTCTTCCCTAAAACATGAAGCTGTAACCATTAAAATCCAAGACATAATACTGAATAACTACTGAAAAGTCAGACAAAAAAAATAAAATATTTGATTATTTAGTCTCTCCCTTCATTGATGACCACATGCTTGTGCTCCAGCGGTAGATCTCCTCGTCAGCCTTCCTGGACTTTCCCGTTTGAGTACTTCATTGACTTGTCTCCCAAGAGACATCTCCTAACCCCCTAGGTTTCTCCCTTAATTCATCTTACCAAAGAGTTTCTTCTAGAGCCAAACTGTGGAGGTCTCTCTCATTTATCCTACCCAGAGGTCTGACTATATTCCCAACAGATTTCCAATATTAACTTTACAAGCTTACCAAATTTTACTATTTTCTTAGTAAATTATTTCCACCCTTTATCTCAAGACCTTTCTGTTATTTCTTCTCCACACCTGTCTAACACCTCCATGAAGTCTTTAGTTCTATACAGTAGGGCAAATCAGTGTGATTTGTAGGGAAGCAAAGGTAATCATATTGCATTCCTTATGACCAAGAAATAAAAAATTAAAAAAATCTAATTTAAAAGTGTGTGAGCATGCCCGACCAGAGTGCCTCAGTTGGTTAAGTGTTGTCCTGTGCATTGAAAGGTTGCCTGTTCAATTCTCAGTCAGGGCACATGCCTGGGTTGCACGTTCAATCCCCAATAGGGGCATGTACTGAAGGTAACCGATTGATGTTTCTCTCTCACATCAATCTCGTTCTCTCTCTTCTCTATAAGCATGTCCTCCAGTGAGTAAATGCAGTCTCAGTGCTTGCTAAGTCAAGAAAAAAGAAAAGAAAACAATTAATTTCTCCTTTCCTGGGATCCTCAAAGGTTGTGAAAGAACCAAATTATTCAAAATGGGTACATAATTGTCATCAAACTCTGACAGGCATGTGTGAGTGCCTCTGCATATATTAGATGAACTCAGTTTCTGTCATATAGAAACTGCAAGTCCTCCTTCAAGTTGTTTACCTTCCCTGACCCTCAGTTACTGCAGCTCTAAAAGGAGCATGGTACTCCCTTACAGGGCTGTTTTGAGATGGAAGGAAAACATGACATGAAGTGCTTTAAAAATATGTTCATTGTGTTCTGTGCTTGAGGGACTTCTGTTGTGTGTTGAAAAGGAATGAAAGTAACAAGTTAGTGATTTTTCAAAAATTTTGTTATAAAAGCATGGATATAACATTAGATTATATTTAATGAAAGTGTTTCGTTTGTCAGTGGTTTATCTGAGAGTATTGGGTTTTATTTGGCTCCATCTCTTATTTCTTACTTTTAAGTGAGATCTCTCTGAACCTTCGTTAAATATAGGAAGTAATGTCTGTATTAAGAATATTTGTGAGGATTCAATGAGGTAATGTAAGAATCACATCTGCAGGATACACACATATGCACAATCCTTTAAAAAATGTATTTATTGGCCGAGACCGGTTTGGCTCAATGGATAGAGCATCGGCTTGGGAACTGAAGGGTCCCGGGTTCGATTCCGGTCAAGGGCAGGTACCTTGGTTGCGGGCATATCCCCAGTTGGGTGTGTGCAAGAGGCAGTTGATTGGTGAACACTCTATCATCGATGTTTCTAACTCTCTATCTCTCTCCCTTCCTCTTTGTACAAAATCAATAAAATATATTTTATATATATATATATATATATATATATATATATATATATATATATATGGATTGATTTCAGAGAAGTAGGGAAGAGAGAGAGATGCAAACCTCAATGATGAGAAAGAATCATTGATTGGCTGCCTCCTACACACCACCTACTGGGGATGGAGCCAGAAACCCAGGCTTGTGCCCTTGGCCAGAATCGAACCTGAGACCCTTCAGTCTGCAGGCTGAGCCAAGCCAGGTAGGGCCATATGCACAATCGTATGTGCTTCATAGGTAGACATGTAATGGAGAATGCTGAGAGGCGAATTATTTAGCATGTTATGTTGTTCATGTTAGATATGGGGTTTATTTTGTAATGTAGTGGTTCTTCCTCTTGCCCCCGAGGAACATTTGGCAACATATGAAGACAATTTTGATTGCCACAACCAGGGGGCAGAAGTGTGCTAGTGGCATCTAGTGGGTACAGATTAGAAGTGCTGTTAAAAAATGCGATGATATACAGTGCCATGCCCCCCCAACAAATTATGCGGCTAAAAAAATGTTAATAGTGTCAAGATTGTGAAACCACCATTTTAATGCATCATGAAAGCAAAGGTGTGCAGGATTCTCTTCTCCATATATGTGCAGCTTCTGACATCTGAGAAACGTGTCTGTGCTCAGAGAGGAAAAAGTAAAAAAAAAAGTATTCTGTGATTTTCTTTTGCCTTTTCCCCCTCCTCATATTGTTCCATGGGCATTTTCCTTATTTTGTCAGAGTTGGGGGTCAGTGGGGTCCAATAAAACAGCCACATCTTGTACAGAAGCTCTGACTATTGTTATAATAAACTGGAACATCATGCCCAGTATGGTGTCATAATTCCTGACTTATTTCCATGTTCTTTTCTTGGGTGATACTTAACTATTCTTCAGAGAATATATGTATGACTGTCGAGCTAAACTATATGCAAGATGCAGGCTGATTTGGACTAGAGATAGACAGCCTTCTAGGTCTCCAGTCCTATTCCTAAATATACTAGCAGGATCAGAACTTTTCATTATGATTGGCAAGATCATACATTTCCTAAGTAGGTCAATTCACACACACACACACACACACACACACACACACACACACACGCAAATAATTAAAAAATAAAGGAAAACCTTCCAGATGTAATGTACCACAAAGCCTCATATTCCACATCTAGACTAGCACCAAGTTTTAGTTGCCTAAGACAGGTATCAGATTGTCATTTATAATCCCAGGTCATAAATCTGTGCACATGACCCTTCAGGAGATGCCTGATGCCTTGCTGTAGGCAGAGCCAGTGTTTCTCCTATTGGGAATTCATTCACAGGTGGCAACCCAAATGCACAGCATAAAGACACATTATCATTTGGGGCCAATCACAGTCATGTGAGTAACATGAACCCAGGTTCATGGATGCCAGCAGTTGGACTATAATCCTGGAAAAGTAAACAAGAACCTCATAAAGGCCATTTTGGGTCATATTTTAATCAGAGAAATCACCCTAGTCTCTTCTTTTTAAAATATTTCCTGGTAGCAGTGGAGGGTAATATTAAGGCTGATTAGCCATAAAGTGGGCCCTGAAAATAATTGCTGAGCTGAATGAATTAATAGTTGGGTGTTTAACTTGAGATGAAACAATTGACTTCCCCTTGGTCTTAGGATAACAGCCAAAACCCTTTGCAGGGTATGAAGAGCTAGTTTTCTTCCAGTGCCCTGAATCTAATTCTATAATTAAGTCAGGCCTGTGGTCATCTTTACTCAGTCGTTCTACATAGTACCTGCTCTGTGCAGGGCTCTCAATACACAATTATGGAATAAAGAAATACATAAATGAATAGATGAGTCTACACTCATATGTTTTCTCAGGCCATTCTAGGCCCAGAGAAATATGATAAAATGTTGAGCGTTACTCTTATGGAAGTATCTCAATCTGATTATGATATTCATATAAACCAACATAAATCTTATGAATGATTTAATAATGTGATAGAAAATAGTTATAAGAACATGTCTTGGGTAGGGGCCAAACCCAGACTGCACAAATAGAAAATTGAGAACAAGGCAGATTATGAAAGGATCTCACAGTTAATAAAGTCATCATCTTTTCTCTATGCAATAAGAAGCCACAGAAGGCATTCCGACTGGTAAATGAAATGATGCATTTTGCATGTTAGGAAGATCAGCTCAGCTGTTGGATGGAAAGGAAATGCAAGGAAGAGTGGCTGCTGGCCAAGAAATCAGCCGGATGACTGTTGACAAAGTCCAGAGAATCTTGCCAAAGCATCTCCTGCAAGACTCTCTGTTTTGTTTTCTTTAAAACATGGACCTGACCATGTTAGTATTACAGTAAGCCTCAGAAATAGCTATTCTGTTTATTTTTTTATTGTTTTGTTCACTTCATAGGCTTTCATTCCAAGTTGATAAATGTAGGGAAGTGCAAAGAAAAGGAGGAATAAGGAAGATCAAAGACATTTTCTTAAGCCTGTTTCATTTAAGATGCATGATATCAAAGGTTAAGCTATATAAATGCATGTATAAATAGAGGATAAAATGAGGCCATGATAACTCACATTGAAAAACTAAGGCCAAAGAGTGGAGGCCAAGAGAAGGTCAGTATTACCATATCAGACTCAGATAGCGATTATAGGTTGGCATCTAGGGAAGGAAAAGTTATATTAAAGTTAGGAATGCTGGCAGGTATCAGAGTAGCAGAGATGGTGATGAGGACAAATGCATTGAAGCAGAGACCCAGTCCCAGCTGGGCTCCAGTCCTGACTCTGATCCTTACTGATAGCAAAAGACTAAGTGAGACTATTTTAATTTTTTTAATTTTAAAATATACATTTATTGATGTCAGAGAGAAAGGGAGAGAGATAGAAACGTCAGTGATGACAGATAATCATTGTTTGGCTTCCTCCTGCACATCTCCTACTGGAGATCAATCCCACAACCCAGGCATGTTCCCTGACTGGGAAGTGAACTGTGGACACTCAACCACTGAGTCACACAGGCTGGACTGAGTGAAATTATTTCTTCCCTCCCTGAAATTTGCTTCCTTATCTGTAAAACAGACATTGGTGTTAATGTGTTATGAAAAGCAGGGGTCTCCTACTTCCCCAAATTCTTCACCATAATGACAGAACTATGAATACTACATTCATTGTTTTAAAACTCAAAAAGGCTCCCTACATTTTCTGATGATAATGCTACAGCAGTTACCCACACCAGAGTTTTTTAGTGTCAGAAGATATGGCTCAGGGTAGCCATTCTGTGTTGTTGACGACTCTGATTAGTGATTATATATTTCGTGTTCACAAAAGTAGAAACATTACTGCTGCATTGGAATTATTTAATTCCCAGATGAAAGGTTACCAAACAGGGAGCCGAGGAGAAATGTTTACAATCAAAGATAGCCAGAGAGTTAGGCTCCAATTTTTGAGGACTAAATGATGCATGGGGACCATTCCAGCTTTTTCATTTAGATTTCTTCCTAGATCTTTTCTTTTTTTTAATACATTTTTATTTATTTCAGAGAGGAAGGGAGAGGAAGAGGGAGATAGAAACATCAATGATGAGAGAGAATGATTAATGGGCTGCCTCCTGTATGCCCCTACCAGGATCATGCCTACAACCTGGGCATGTGCCCTGATCAGGAATTGAACCGTGACCACCTGGTTCACAGGCCAATGCTCAACTACTGAGCCACACCAGCCGGACTCTTCCTAGATCATTTTAAGGAAGGACTGTTTTCATATGACAGCCTCCGAGAGGCACTGATCAGAAGACTTCCTGGGCAGACCCCTAAAGAGTTAAAATTGTGGTGTGGGGGCAATGGGCACACATGCAGTATGCAGACATATTTTGCTAAGTTGTATGCTTGAAACCAGTATGAATTTATGAACCCATGTCAACCCCAATAAGTTAATTGTGGGGGAGGGGGGAAAAGGGGTTAACATTATGAAGTATTAATTTCGGAGAGGAAGAGACACAACCAGGAGTCCTGGCACTGTTTTGTCTTCTTTGCCGCTGACATTTCCTATAAATGGTGAGGATCTGTGTCTGAGATTTAAAGAGCTCCACGAGGGTTTTTCTTACACCTTTGGAACTAATTTGTTGACTTTACGCATGAGCTAAAATATTCTATTTCTGCGACTTCTCATTTTTCCTGAATGGAAGAGGATGCATGCTTTTTCATCCCAGTTACTTGGCACAAAAACCTACTTTCCTTTTCAGAGAGGATAATTTTGATCATGTAAAAATGTTGGTTTTGGGGGAAAACAGGCTTTGCAAAGTTTTTCTAGGGCATCACAGGACACCGTTTTAGGGGAAAATATGACCCGAGAAGCTGGCTAACTGGGAAGGGCATGAATTGGCATCAGAACTAGCTCTAAAGCCCTTTGACAGGTGGCCTACAGGTGATCAGCATATACCACGCTTTGCTAGGATAGTCCTGCATTTTCCCAAAATAGTCCCTCTCACGCTGTCAGAAGTGTCCCACTTTGAATGATGCACTGTGTACTCACCTATTTCAGGGGGGCAACATCCAGAATTTGAGAGATTTAAGAAGTTTCTTACAGATCCGTTCCATGACTCAGAGTTGTGCAAAGCTGGGGAGAGGGACTGTCTTCTTAGTGTGCTACCCTCTTTTGGCTTGAGGCATCATTCTCACTCTGTGATTCAGTTCACCTGGGGATTGGATGTGAGTCACCCTACTGGATTTTGTGAATAGGTTCCTTCCTTTTGAGGGAGGGAGAAGAAGGATGGTTACTTTCCCCAGCACATATCTGAGCTCTGCTTTCTATTCTCCATATTGTCACCTGGGGTTCCTCTCTGATCTGTTAGTGTGAAACTCAGCTGGGTTCTGAACACGAATTCCTGCCTATTTTAGGCTTGTGAGTTTCTCATGAACATATTTTGACTAGAGAGAGTTAGATTCTGGATCTTGACTCTTTAACTGAGTTAGTTAGTCCATCACTTATTTATCCACTAGTCAGGCCTGTGATTCTAGAGCATCAGCAATTTTAGGTAATTACCTATCCCCTCCATCTTTATAAGGAGATAGTGAGATGTGACTTAGTTGAGGAAAATAAATGAACAGGAAGGGCAATTGCACAGTCTAGTCTATGACATATAACAGATGCTGAATAAATGTTACTTCTCACTTTTCCTAATCTGAAAATGTCAAATAAGGAAAAAAGACATCAGGAAATTGAGATATAACTTCTCAAAACTTTTGACATTCTTGACTAAAAAGATCAGTTTCCAAATTTTAGATTACTCTAGATACCTCCTGTAAGTGAAATCACACAGTACTTTTCTCTTTGTGAACTGGCTTTTTATACTCAGCACTAGAAGCCCAGTGCATGAAATTCATGCACTTAGGGGAGTCCCTCAGCCCGGCCTGCCCCTCTCATAGTCTGTGACCCCTCACTTCTTAATGCCTGTCTGTTCGCTGCTCCTTAGCACTGCCTTGGAGGTGAGAGAGGTTCCTGCCACTGCTGCTGGGCTCACCAGCTGTAAGCCCAGCTTCTGGCTGAGCAGCTCTCCCCCTGTGGGAGCACACTGACCACCAGGGGACAGCTCCTGCATTGAGCATCTGCCCCCTGGTGGTTAGTGTGTGTCATAGTGACCAGTAGTCCCACAGATCAGTCAATTTGCATATTAGGCTTTTATTGTGTAGGATAATAGTCTCATGGCCCATCCATGTTATAGCATATGACAGAATGTGCTTGTTTAAGACTAATATGTCATGCATGTGTTATAGACCACATTTTGTTGATACAGTCATCTCTCTGTGAATATTTGGGTTGCTTCCTTCTCTCAACGACTGTGAATAATGCTACAATAAATATGGGTGTGCATACATATTTTTTACATCATATTTTGGAATCTGATTTTTTGTTTCTTATGGTGGCATTATTAAAATATTGTGCATTTGGGAGACTTGGATTATATAGTAAAGTTGAATTATTTGTTAAGGGAAATTTACATATATCATCATACACATAACATTTGGAGAAGATATAATTATGCATCCTACTTCCCTCATTATAGTAGACATATATGATGGAAATAATAGACATAATACCTTGTAAAGCAAAAACCCAGAAAGATGAGCAGTGCCTACATTTGATTCCCGCTGATAAAATGAGGTGTCTCAGGTCTTTAGGAACCTCTTTGTTATCTTAAGAAAAACGCACTGTCAAGTGAGGCAGAGAAAGTGCCTGCATGAAGCAGTTTTGATTCAATGCCAAGTGCAAAGCCTTTTTATGAGAGAGCAGGAGAAATCAATGATGATGACTGAAGGAGAATACGAAGCCATACCACTGATCCCCAGCATTTATAAACACCAAGGCCCGAGTAAATAAATATAAACAAAATGAATAAGGTACAGTCAAAGGGGAGAGCCCAAAGAGAAAACATAACCTATCTTTGATCTGGAAACGGAAGCTCTATGTTCACATCCAAAATGTTATCTTTCTCTGCTCACTTCAAATAGAAATCAGGTGGTGCCCACTCTTTCCTCTCCCTGATTTTAATTTGAGAGCCATTATAGATAAAATTTTAATTAGTGCTAGAGATAAAACATTCAAAATTTCAGAGACAACTTGTACCTTTACTGAAAGTCACAGAAAGCAGACATATACATTTATTGCAGATATGGGTTAGCAAGGTGGCAGAAAATGAATAAACGTATAGACTCAAGCAAGGAGATTTTATTGGAATTGGGCAATAGAAACATAAATTGTATCAAAAGCAATACATGTGCTGATGGCTCTCATTCTTATATTAGTTTTCTGTAGGCAATTGGTTAAAATACAGTGGGCTGGCATGTCCTCCATACTCATGGAACCAATTGGTAGGGGCTGGGCCTGAGGCAACTCACCCCATCCCCAGGGTTCAGGGGCTACTTACTGACCTAGCACTGTGTGTCCGATTTCTCATTGCGTACAAAAGCTGAAAGTCCGTTCTCCTCTCACCCTGCTGAGATTTTCTTCCAGGTGAACATCTAGTTTATTTAAAGTGTTCACGGCTATGCCAGGAGGAGCAATGCTAGGCTGGTACGGTTTGAAAGATATTCTATGATATGTGGTCTAAACAGCTTCATAGATAAGTAGTGAGGGAGAGTCTGATGTAATAACATTCTCAGGAGAGAGGTCTCTTGTTTTATCCACAGAGGCCTGAGTCCACCACACACACACACACACACACACACACGCACACACTTTGCTTCTTTTTCTTTCTTTCTTTCTTTCTTTTTTTTTTTTTTTTTTTTTTTTTTTTTGCCCCTTCAGGTGTCTCAGTGTGAAAACTTGACCTTGTTTGGTCCACTGTTGTGTTCATTTTTCCTTTCAGGCTCACTGGGTCAGAATTGACTGATGGCCCCAGGATAGGTAACCTGCAAATGCCAGGGTCCCCTTTGGTTTTCAGCTTCTACTGAAAGTTTGGTCCTTGGGAATTTTCTTTAATTTCTTATAAGTTCAACTAGGCAATGCAATGCAGTTTTTCTATGTTTATTCCATACGTTAAGATTTTATAATGCTGAGTTTTTAGGAATCTAATCTTCCATATTGCTGCAATTGAAGTCAAATTAATCTACTCCTATGAACAAACGTAAAAATGTATGTTGTTTTGTTTTTTTGTTTGTTTGTTTGTTTTTAATCCTAAAAGGCCATTATTACATACAGAACTTCTTTCAGAATAAAACTTCCTGGAAAATTCAATGCTCTTTTAAATAAATTAAGTTTTCTCCTGGTGAGTAAATACCCTTTCCTAGGCATACCGTTTTAAAATTTAAATTTTATTGTGGTGACATTGGTTAATAAAGTTGTATAAGTTTCAAGGGTACAGTTTCACTGTTCATCATCTGTATATGTCATTGTGTATTTACTACCCAAAGTCAAATCTCTAGTGTGCAATATGTAATTATTCATCACAAATTGCAAGGTCTAAGCAAAGTACTCAAAGGCTTCCCTGTGCTGTTCTGTTCCTGGCTCTTGTCTCACTCTCACCAGGACTTGCCTCATCTCCCTGGAATAGAATATGATTAGTATTTCCCACACTGACATTTGTGCCATATTGTTCCCTTTGTTTTGAAAACCCTTCTTATATTTCAGTATCTTGCTGCTCCTCTTCTTCATACATAACAATTGATGAAGTTCTACAAAGATTTCTTAGATCCTTAAAAGAACCTAAATGTCCATCCTTTGACTTGGACAAATAGTGCATTTTAGCAATTGGCATAAAATTATATGCAATTAAAAAAGTCCCTCATCCCAACTCCTTAATCAGTCCTAGCTATAAATCTTTCAATAACTTTCTGTATAACCAAGAGAAATAATTTGGGCAAATACTTTTAAGTATTTAAAAATAAATATTCTTTGTTTTTTTTACTCAAGCTATCTGTATACATTGATCATTTTTCCTATTTTGTGTTTCCTAATTGTACATATTGGAGATTGCTCCATACCATACAGTGCTTTATAAACCAATTATCACGGTTCTCACAGTGTTTCTAAGTGATTGGTTTATCCATTCCCCTTTGTAACTGGGCAGTTTCCTCCTTTGGAGACAGGGGCAGCTTGCTCACCTGTGCAGCTGGAATGTCAGCAAGGCACATTCAGGATACAGTTGTTGAACAAATGGACGTGACTTTAATTTCTACTCATTGATGTATTTTTATTTCAATGGGTAATGTTCATATTGTTTCAGCATTGCTCAGGAGATACTAATAACTATTATGTGAATGTTACAGCTTTATAGGGACAATGCTAGTCACCTTACATTGTAAAGCAAATCTCACCTTACTCAGTGTGACTTATAAAAAAAAAAAAAGACAGGTTAGAAATTTGAAGTCCCTTAAACATTGGTCCATTTAAGGAGAGAAACAATTCAGACAGCCATGGCTGCCATTCACCTGCACAGGCATTGCAGGTGTGGCATCAGCTTTGCCCTTTGGAAGATTTCTAGCTGACCTTTAGAGAAAGCTGGGGCTCAGCGTTAAAAACATCAAGTGTTGCTGCTATTATTACCAATGTAATGTTGGAGAAAAAAAAAAAAAAGCTCATGAAACATTGAAAAGGAGGGCCTTGGTTACTTAACAATTTTTATTTTTTCAACTCATGAATAAAAATGGACAGCACATGTTTAAATGCAAATATCACTTGAGTGTGTGTGTGTGTAAAAGTCTCAAGACTCAATCTACCACTTACTAGTTGCACAGTTTGATCAGTTTCTATGACATTTTTCCCATGTCTTCAAATGTAAAATAGTCCTAATCATAGTGAAGCCTGTAGCACAATATTATTGCAAGTTTTGAATATTGAAAGGAATATTCACAGAAGGTTCAGAGCTCACACCTGACAGGTGGTACAGTGGGGAGGAAAGCCGGCTGGTTAATCAGGAGATGGGAGTGCTTGGTCTTATGCTGCCCCTAACTCCCTGTCAATCCCTTTCCCTTTGTGGTTGAGTGAGAAGTGTGGACTGGGTGCTGAAAGAGGCCAGTTCCATTCTTCAAGCTGGGAAGCTCCCAGCTGTGAGCACCATCATTCATCTTCCCCTGCATCCTTGCAGAGGTATGGCTCCTCCCTGAACCTCATGTAACTCTTCACAACACATTCCTGTTGTATGCCAGGTACCATTTTCAAGAACTGATTGAAGAATCTACTCCTCGAGAATGAGGAAATGTACTGCGCACATTGAACAAAAGGGGAATGTGTGTTGAGAGCACCTATGATGAAGAGGAGAGAGGGGAATTTCAAGTTGGCAGCCTCATAAGGTTTGGGAGCAGCAGAAATGGCTAGAGCAGGGAATGACAGGTGTCTAGAGGGGGATCTTCAGGGAAAATAATAATAATAAAAAAAATCTAACACATTATCTGGCTTTTTGACTGTATAATAAGTTATATTGAAAGGCATCTTTTAAAAACCCTGGGAAAGTGCAAATACACTTAGATTTTCACAGAACATTGCTAAAAAGAGAATGAGACAATTATTGCCAAGCAAAACAACAGAACAGTTGTTCGAAATAGGGAATAAAGTCGTAGTGCATTTCTTTGCTCAATAATAACACTTTCTATGGATATAGCAATAACAATGAAATATTAATTTATCTGACAACTGAGACAATGTATTCAGCAGAAGGTAGAAAGGTCAGGAGTATGAAAGCGCTCCATCCACAGCCAACATAAAAGAAAAGCAAATTGGACTAGTCAGGAGATAACAGGATGTACATATCATTCAGATGTATGGAGGTAAATACCAAAATAAAACTGCTAAATGAACTTTAAAAATACCATTGGGGGAAGACATTTGTTTCTGGCAGCAGGATAAACATAGAAGAATAAAATTGGTAGCTAATGACATGTGTACAATGAGGTTTCAATCTCGTGAAACATTGATGGTGCTGAGTATGGGGGTGAGCAAAAGTAGGTTCACAGTTGTGTGCATGCAAAACACAGAGTATATTCTTGTTTTATTATTTATTAATTATTGAATTATTTATTTATTTATTTATTTATTTATTTATTTTTACATGTTCTTTGATTTCAGAACGGGAGGGAGAGGGAAAGAGAGATAGAAACCTCAGTGATGAGAGAGAATCATTGATTGGCTGCCTCTGGCAAGCCCCATACTGGGGATCAAGCCTGCAGATTGGGCATGTGCCCTAAACCAGAATCAAACCTGGGACCCTTCGGTCCTCAGGCTGACACTCTATCCATTGAGCCACATTAGCTAGGGCACATTTTTGTTTTGTTTTGTTTTGTTTTGTTTTGTTTTGTTTCTATTACAACGGTACACCTACTTGTTGCCAACCCCTTTACATTCTTTCTACTGTTGCATAGAGACGTTGTTTGGAAAAAATATAGTAATATAGGAAAGTAGCATGGGTTGAAGAAATAATGATATCTATAGACGGTAGTGAGAAGGATCATGTTTGGGTCTTTTTATTTTCAATAATGTGTAATTAACTTGCAGAGCAAGTAGCACTTTAAAATGAACTGAAATCTTCTATTCCTATTTAATTGACACACGAGAATTTAGGAGTCACAGTTGACCCTTTAACCCTTACTTCAGGATAAATGGATCCACTTCAGATGAAGTGGCCTGCTCCAGTTCCTGGGGTGGGGGCAGACTGATGTCAAGAATGCAAGCACTAAGAATCTCTTGATACCTTACAGCAATAGCCTTGCAATTCAACAAGTTTTGTGTTTTGTTTAAAAAAAAAAGGCTACAAGGAAATAGGATGGTATTATGCTATTACAGTGTTTTCCATTGTAGCATTCTTTTATTTGCCGTCCCTGGAGGAAAAATACAAATAATTAAAAGTAATGTGCATAAAACTGGCCTGACTGGTAATGAGATAATAATTTTCCTAGCTATGTATTTGGACATTGACTTTGCAATTTTATCCTCCAGTGCTTCTGACTATTTCACATTTATGGACTGCTCTTAACAGTCACCATTAACAAGAAGAGAACCCAGAGGCCAAAATCTCAGTGCTTCTGGCAAAAGAGGGAACTTTGGCATCTTAAAGCAATACTTATACTTTTACATTCCTACTCCTCTGTTTTTGTAACAGGATGGAGTCATGGACACAATTTCTGTCCTCACTATAAATTGCCTAGGACCTGGCATCTTTAGGTCCTAAGGATAACTGTTATTGTTATTACTATTACTGCTAATAATAACAGGTGCAAAATGGCAGAAAACTATTACTATTGCAATATTGAGAATGGTAGAAAACTTTTATTATTGCAATATTATTAGAGCACTTATTAACATACAAGGACCAACATAATTTAACCATTACTAATGCATGCTTTGCTAGATTCTAAATGACATCCATGCATGGATGGATGCATGCATCTATTCAGATGTTCAACAAACATTAAGTGGTCCCCACCACATGGCCTGCTTCTATTCCAGCAGATACTGAGATGACAAGCACAGTGTATAACCTTTATAGAAGGAGAAAAAGCACCAGGACATGTGTTTTTTAAATATATATATATATATATATATATATATATATATATATATATATATATATATTGATTTCAGAGAGGAAGAGGGAGAGAGAGTTGGAAACATCAATGATGAGAGATAATCATTGATGCTCCTGCATGTAGCTTACTGGGGATCAAGCCCACAACCCAGCATGTACCCTGACGGGGAATCGAACTGTGACCTCCTGGTACATAGGTTGATGTTCAACCAGTGAGCTATGTTGGCCTGGCACCAGGCTATGGTTTTAATATAAAGTGGCAGATGGAATAAGCCAGTCAGAAAAAATAAATATCACATGATCTCACTCATTTATGGAATATAATGAACAACATAAAGTGATGAACAAAAACACATCCAGAGACAGAGAAGCATTGATCAGAACATCAAACCTCAGAGGGAAGGTAGGGGAGAGTGAGGGAAAGAGAGAGAGATCAACGAAAAGGCTTGTATGCCTGCATATAAGTCTAATCAATGGACACAGACACCCAGAGGGTGAGGGCATGAGTGGGTATGTGTGTGTGTGGGGGGGGGGGGTCCATGGGAGGAATAAGGACACATATATAATACTTTAATCAATAAAGAAAAAATAAACATAAAAATAAAATGTGACAACTAAAATAAATAAAAATAAAACGACAGATGAGTAGTTGAAGTAGAGCAGGGTCTCAGCTCATAAACTCAGTTCCATCTGCTACCTTAGGATATTGGTTTTATCCACAGGAAGGGAAAGAGCTAAGAGGCAAGGGAATCCACTGGCATCCAAAGGAAAGGATAAATCGAAATATATCTGTATCTTGGCTTTCTGATTATCTTCCAATCCAATTTCCTTCAATTCCTATTGAATGCTCCTGTGAGGAGTGGTTTTAGGAGACTGATGCAAAGTCACAATCTCTCCTTTCTTCCATGACATCTCCATGCATCTGATACTAAGACAACTGGCACAGTGAAGAAGCAGAAGTCAGACAAAATCAAAGCCCAATGTCACTCTACTTATGCCAGCCATGGGGAAGAATCTCCTAAAATTTTCATTCAAACACACTCTCTTTATAAGTCCTAATATCATAATCTGAAATAGACCTGAAGTAAGTATTTCCTGCCCTCTGAGATATAGATTAGGGGCAAGTGAAACAATGGAGGTTTTTCTCCATTGGCCTTAGGAAGTTGTATATATAAATATATATATTTAAAGAGAAGGAGAAACATCAGTCAACTGCAGGGGATAGAACCTACCAACTGGGCATATGTCCTTGATTGGGAATCAAACCAGCAATCCTTTGGTGCACTGGACAATGCCCAATGAACTGGGCCTCACCAACCAGGTGACCTGGAGAGTTTTAAATAGAATAGGTGACTACCTAAAACAGAGATTGGCTCAGCATGTAACAAAAAATTTGAGGAAAAAAAAATTAGAGCAATTTTATCATCAATTTAGGATATTATCTTAACCCTAAATTAATTTTGAATCCTGCAGGGGGGTTAGGAATATATCACTTAAATATACATAAGACAAAGAAAACCCTGTGTTCGTTGTTTCAACAGCTGTTAGGGAAAGGGACGTTTAAATAAGGAGAATCACAAGCATACACTGGAGAAGAAAATGCCACTTCAGATATTCCTTGTATTTCTAACATAACCGCATTTCAAAGCATCTTAAAATATTGATGACATGAAGCAACTAGTTTTACTCTCCCAGAACAAAGAGAAAGGCTATTTGTCTTAGACAGATGTTTGCCTTGCTGAACATTGTTTTCTCTTGAGGGGGATGGGAGGAGGGATGTCCTTTCATTGGTTCAATAGCTGAACAAATGGCACTTTCAATCTTGTGTAATTTGATCTACGTATTGTCATTTACTAGGAGTAATGCCAGATGGATCCTGGGGACATTTCTAAAGGTTCACTGCTAACATAAAGAGAGGGTCCAAATATGCACATGTTCACAGGGATGGGATGGGGTGGAAAAGAGAGGCATTTAATCAACAACAGGATATGCACATTGCTTTGCAGTAAAGGTGCAAGCTTAGTGCAGGCCTCTTAAAGCAAAATGCAACAAAACAAGGGCCGGAAGGCTGGTTTGCTTCTCCTGTAAGGTGCCTGCAGGATCACTTTCCTAAGCATTTGCCATGTGCCAGGCTGTGGGCAAGAAGGAAGCTTATCTCTGAGATACCAAGTCTCTGCTTCAGAGGGACTTCCACATGCTGGTCCACAGTGGTATCATCCAGTTCTAGAGTCACTGACATCAACTACCATCCAAGCTTAACTCATATTTCCACATGTAGGAGGGGATGCAATAGAAAAAAATATTTTTCATTATGGTTTATGAGTTGTTTTCATTTAATAATGGTATTCCCAGAACCCATACATCAAAGTCAATACTTTAATCAAAGTGTTAGGTCAGCCACCCAAATTTTCAATAATCAGGCTATTATCCAATCAGTTATTGTGTGTATTACCAAACGGAAGCATCAGAGGCAACATCTATGTTTCTGTTGTGAGAGGAAGTCTGCTTTTAGAGGGAAATTAATTCATTGCTTCCCCTAGCTCCTTCAGGTCCTTGTATAATTTATTCTACTAAAATAATTCAGGAGTGATTTGTTAATAAAGTGGCAAGCATCTTCTCATGACCAAAGACATGTTATTGGCAAATTTTTCTGCTTGAGTCTGACAGTCTCTTGCTTTCTATTTTGCCTGTGTTAGGAGACATATTAGACATATAGGTCATGGTTTGATTTATTAAACATGTAATGATATATCTCAATTTAACAGAGAGTACTCAGAAAATATGTCCTGTTCTTATTTCCAAAGCATTGAGTTAGAATTAAGAATCAAGAACCAGGCCATTTGCTACTGACTGTCAATGACATGCATCAACGGTGATTCATCCTCCCTGAAAAGGAATAATAAATTTATGTTATTGCCATCAGAAAATAGTGAAATTGTAAAAATTGAAGTATCTTCCCTTAGAAATAATTTACTGATGTAATATAAGTCACAAACTTAATAAGATATACAGCATTAGAATATTATCAACCCTTAAAAACCAAATCAAATTTATATTAATATTTTCTGCCAAATAGTAATTTCAACTTTAAAAGTGTAATCATGAATAGTAGCAACTAAAAACACAAATCAAAATCCAACTTTACTTTCCCAAATGCTTTCCTTGCTTATTTTTAAAAGAGATAAAAAGTAACCCACTTCTTTTCTAGCAAAGCTGGTTTTAAATGAAATTAAAACGGAAGGGTTGATTAATAAATATTGACTAATCCCTGTAATCCTTAAGCAGATTATCTGAAAATAGATTGATTTCTGATGGCCATAGACAGTGCATCATGAAGATACTGGAGTTTTTCTTTTTATTTTTTTTAAATGCTACTATGCTTTAAAAAATAAATATATAAATTCCTAAAACCAAAAACAAAACCACCTCAATTAATATTTGCTTAAATTATAGTAATCCAAATTTAATTTGGAGAAACTAAACATGTTTTATTAAAGTACAGGACCATGTGTTACAAGGAAATACATTTTAATTTGGATTCTCTAGGCTTCTTTTTAGAGTTAGTCTCTTTTACTGGGCTGTATTAGTCATGGAGTCAGGTTTATCTAAGGAGACAGAACCAATAGGCTGTGAATGAATGAATGAATGAATGAATGAATGAATGAATGTAGGGCTGGAGACCTAGAGAAGAGCTCATGTTGTGGTCTCAAGTCCAAAGGCAGTCTATAGGCAAAAACACCCTTTTTCTCTGAGGAACTCATCATTGACCTCTGATTCCAGACTGGTCATTCAACAGTTCAATGCCCAGGTCCATTTCTGTGAATGGGAATCCATGCTGTTGGCCCATCTAGCCTCTATCCCACCACCTTGACAACTGTGTTTATGCCCAAACTATATCTCCTTAAAATGACCCATAATAGGGGCTAAGGTCAGTTGGCTGCTTTCTGCTGTCTTGGATTTTAAAGTATTCCCATGATGGTTGCTATCTGGTGGGTGCTAGCATGCAATAGCAATACATTCTATTCTGTGCTCAGTCTTGTATGTCCATCTGCCTGCTTGCCTTCTAGATCTCCTTCGAAAGTAGAGTAGCACATTAAATAGCTTATATGGGAAAATATCGGAAGTCAGAGGTTTCTTCCACACTCATTCTTGCGTCCCATCTTTCTACAACCTGTTCTTGCCATCCCTTTTTGAAAAGAGCATTCGGGTTCACAGAGGCGAAGGGTGTGCTTCTCTGGAGGCTGCCTGTGAATGCTGATACTCTGGCTTTTAGACCGAGGCTTCTTTCTGTTGTGCGTGGCCAGTTTCTGTCCTTAGTGTCCAATCTAATACATGTGCTTCAAACCTGAATGGACCCTTTTACTAGACTTTTCAACTGCATTTCATGTCATTGATGTTGCTCTCCTCAAAACCCTCTCTCCCCTTGACTTCTGTGTCACCGCTTTCCTTGACTCACTCTGTATGCCTTTGTTTGCTTCCATCATGGACTTCACTTCCTCTGCCTGTCTCTTAAATGTTTACTTTTTAAATGTGTTCTCAGAACATTTCTTTCTTTCCTTTAATGTCTCCAGCTGGGTGATTTCATCCACTCTCATTTGTATAGTAATGACTCTAATGTACGGGCCAATGTCAATGTATTCTGAAATCGGGAGATCTATAGCTAGTGCCATAAATGCATCACATTGAATGTCCCCCAGACAATTCAACCTATCATACCCCAAATAAGTGCATCTTTCTTCCCTGTCTACATGTTATATGTTTCCCCATGTTTTTAATACATGTTATTATTCGCCTCATCACAATCCAGAAATTTAGACATCTCCCCAAACCCAACCATCCTGACACCACAGATCAAATGCTTCACTTGGCTCTGTTGTCCCTCCATCCATTCATGGCACCTTCTGTATGAAATTCTTTCTTCTTGGAGGCTAAAACTTTTTCATTTGATTGTATCAGTGTTAGGTGAATGCTTAGAGTAAAATCAAGACCTGGGATTTATTGATCTCTTGGAGCAAATGGACTAACATAAGGCTTTTGATGGGAAGGAAGTCTCTCTGGCTATTTCAGTGCCCAGGTAGAGAGTGCCAGCTGGGCAGTAATCTCCTCCCAGGCTTGGAGAAATCTGTGTGTGGAACCATCACTGCAGAGGCACGGAGGCACTTAGAGAGGAAAAAGTCCTATCTATGCCTGCCAGTTGCCTTTGCACCAATGTTTTCGCTGGCCCCAGGTGACAATATATGGAAGTTGAGCTTATCTGAAAGGCAGTAAATTACTCCACTTCTTTTGTTTAAAAAACAGAATAATAAGGTGGCTCTGTCTAGGCAGGATTGTTTATTCCTAAGAATCTATAAAGGGTTTCTATAAATAGTCAAGCCTTATAACCTGGGCCATGCCAATGCAATAGCTATCGGGTATTAGGTGCCATCAGGTGCCAGGTGCTTTATATATTTTATATGAATGTCCGCGTGGATGCATGCAGCTCAAGTTTGTTACTGACCTCTTGAAGGTCAAACCGTAAGTGCTTGATTCCAGACTTTGTTTTAATACTGCGCTGTATGCTTTCAGCTCCTACATTTTCCCAATGAGTACTTTTCAACTTTTTGCCTTTATATTAACCTTCATATATTTACATGAAGGTTAATATATATATATATATATTAGAAGCCCAGTACATGAAATTCGAGCATGGGGGGAGGTCCCCTCAGCCCAGCCTGCACCCTCTCCAATCTGGGACCCCTTGAGGGATGTCAGACATCCCTCTCAGAATCCAAGACCACTTGCTCCTAACTGCTTCACCTACCTGATCAGCCCTAACTGCCCACCCCCAACCCCGCCAGCCTGATTACCCTAACTGCCTCTGCCTGCCGGCCTGATCGCCCCTAACTGCCTCCCCTGCTGGCCTGGTTGACCCCAAGTGCCCTCCCCCGCTGGCTTGATCACCCCTCACTGCCCCCCCCCCCCTGCCAATCTGGTTGCCCCATGCAGCCTGCTGCTCAGTCAATTGGTCGTTCCTCATTAACCTTCCTGCCGGCCTGGTTGCCCCACGCAGACTGCTGTTCAGCTGTTTGGCCGTCCCTCACTCACCCCACTGCCAGTCTTGTCACCCCATGCAATCTGCTGTTCAATCATTACTGTGAGGTTGTCCTGACCAATTTGCATATTACCCTTTTATTAGTATAGATTATTAGTATAGATATAAATGAATGCATATGTAAGTATGAAGACAAAGTTTCATATATACAGGGCTAACTTTTAACCTTGTTTAACCTTAATCAGCCTCCAATATGTGGACAGATGCATTGATTTTATGCATTGATTTATTTGGATTCTGTTTGATAAGTACCCAGTCTGGCCCACACTGAGAATACAATAACTAAGTTAGATTCCATTTCAAGGATCTGGTCTCTAGTTGGTGAGACAAACTTGAAAACACATCCACACACCCCAGACACAGACTCAGGAGAGCCTGACTCCGGGCTCCGTAATCTCTCCATCACACCATTCTGTGCGTGTTTCTTCTAGAAGCCTCTCTTTCGTGGTTCAAGGACAGATGTGATAGCAGGAAAGGACTATTGCTGGGGCTGACGTGAAAATGCTTTCACAGAGCAAAGATATAATATTATGACATCAGATTTTATGGAAGGTGAGTATAAGAAACATCATTTTGAAGTGCATGTCAGTGTGTTCTCTAAACTTACAGCGGAATCTATTGTCTGTGAGGCTTGGCAATGCCATTATGTTCGCACCTGACTGATAAACACTATCCTGCTGTTCACTGATAGGGGACGTGGCGCCACAGGAACAGGCTTTAATGTTTTCACAGAACAGCAGTTTTATAATAAAGTGTGTTTTGCATTTTCCTCGTTTCCCAAGAAATGAAGAGTCACTCATCCTTTTTAAAATATGACAACCTAGCAACAGAGGTTGAACAAACTGAATTCACATAAATAAGTCTAACTGCATAGGCTTGGTTAGAAGGATAGCACTGTTTTTGTGTTAGTGTTTTATTTTAAATACCCCCATATTGTGTTTTTCTTATATGTCACATCAACCTTTTTATATGGCCAGATTTCAAATAATTATATTTCATATATTATAATAAAATATATCCATATGTAATGTAAATTATGGTATTTTTAATATATGCAAGAACAGATATATTATTGAAGCTATGTGTCCTGTGATTCTCCAGTGTTTGCACATCCATGTGTACTTACCCCCACCCACCTCCACCACCACACACATTACATGTAGGCTACATGATAAAGTGTGCACTGAGTAGTCAATATGGTTCTTTTTTCCCATGGCAAATCTGAATATTAAGTAGTTATTTTCTGAACTGCTATTTTGTAAAGGATTCAAATGGCCCTCTAACTTCCATGTTAAAGAACCTGTGTGATAAAGTATACTTGGTCACAGTAAAGAGAAAGTGGGGGAAGTGGACTTGTCATTTATGAACTCTAAGTATATGTCACATATGTGCAAACACTGTTTCGCATTCTGTGAGCTTGAGTGGGTTTGTCAAGGGAGATTAGGAAGGAGGCACTAGAAAGGGAAAATAAGGAAGAGGAAACCGAACTAAACCGGTTATTATTATAGGTTTATAGTTGTAATATAAATAAATAATACAGTAATTAATAAATAATAAAGCAATAATAAACTGTTTCATGCACTCACAGCTTTAAACCTACTTTTGCCCACCCCTTACATGTTCATAGGTATTTTTAAAATCATATAATGAAACGTTTGGGAAATACAGATAATGGATAGATATCACCTGGCACCATCTGAGCATTATGGGTTAAATTCTACCAAGTAAACAATGAGTGAGAGGTCACAATGTGGAGAGTCTAGAAAATAACATTAGGATTGAAATCAGGCAACCCAGTTTCTAACTCTTTCTCTGCTACTTCGTCTTTGTGATTTTAGGCCAAATACTTAAATTGTCTGTGCTTAAATGTGTGAGAACGCTGTGAGCAACTTCCCAAACGTTGAACGTTAGATGCAGCTATGTGGAAACACATGTGCTGTGTGCCTGCCATGTAATAGACATTCAATAAATATATCAAATTGCAAGCAGAGAGCTTGCAGGGGAGGTGCAGCATTCTAGTCACTGAAATGGGTTGCTGTGCCCACACAATGTGTGGATCCACAGGGATTAGGCTTTTATGCCTGAATACACCTATTAACTTTGTGAGATCCAGCCACAGCGCCCTCTGTCGGTGGTAGAACCCTAATGGAGGACTCACAAAGCAATGTCTGGGCAGGAATTCAGGTAAGCCAATACCCCCAGGTAATTTCTGAGGCTTCTCTGAAACACAATTCTGTGATCCTGAATCACATCGCTGGCTGCTTTTAGAAAACTCAATGAACAATAATAGACTTTCTAACTTTTCAAAACCGCTGATTTTATGAAGCAGAAGCTACCTTAAGAGGTTGCAACGCAGACATCTTAGCAAGCAATTCATTTTGACAAGTGAGAGCACGGCAGGTCCCTTTCTCAAAGATTATTGCCTAATGGATTTGCTTCCCTCAGAGAGAGGTAACTACGGGATTCACTCGAAATGAGCTCACATCCTGGGGGAAAAAGGCCTTTCCAGGAATCCACCACGAGCGGATGGGGAAGCCTCATCAACGTTTTCAATAGTGTCAGCTTCGTGGGTTAGGCACGAGGGCTTTAAGCCTCAGTATCATGGAGTGAGAATTCACAATGGCAGCATTCTCTTGCCAAGGATCAATAAGCTTCATTCTAAAAACCCTTCCATCATCGGCAAGGACAGGGCTGTCTCGGCAGTGGCTGTACTTTTTGGCTGTTATTCTGGAGCTCCCACGGTTTCAAGGAATAGTGTATGCCCTGTCAGAAGTGAGCGGAATTCAGCAAGAATTCATTCTCCTCACAGCACCGCTTCTTTGGGAATACGTCTCCATGGTTATGAAAGGTTTTCCTGAGTGCCTGTTAGGATGCTGCTAGAGTGAGATGTGGCAAAGAGGTGCAGAGATGTGCGGTGTCCCAGAGAAGAAGGAATGGTTACCATCTTAATTTATCTGGGTCAGTAAGATATTTCAGGAGGAACTTTCCCATAATTGTACTGCCAAAAAATTCAGTTACCTAGGTGATGTCCTTACTGCAACCTGATGATGATTTTCTATCTGTTCATTTAACCAGCAGCATTTATTGCTGTTTATTATGGCTGAGAACTTGGACTAAGAACTAAAATTAATGTGATATATAAAATACTATATCTCCAAGGAGCTCATAGTGTGGTTGGGAGACATACATGAATTAGGGATTATAAAATAACCATGAAGATGGTTACGGAGTGGAGGAAAGTCCTTGTGTGTACCCTACTGTCTATATGGGTATTTCCCAACAAATAACAGATAAGGAGGAGAACAATATTTACTACAGAGCTTGGCAATTTAAGTTCAGAATTTATCTACACCACCTAGTGATTGCATATATATTTAAAAACTTTTATTGAATTTACTGGGGTGACATTGGTTACTATATATATATATATATATATATATATATATATATATATATATATATAATTCTATACCATATTATCTGTATATTATATTATATTTCACCACCAAGTCTCATTCATCACCATTTACTGCCCCCTTTTACTCTCTTCTACCTCCCCCCACCTCCTTTCCCTATGGTAATTACCCTACTGTTGTCTGTTTAATGGATATTTTTATTGTTGTTTTCTTAGTTCCTTCACCTTTTTCAATCTTGGTGTGGATGCAGATTTTTGCAACCACTGTGGAAAACAGTATAGAGTTTCATCAAAAACTTGAATATGGAACTGCCTTATGACCCAGCAATTCCACTTCTGAAGTCATCTACACTAATAAAAGAGTAAGATGCAAATTGACCTTCATGACACCCACCAGCCAATCAGGAATTGGTATGCAAATTAACCAAACCAAGGTGGTGGGTTAATTTGCATATGTAGGTGCCAAGTGGCTGGGGGTGGTGTGGGATGCTTACATCATCAATGCAGGTGTTCTACACCACCCCTGGGGGCTCCAGGCCTCTGGGCAGCATGGTAAGGTGGAAAGGTTGCTCCAGCCAGAGTGAAGGCGGTGCTGGCAGCCAGGGGGAGAAAGGCCCATTTTTGCATGAATCTTCATGCGACAGGCCTCTAGAATGTGTGTGTGTGTGTGTGTGTGTGTGTGTGTGTACACACTAGAGGCCCAGGGCACAAAATTTGTGCATTTGGGGGTCCTTCAGCCTGGCCTGTGCCCTCTTACAGTTCAGGAGCACTTGGGGATGTCTGACTGATAGCTTAGGCCCACTCCCCCAAGCCATTAGTTGACATCCTTAGCACAACCATGGAGGCAGAGAGGCTCCCACCACCACCACTGTGCTCACCAGCTGTGAGCCCGGCTTCTGACTTTTCAGCACTCCCCCTGTGGGAGCACACTGACCACCTGGGGACAGCTTCTGTGTAAAGCATCTGTACCCTGGTGATCAGTGCAAGTTATAGCAAAAAGTTGTTCTGCCATTCAGTCGATTTGCATATTGGCCTTTTATTATATTGGACTAGAGGTTCCATGCATGAAATTCATGGGAGAGTAGTCCTTCCTTACCCTGGGTGCTAGCACTGGCTTCCCTCTGGCACCTGGGCCCCAGGCATCCCTCCAGCCACCAGCAGGCACCTGGGACCCAGGCTTCCCTCTGGCTGCTGACAGACACCTGCATTCTGGGCTTCCCTCACAGCCACAGCTTCATCCGGAAGGTCATCCGGAAAGATGCCTGGTCTAATTAGCATATTATGCTTTTATTATCATAGATATGAAGAATTCTGAAACACTGATTCGAAAGAATATATGCACCTCTATGTTCATTGTGGCCTTATTTACAAAAGCTAACATTTGGAAGCAGCCCAAGTACCCATCAGTAGATGAGTGGATTTAAAAAAATCTGATTGCATATTCTTGCTAATTTGTTCACTTGGCTTTCCTGGTTTTTCCCCTTGGCCAATTCTTTTGGCACAATAAGTCAGCAACTGTGATCCTCTCAACTTTATTATTTGGAATTTGTGTTTGAATTATTTTTTTAATATTAATCTTAGCAATTTTTCATGCAAATTTTTAAGTGTGCACATGTGGCCTCATATGCCAAATGCACTGGGGAAAAAGCAAAACACCCATTTCTCCCCAGGGCATTCATTCTAGAAATTCCCTAAATTGTCTACCTCAAACCCACCAAAATGATAAAGAATAGGCACAAAATGTATATGATAAGCAGACAATATAATCTCACCATCTTCTCCTGAGAGTCAGGCTCATCTTCCCAGAGGAGACAATATTTAAGATGAGACATAATAGATTAAAGCATTTTGAAATAATGCTAAAATTTAAAACTTTTTATAACAAAAATATAAAATGCTACTGCTCAGGTTTACTTATTAACTGCTCAATGTACTTACAAAAATATTTAGGAAACGAAACCGGTTTGGCTCAGTGGTAGAGCGTTGGTCTGCAGACTGAAAGGTCCCAGGTTCGATTCCAGTCAAGGGCATGTACATTGGTTGCGGGCCCATCCCCGGTAGGGGGTGTGCAAGAGGGAGCTGGTCGATGTTTCTCTCTCATCGATGTTTCTAGCTCTCTATCCCTCTTTCCTCCTCTCTGTAAAAAATCAATAAAATATATTTTAAAAAAATATTTAGGGAACACCTGTTATTTTATTAGGCACTGCCAGGCATCTAAAATGCATCAGTGGAGAATTAAATACACTTATCTCTTTGTCTTTTGGTGTCTTCTCCATGTACTCTGTGCTATCACATGACTTCCCCAAAATTGCCATCTCTGGCACATCTTATCTACACAGATGCCCCTTGTAGACTAGTAGGTGTTATCATTAGTAACTAGAAAAGAGCCCGGCCACTGTGGCTCAGGGGTTGAGTTTCCCTCTATGAACCAGAAGGTCAGGGTTCAATTCCCAGTCAGGGTACATGACTGGGTTGCAGGCTCAATGCCATATAGGGGGCATCTAGGAGGCAGCTGATCAATGATTCTTTCACATTGATGTTTCTATCTTTCTCTCTGAAATCAATAAGGAATATTTTTAAAAATAACTAGAAAAGACAATTCTAACTATGTAACGAGGATTATGAGAGAAATGAAAAAACTTGCATTACATTTCTCAGTGCAGGGGTTACATGGGTAAATGAAAGCACTCAGATAACAACTCACTTTATCTTGCCAGGAAATTTACCCCTTGAGAGATAAAACTAGTACATCAAAGTGAATATGATTTCCGTTGCATCTTCCTTTAGATGCTAGCAAGGTAGGCAGTTGGTGCCGTGAGGGGTATTAATGTGCTCAGTGTATTGGGGATGTTCACCCTGACTGAAGTGAACCCTCCATGGTGTTCTGTAGCTAACCTACCCTCTCACAGGACACAGCTTTACTGATATTAAGTACAAACTTATGTAGACTGTTTCCAGTTGTGTCTCATGAAAAAAAAAAAGTGCACATTTCATTCGTTAAACAATATCTTCATTTCTACTCATGAATATATTTTGTTTAATGAACAAGAAAGGGGAACAGGAGGGAAAAAAATGTTGGTTGATTACTTTGCCCAGCTGGGTACACTCAGTACCTGTGGTTTTCCAGGTCCATTCTGATACTATACTGGGGGCATGTTTCAGTGGGACTTGGTGAAATCAACTTTAGACAGATGAGCAAACACAGGTTGTTAAGTTTCAAGGGGGTCATCTGGTAACAGAGGCTAAGTTAGTCCTGAGTCACGTGTTTAGTTATATGGTGAAACCAGGTGTCCTATCTAAGGAAGGCACTGGAACAGGAGACAATCTGATGGGTGAGACATCTAAGTTAAGGAAGATAGGTGAGACAGAGCTCTGTGGTAGGCAGTAGCCCTCCAAAGTCAGGAAATGACAGTGTTGATGATACTGTGTATATTTGGTGAATGGGTTTGCTTGTTTGCTTTCTTCTGCTATATGTCTTTGGGTGTATGCATTATTTGGAGGTGAGGAAACAGGGAATAAGAGATACAGATAGGCCAGTAGGACCAAGGTTGAAGTTTACTTTTTTCTTTTCTCTTTTGTTTTCATTCTCTCTCTCTCTCTCTCTCTCTCTCTCTCTCTCTCTCTCTCTCTCTCTCTCTCTCTCTCTCTCTCTTTCTCTCTCTCTCTCTCTCTCTCTTTCTCTCTCTCTCTTTCTCCCTTCCTTCCTCCCTCTTCCCCACCTCTCTCACTTCTCCCCCACCTCTCTCACCTCTCTCCTATCTATCTCTCTCTTGCCAAAGATCACTGCAATATATCCAGATCCTATACATGAAATAATTAAAAGATTAGATTTTGATCAAAACAGAACTTACATTTGGGTATATTTCAATATTAGAAAAGAAGGATTCATCTGAAGTAATTTTATCTTAAAAGTAAAAGAAAATGCTTCCTCCAACTATTTATAAATGGAATTATGTAACCAAAGTATTTGGTGACTGTGTCTGTTTATCCACCTGCCCATCTAATCAGTTATCATGGTCATTACTACTGTAATCCATCTTTCCTTTCAAACAGTGTACTAAAGTCAATAAAGCAAGCATTTGCTAATATTAGAATACAGACAGGTGATATTTGGAAAAACACACTCTTTGAACTTAGTTTCTTGTATTAACAATGTCATCTGGAAGGTACATGTGTGACAAAGAGCATTTATGACATTCATTTTGCTAGATATGACTGTTGTAAGATATTTTAATCGACTTCTGCCTTGAGGACATGCCATCAATACTTCATATCACTAATGAAATAATTTGGTCCAAGAAAACAGGAGGGGAAATAAAATTATGTTACAATGGACAGTTTTGCTTAATTATTTCGCTGAATTCAAGATGATCGCATTTAAGAAATTAATCCTTAGGGCATTCCTTATGTAGGCACCTCAGTTTATGTAGATATTTTTGGGTACACCACATCCTTTGGAAAAATGTACACTTTCTGTGGAGGAAAATACCAATGCTTTTCTGCAGAGGAGACTTTATTTCTCTTCTCCATGCTAAGTATATAAGGATGATTTGGCAATCCTGTGAGTGAGTGTGTGTGTGTGTGTGTGTGTGTGTGTGTGTGATGGTTTCCATCTTTCAAGAAGCATAATGAAAATAGACAGTGTCATTAATGAAGTATATGTTGGAAAACAACCAAAAATGTTATTATTGACTCTTGTTTCCTTTATGTTCTCTTTCTGATATTAAAAAACAAAACATCCTGCTTCAAATAAATTGTTTAGTGTCAGCATTCACATCACATAGAGTGGATAAAACCGATGTCCCTAAAAGTAAACTGACTTAAGTCCTCGAGCAAAAGAGCAGAACTAGGATTGGAATTCGCTTCCCCATATTTTTTTAAATATATTTTATGATTTTTTTACAGAGAAGAAGGGAGAGAGATAGAGAGCTAGAAACATCAGTGAGAGAGAAACATCTACCAGCTGCCTCTTGCACACCCCCTACCAGGGATGTGCCCACAACCAATGTACATCCCCCTGACCGGAATCGAACCTGGGACCCTTCAGTCCGCAGACCAACACTCTACCACTGAGCCAAACCGGCTTAGGCCGCTTCCCCATATTTTTACCCCGACATCCCATGATTGTCATGAATTTTCCTCAGAGTCTTGATCCACGATTGACAATGGCATTCTATCCAAAAAATGTCTGAGGCGGCTGTTGGAGTCTCAGTGAGTCTGAAGTTGAATGATTCTATGGAAATGATGACAGCGTTTTAGTGTTTTGTCATTTATAACCTAGTCAGGATCCAACAGGATTTTACACTTTCCAAATAAATCTTAATGCTGGCTGCTGAAGAACCAAAATGAAACTGGAGTAGTTTTATTTACTTTATCTTACCTTTGACTGCCATGCACAAAGCATTTCTAACACCCCGCTGACATCTGCACAGGAACCAGTTCTATGGGAAATAGGTGGATTCATGGAGAAATAGTAATGCTAATAATAACAACAACAAGGTAATAATAATAATGTTACAAACAATAATAATTGTATTCATTTGCTAGCCCTATCATAACCAAGTACCATAGACTGGATGATTTATACAATCATAACTTATTGTCTCACTGTTCTGGGAGTTAGAAGTTCAAAACTAAGGTGTCCACAGGTTTGCCTTCTTTAGAAGCCTATACATTTGTTGCATTTTTCTCATCTGGTTTCTCGTGGCTGTCAAAAATTGTTGGTATATTTGGCTTAGAGAAGTATTTCCCCAGTCAGTGCTTTCATCTTTTCATGGTGTTTGACTATGTGTATGTATATCTATAAACTTACCACTTTTATATGGACACCAATTGTATTGAATATCATGCTAATAATCTCATTTTTAATTTGATTACTTCTGTAAAGACCCTAGCTCCAAATAAGGTTACATTCGGAGTTTCTGGGAGTTAGGACTTCAACACATACTTTTAAGGGTCACAATTTAACCCATAACAATAATAATGGTGACTAAAATAAGAATTTTTTTTTCTCATCATGGCTAAGAATTCCTAAACATTTACTACATAACGTACCAGATAATATGCTAAGCTACATTGAGTATACTTAATAATCACAACAACTCTGAGAGTAATATATTAGTAGGCTAATTTTAATAAAAGGAGATCAAAAAGTTAATAACTACCAAAGTAGCAAGGCAATTGTTGGCAAATGGTTGACAGTTTGCACTTTGGGGGATATTCTGCAATATCTGGAGACATTGTTGACATGCTACTGGTAGTATAGTGGCATGCTGCTAAACTTCTTACCCAACCCAGACTGTCAGTAGTGCCCAATTGACACATCTGAGTAAAGGGCACAATCCAGGTTTTCAGACAAGTCAGATGAACCCTAAGACCCAGGTTCTCAGCCACTGAAGGGATGAGCTGGGAGAATCCATAGTGGTGGCTTCTTACCAGACAGAAGCTGGTGCTCTGAGTTTGTGCGTAAGTGGTTGGGAGAGCAGTGGCTTGAAAAAAATACAGAAGAGCAGAAAAGTAAACTGTACCCACTTAATTATGAATAGTCAGCCACTGAGTATATTTTAACATATGTTTTTTTCTAGGTTTATCTAATGTTAATTCTGATGTGACTTCAGTCATATTGCATGCATAATATAATTTTTGTGTTTCACTTTTATAGTTTTACATTAGTAGGTAGTATTTCCTTCTATGTGAAATTATTATTTTCAACAACTTTATGTAGTTTTTCATACTCAGATGACTATGTCTGTATAATAAAAAGACATGGTTATTAGTTTGTATAATATTCAAACTATACAAACTAGTTAAAAATGTTCTTTCATTTTCTTTTTTTGTCTTTCCATCTTTTCTCCTTTGTACATATTTATATACTTTATTTATTATTACAATATTAGAGGCCCAGTGCACAAAATTTGTGCACAGGGGTGGAGGGTTCCCTCAGCCCAGCCTGCAACCTCTCCAATCTGGGACCCCTCAAGGGATGCCCGAGTGACCTGCAGTCCCTCTCACAATCTGGGACTACTTGCTCTTAATCACTCACTTGCCTGCCAGCCTGATAGCCCCCTAACTGTTCCTGTGCTGACCTGATTCATACCTAACTGCTCCCCTGCCAGCATGATCATCCCCCACTGCCCTTCCCTATTGGCCTGATTGCCCCCAGCTGCCTTCCCATGATTTAGAGAAGCCAATCATTTTTTCTACTTTAGCTATGTATTTTCACATGTATATTTTGTGTCACCTTCTGTTCCCTCTTAGTGTAAGTCAGAAAAGATCCATGTGGCTTGTATGTACCCTGTTCACGTTACATATTTTACTATTTTCCTGTCAAATGCAGTCATTCTGGGTTGAGATCAATTTATTGTTTTTCCCATCATTTACTCATTTTGTATAATTTATCATAATAAATGTAATGCAGGGTATTAGCCACATGCAGATTTGGTATTCTCTCCATCCTGAAACCTCACTGCACTAAGGGAAAAAGATGGTGAAATCACTATTTTCCCAAATGCCAAAGGGTCAAATGAGGAGAAAAGAGCAAACTAATTTTTTCAACATGTGTTTCAGGGGAATACAGGTGGAGGAGTTGAAACCATCACAGAAGGGGGAAGTGAAGATATAGTGACTTCTGGGAGGAAGGTTATTAAGAAATTGGGCAATTTGCCCTGCAGAACCCCCAAGGGGCTCATAATTTGGAGGAACCATGAAGAAGGTGTGAACACAGGGATATTCTTTGTATATAGTATGTCTTATTTTATAGAGCAGTTGGCATCTCTCAGTTTCCCCTTCATCCCATTGACAGTCCCAGGAGATTGCCCCTTCCTCTCCTACTGACTCTCCTGGCCAGACATAAGAAGCTTGTTACGTAGACATATTTAATCAAAATATCTAGAGAGGGACATACTGGTCAAAAAGTGAAGCTGAGATGAGGAAGATGTGGGACAGGGAAAGAAAAGTGGAAAAGTAATGGCCTATAGTCTGTGTTATAGGTCATTTGCCTCATTATTCATCCTAGTCACAACATTTAGGAAGCATGGTCTATGCATTCCAAAGCAAGACCTTAGAGGGCGCTTCTGTAGAGAAATGGAAGGATCCCAATAAGGGCCTCCATGTGTAGATCCTCCTGACAATGTGAGACTGATGTCTGTAAATGATAAACTGAGGGTCCCTGCCATTGATATCCCTCCCCATGCATAAGTTTTAGTATTCTATTGAATGGAAACCCAAGAATCACCAAATATTTGAGGAAATATCAATATTTTAACATGAGAGAGAATGATACAAACAAACAAACACTAATAAAATGTGAAGAGCACATAATAAAAAAAAATCTTTAAAATAATGAATGCTTCATACATCAAAAATTACACACACACACACACACACACACACGTGTATTTGGGCATCTGGAACTCATTTTTGTTTATTTAATGTCACCAATCTTGTAAGCACCCCTGCCCACTAATGCGGTTGGCACCAATGCTCTATGGTTTATGACTGTTTAGGAATAAGTGTAGTCAGCTCTCGGCATTATCAGCTTATCCACTTTCTGGTGCTCAGTCGGGGGTAGGGTGAGCGGTGCCAGCTGGAACTCAGCACACAGAATGCATCCACTATCAATAAATTACTTTTCAGCCGCTCGGTGTCTGCCAGTGAAGTGCCCTACAGTAGTGGATTGAAATGAAGTGGAGAATAGAATTTGGCAATATACTCTTTTCTAACAACAAAACATGAAACTTGTTAATATCCCTCACAAATTCAGGGTTATTTGGTGCTAGACCTCACAAACAACTAAAATCGCATTTCTTCCACGTGCATTTCCTATCATTAAAAAGATATTCATTTGTTTTCAGATATGAAAAATATCCCCTCATGCTTCACTTCCAGTCCTTTTTCATAATTGGAAGAGAAGACTTGGCATTGAGTGGTGGCTTTAAGAAAAGCCAAATCTCAGGACCAAGTATGAGAGAATAAGCTATAACTCCCATTTTGGTGTCATCTGGCCAGCCTGTTAAGTCACCCCACCTTATTGGACCTCAGTTTCTTCATCTACAAAAAGAACGGGTTGGGTGAACTAAATAGTTTCCCAAGGTGGAACAGTCTACTAGTGCACTGAGATTATTTGTTCAGGGTCCCAATATATAAATGACAATATCATAATAATGATAAAACTGGAAAGCTTAGGAAATTATTTACTTTAAAAAATAAAATAATTGGATTCAATTTTCTACTTTAAAAAACATTTTGTTTGAGATAAGAATAATAAGAGAACACCTCAAGTTGACTCACAAAAAAAATGGGACTTTATTATAACAGTATTTAGCTCTTAATTTCAGAGACCCTCAAGAGCCAGGATGTGCTGCCATTGGGGATATAAGAACTTAAACATTGTCACTGACCAGACATTTTCATCATCTCAAGCAATCTCTATGCTGTCTCTTCTTTTCATAACCCAGCTCTTTTTCCTGCCTTGCACTTTATCAGTTCTCATGTGGCTGGCTCACCTTTTTATTCTTCATGGAACCTGAATGTTTCTGCAACTTAGTTCACAATCTCACTAGAGGGAAATATTTAGATACGGTTAAGCTAATGAAACTTTTTTATAGGGCCTTTAGGCTGAACTAGAAGAATTTAAGAGTCAGTGATTAGACATTCTGATAGTTTCTTGATGAGTATATCTAGAATTAAAATTTCTGAAATTGCGTAAAATCTGAAATTTACCTGATCTAGGCCTGCAGTCAATAGAGTGACATTGTTAGTTTTGTTCTTCCTGAGTTGTAATGATTACAGATTATTGTAGTAATGTATAATTTTCCATTTTTACCCAAATAGGTATTCCCATTGGTGATTCTTATAAATGTGGTTATTTGTCATGCAAACAGAATAACTGAGAAAGCCCAAAGGCAATGATCCCTACTCTTCCTTTGGCCTTGGGAATTTTACAAATCATGAGACAACTTCTACAAAAGGGCTATATCAGTTGGTTTTTTTCTTCAATTTAGCAGGTAAGTTGTACCAAGCATGGTGTTTGACACTAGTGACGCCCAGATGTGGGGACTGAACTATTCTTTTTTGTTGTTAATCCTCACCTGAGGATATTTTTCCATGGATTTTTAGAGAGAGTGGAGGGAGGGGGAGAGAAAGAGGGAAACATCCATGTGAGAGAGACACGTTGATTGGTTGCCTCCTGCACTCACCCCGACCAGGGCTGGGGTCCAGACCATGTTTGCAATCAAGGTACCTACCCTTGACTAGAATCAAACCTGGTACCCTTCAATCAACAGGCCAATGCTTTAACCACTGAGCAAATCATCTAGGGTTGAGCTATTCTTAAGAGGTCTACAACCCAATAGTAGAAATAGACAAAATAAACAACTTCCAAGTGTTATTGTAATTATAGTAATACGCTTTAATAATGGAGCTACTGAGAAACCTTTAGAGAGTGGTTTCCTAAAGAAACAATGTGGGAGTTGTATCCCAATAAAGGAGGTGAGTTCTGCAGGGTGAAGAGTGTAGGGGAATAAACACTGTGGATAGAAGCATGACAACATGAACAGGGATGGCCATACACTGCTAGGAAAAGGATGAAGTCAGTTTTGTCATTGCAAGGATGGTTTTGGGGGTCAGAGACAACAAATGGCCCCTAGGAGCCTTTAGATAATTGAATTAAGGAAATATCTAAGGAGAACCCAACAAGGATGTCCGCTTTGGAAAGCCTTAATCTTCTGGCTATGGATTTTCTGTCAAAATGTAACTACTTTTAATGAAACAGGAGCCCTTTGTGTGTTCTTTCACCTCGGAACTAGTCTACCAGTCAACTTTACTGATGTATGGTAGTTGCCACAAATCCTGGTCAGCTTTGCTTTTTTGAGTTGGAGGTTAAGTAACCCTGTGGTTGGTAGGAAGGAGTTGCTACCTGTAAACTCAAAACAAGCCCTAGCTGGTTTGGCTCAGTGAAAGCCAGTAAGAAGCTCTTGTGCTTGTGTGGGAAGTTGGGTGATAGCAGGCAAGGCCCAGTCTGGGAGGGGCCTCATTGAAATACAGACTTGGTGCTTATTGACCCTTTGAAGCTCCCTTACTCAGATTGGACTGGAGATATTATGCTCACAGCAGCCCACAGTAGCAAATAACCTCAAAAAAGTGGGACTGTAAATATGTCTTTAAAAACATTTTTCTCCCATCTGCCCTTTCTTGCACAGTGATGGGTAAATAGTAGGACTCCATAAATGCTTGTCAAATTGATGGTATTGGCAGCTCATTCACTTTATTCTAATTAAATTCCTCTCTCTAGGTGTAAAATGACTTTTCACTGAGCACATTTCCGATGGAAATTTTTAGACTAAGACAATGCAGCCACAGAATGAACTCAAATCACATTTGGTTTGATGAGTGCATTTTATTATCTGCTGTTTGCTAGCAATTAGATAGCAAAACTCAGAAGCCTTTATAAACAAAAGGCGGATTAAGGTAGGGAGGGCTCCTCAGCTACTTGCAAGGCTTCTCAAGGCCATTCAGATGAAAGGTTTGGTCTTGTTCTGCTTGTTTTGCTTTGTTGTGAAATATTCTCCAGAGCATATCTGTCCTCTCAAAGGAAGTTGGTAAAAGTGGCATTTGAGTATTTTAGAAGAAAGCCTCAGGACATGTAAATAGACTCTCCTTTAGCCAGAGAAGAGCCAGCATTGGAAGATGTTCTTGCTTACAACCCACTTTGATCACCTCCTCAAAAGGTCTCCATTTCAGCTTAGCTGGTAAATCTCCAAAGCTCATATGTATTTTGTCACAGCTCTGTGTGAAATATTATGTAATTAAATCTTACATTACATCAGTCCGGCTGCATAATAAAGAGTCATCTGGTTAATTTTGGTTTCCAAATGTGCTTTATAACCAACTCAGAAAAAGTATTACATGTGATTCATGCCACAAATTGTTATGTAGGCATGTACTAGCATATTTATGGTATTATACTGCATGCCAAATGATGCAATAAATTCTAATATGGCCATGCTAATTTCCCTTGTGTTGACAATGTGAAGTTCTAAGCATTATTCTTTAATCAGAACACAACTAGTTCACTGAAATCATAAAGTGAACTTCTCCCAAATATGCTTGCTTTCTTCCTTTTTTCCCCCCTCTCAAATAAATTAGCTCATTAATTCTTCAACATGTCAGTAGACACAAAAAATGTATATAAAATATTGTGCATATGGATAGATAGAAATTTCACAATTAAGTAACAAAAATGGGGGTTCAGGGAAATTCTGAAACAAATATTACTTAAATGCTTAATTGTCTTTGATAATATTCCAAGTAAAATTGTTAGAAAAAATAATACCAGGAAACAAATGACCTGGGTATGGAGAGCCCATGGGATTTGGTATGGTATTTTTTCAGGCTGTTCAGAGCAAACAAACAAACAAATTAAACAGGGTGAGGGTATTAAAGAGTTATTTCACTGTAAAATGGGGGGGGGGAAGTGTTCTTAATTTTGTTCTTTTTCCAAAATTTAGATATGATCTAGAAGAGAAAAGTATTATTAATTGTTCTTATATTAGGTTCTAGCTATTGGGCTATTTCCTTTAACTGCATTATTTATAAACTCACTGTGGTTGGCTTATTTTTTTTTTCTTTTTCATTTTCTTGTTTTCATCAGGAAAAAAATAAACCAAAGCAAAACAAAAATCTAGTGTTAGGCCAAGCATCTACATTATGATACAGGTGTAACTCTTGAGTAGCTTCCCAGAAAATAGATGTCTAACAAGCTCAGTGAACAGTGGACTAGATTCCAAGTTCATGATTAGACAGCCATTAAAGTTACCTAAATTATATGTATATGTTTATCAGCATCAAATTATCAGCTCATTTATTTCTTTAAGAGTCACAGAACTATTGTCAGCAGTTCCTCAAATATGCTGAAATGATGGCCCTAGGGATAGAGGCTTGAGTATTTGCAAGAGCTTTTCCAACTCATTAGGACTTCAGCCTACTGTCTATAGGGAAAAAGTAATGTGGATTATAATATGAATGGTTCTTCCTGGAGTTGTGCAATGCAATATAGCACTCTGCTTATAATTTTGTCAATCCCAAATCCATGCAAGAAAAACAGTCCAAGTGAAAACACAGAACTTGTGATGCTAATAGAACCTCCAGGAAATATTTCTAATATGTATTTTGTCAACTCTAAGGCCCTTCGCTACAGAAATTTTAGGTTCTCTGGGCTTAATGAACTACAAGCAAAGATCAGGGGCAGATGTATTGACCAGATTTGGTTGACTTGAAATAAGATCCTAAAAGATTAATTCACTTATTAAGTATTATATATGTGTATACATATGTAAACATTGATAAAAAAAAACAAAACTGTATACTTAACAATTGTGCACCTTATTATATAAGCTACAGGCCTACACAAACATTTTCATAACAACTACATTAACAACTGCAACAAATTTTTGCCATGCTAGTACAAATAAATTATTTCTTTTCTATAAGTTTGGAAGTTTGAAAGTTTGAAAAAGTTAAACATTCCTAGGCATTATTTTAGTCACTAAAGGTACAATTGTGAAGGGAGGAAAAAAAATAGATGAAATCCATCTATCTTTTCAGAGATCTCACATGCTGGGGGAAGGGGAGGATTAGTGCAAATAAAAACAAAATAAACTAACAAACAAGTAAAAACAAACTCATAGATTCAGAGAACATACTGATAGCTGTCAGACGGGAAGGGGGTTGAGGGCTGGATGAGAAAGATGAAGGGATTAAGCAAAACAAAAACTCATAGACAGAGGCAACAGTGTGAAGATTACCTGGGGGAATAAAGGGGGTAAGAGGAGGAAGAAGAGGGTATTGGGGGGAGGTGTTAATCCTAATGGAAGGAGTCTTGACTTTGGGTGGCTAACACACAATACAATTTACAGATGAAGCATTATACATGAAATCACTATAATTTTATTAACCAATGTTACCCCAATATATTCAATAAAAATGTGTACTTTTATACAATACTAGATGCCAGATGCACAAAATTTGCATACGGGGCAGGGCAGGGGGCATTCTGCCTCAGCCCAGCCTGCACCCTCTCACAATCTGGGACACCTTGCTCCTAACTACCTGCCTGCTCACTCCTTACTGCTTGGCTTGCTGCTCCTTAGCACTGCCATGGAGGTAGTAGAGGCTCCTGCCACCGCCACTGTGCTCACTAGCTGTGAGCCTGGCTTCTTGTTGAGCAGCACTCCCGCTGTGGAAGCTCACTGATCACCAGAGGGCAGCTCCTGCATTGAGCACCTGCACTCTGGTGGTCAGTGCACGTCATAGTGACTGGTTCTTCTGGTTGTCTGGTTGTTCCACCATAACAGTTGCTGGGCATATATATATATATATATATATATATATATATATATATATATGGTAAAATTTACATAAAGAAAAGGCCAGATAAGAAGAAAGCTCCAAAGAAGGACACCTAACACTACTGGGTGTAACAAGAAAGGCTTGATTTGGCCCCCAATCTATCCTCTGCCCTTCTCTTTCTGTCTTGCTCTTGATCAGTAAGAATGGCCTCTCCTGAACTCTCATGCTTCCTAACGTCTGTTGGTTTTGCCCATGGAAGGCAGCAGGCCAGAAAAAAGGCAGAAGAGAACATTCAGGATGTGCCTCTGCCTTCTTTCCTGCTTTGCTGTGGCTCTGGAAGTGGCTTAGTTCCCCTCTGGATACTGTCGGGTGTTTCTGTGCCTGATTTATTTCACTTGGCATAATACTTTCTAGGTCCATTCATATTGTCACAAGTGGCAAGATTTCATTCTTTTTATGACTAATAGTCCATTGCACCTAGGTACAACTTCTTCTTTATCCATCTATCTATTGATTGCTTCCATTTCTTGGCTATTGTAAATAACGCTCAGTGAACATAGGGGTGTGTATGTCTTTTTAAATTAGTGTTTTGGATGTCTTTGGATAAATACCCAGAAATGGAATGTTTGGGTTATATGGCAGTTTCATTTTTAGTTTTTTGAGGAAACTCCATACTGTTTTTCACAGTGGCTGTGCCAGTCTGCTTTTCCACCAACAGTGCATGAGGGTTCCCTTTTCTCCACATCATCTCCAACACTGTTGTTTGTTGATTTATCTATGATAGCCATTTTGACAGGCTTGAGGCAATATCTCATTGTGGTTTCGATTTGCATGTCCCTGATTATTAGTGATATTGAACATCTTTATATGTGCTTGTTGACTACCTGTACATACATCCTTTTTGGAGAGTTGTCTATTCATGTCCTCTGCCCACAAACTGTGTAGGGACTTTATAAATACTTAAAACTTTTGTGGAAAGCGGTATATAAATGAATAGTGAGAATATAATACTTTTGTACAGAATCGCAAATACATCCTATGGGAGATACATTGCATGTAAATTAGCTTAAGAGAAGCAAGGAAATTTTGGTACCCTAGGGTTATCTATAAAAGAGTTGAAATTATATTAATATAGCAAAGTGGTTAAAAGCAGGATCTGTAAAAATAGACAAAATTGAATTCAAAGCTGGACTTTGATGGTTGCTTCCTATGTAACCATGGTTATATTAATGAATCCTCCTTGTTGGGGAGCACAAGAGATTTGGTTGGAAAATTATAAGAGAACATTCTGAGAAAAGGGAAGGGTATGAAAGTCCACCTGCCTTGTCTATCGGAATTCTGATTTAGGGGAGACTTAGGGGAGTGTCGAAGGCAGCGCCCCTAATTACTCTGTGACCTTTCCAAACAAGCCTGCATGTGCAGACCCCAGGTGTTTATTGGAATCCTCAATATTAATCTTTGGGTGCCCTTGCTTAAAGGACACTACAAGCACATGTGTCCTCCCAAGATTACATCCCCTACTGATTGTATCTTAAAGGTAAACTTTATCTCAAACTGCTATTACAATAAAAGGCTAACGAAGCAGGCAATAGAGGCTGCTTGGCTTCTTGAGCCAGGCAACCCCTTAGCCCTCTCTTTCACTGTGAAACTGTGTCAGAGTAATCTGTTCATCTGTCATTCAGGGGTTGCTGATCAGCCCCGGCACCTTCTAACCTCAAATTTTTCCATTATCTGGACTAGGGCCCTAGCTTCAGAGTCTGATGATTAAATAAGTTTAGCAATATAGTTGTTTAGTATCGAACCAGACTGTCAAGTGTAATTGCTATTATTTTTGCTAAAAATGAAGTGTTGATAAATAAATGCCAATAATATTATATATCCTAAGTAAATATCATAGATCTTAAGTAAATATCATTTAAAACCACATCAATATATAGAAATGTTTATGATAAATGTTAGGCAAGGAGCTAAATAATGTCGTATCAGGATTGCTCTCCTCTCCCTTTTTATAGTTGTCCATATATCCAACTAAACCTCTTAAAGTAAGGATTGGAGATTTGGGGAGATATTTCTTTTATAATATAGTTAACATCTTTATGCACCTTCTTTTGAACATTTTTTAAGTAAAAACATTTGCCACCTCCTAAATGATACTTCATAATATAGGGTTGATTATAAAAAATCAGAATGTTGATTCTATACTTCAGTTATGGCTGACAGATAATTCTGGATGATTAAAACAATAAAGTGATACCATAAAAATGTTCAGAGTTGAAAATAATGCCACATAATTAGCCTCATCTAAATCAGAAGTGCATTGCTTTCATTCACCATTTGTATAATTTTAGTGGACTTCTACCATACAGTTTTCAATGAATTTTGTTCTCAGAATAAAAGCACAAAAGTGATTTGGAAATATCTCAGAGTTGAAACAGAAAGCTTTAGTTTACAATACCGTACCTCACATTATGTCAAAGATAATTTCAAGTAGAACTCATGAAATATTTCAAATAGTTGCATTTGCAATGTTGGAGCTGAGGCCTTTGGAAACACAAATAATATCACAGCCTTAAAGATGTCTTTAACTCAGTCCAATTAAAGTAATTCAGTTGCTATATTGTGGCGATTTAAATCATGTTCTTATTTTGTTAATGTTGGCACTATCTGTGTAATCATAGTCATACAAATTCCGTGATATTACCCAATAGTATTTTTTATTTTATTTTAAGATGTGTAGAGATGAAAGTACCTATAAAAGAAGGTGAAAATTTGAGCCCATAAGTTATTTTCACAGTAGATGAAATGGTACATGAAATAGCTCCTGACTCTATCCTCATTTGTGATATTCGATGAATATGGATTAGCTACCCTCAAATCTAAGATAAATTATAGGAATAAATTCAGGGTGGATGTGTGGTGTGCAATCCATACTGAACTGCTTGCACGAAATGACCTCAAAATGGTGATGGAAGGAGACTTGGCTTTGTGGTGGTAAATACACAATACAATATACAGATGATGTGTTGTAGAATTGTATACCTAAAACCTGTATAATTTTATTAACCAATGTCACCCCAATAAATTCAACAAAAAAAGAAACTGCTTTCAACTTTGTGTGGCTAGAAATAGTTCTTGCACCAGTGTTTTCCACCCCCAATTATATAGAACCTGTCATTAGAGATATTGAGGAATGGATGAGGAAACAATTAGTCTAGAATAGACTTCAGAAGAGACATTTATTTCAAATCTCAAAGAAAAAAATCTAATCTGTATAGTCTCACAGAATCATAATTTTATTAACAATTTAATGATTTCTCTTGTTTCTCTGATTGTCCTTGTTTACTCATCAGTTATTCCTATTGGACCATGAACACCATGGGGACAGATGCTATATTTTGAATTTCTACACATCCAATATCTGGTATTCAGTGGATAATAATGAATGTTTTGTTAAATTGAATATGTAATATAACATTCTCTAGAGCATTGAAAAATATAGAACATGCTCTCATTCCACACAGTTGATCTTTTTTTATTAATAATCTTATGGGTCAAGATTTTCAAGATGATAAAACTTACATATAAAGATATTCCTGAGATGCAATGCAGAAGAAAAGCCAGTCCTTGGCTATTTTAAAACATTTCTTGTAGAAAATTAAAGTCTAATGAATTTGTAAAAGTCAACATCAATACTTCTTTGGGTAAAATAAGAGGCTAAAAGAGAACTAGTTTAAATTGTTTTACACAAGAAGACATAGCTAGCTAATGACATACATTAGCCTAATAGGTATAAACTATAGCTCTTTGCACTTGATACAGGCAACAGAAATCTAGCAGGATGTGATGTCTTTCACTAAATGTCTAGGAATTGAAGGAGATCATTCTGTCAACTAATGAATCTACAGTCCCCAAAAATGTGCACAATATTATAGCTAAATGCATATATACACTTGTATTTGTATTCATCAACATACATCAAATAATATATGTAGAAGCATGAATGAATTATTTCCTCACATAATGGTTTATTTTTAGTATTAATTTTTTATTTAAAATTAAATTTATTGGAGTGACATTGGTTAATAGGGTTATATAAGTTTCAAGTGTACATTTCTATGACACATGGTCAATATATTTCATTATGTACCCACCACCCAAAGTCAAATCGTCTGTCACCAAACATTTGGTCCCCTTTATGCTATATTATCCCTCCCAATCCTTTCCCTCTGGTAACCACCACACCATTGTCTGTAGTTATGAGTTTCAGTTTTATATTCCACATAAGAGTGAAATTAGCCAAAACTAGTTTGGCTAAGTGGATACAGAGTCAATCTGTGTACTGAAAGGTCCCAGGTTCGATTGCAGTCAAGAACATGTACACTGGTTGGGTGTGTACAGGAGGCAGATGTTCAATGTTTCTAGCTTTCCATCCCTCTCCCCTCCTCTCTGTAAAAAATCAATAAAATATATATATTTTTAAAAAGAGTGAAATCATATGGTTCTTAACTTTTTTTGACTGACTTATATTCTTAGCATAATATTCTCAAGGTTGTTGCAAATGACAGTATTTCATCTTTTCTTATAGCTGAGTAGTATTAAATTGTATTCTCTCATTTTCAAGAATAGCTTGAAGGACCCAGATCCCTTTGAGACTCTATAATTTCTTTGACCATATAAAGATGGAAAATGTTTTGATTTCAGTCTATTATATATATATTGCTAGACTGAGTCAGGCTAGCAGTATTTTGTTAAGTTTTCATCCCAGTGTCACTATCCCTTTTAATTACATTCCAATGACAATTATTGAAAGGGACTGGCTGCTGATGTCTGGGAATTCCTTTTCTTGACTTTAAATTATCTAACAACAGATCCAATTCTTCCTGTTAATATATTTTGTTGCCTCTATTTTTTGTCCTTTTAAAATTATTTTTCATAAGGAAGTCTTAATCATATTTAAAAATATAAATAAGACCATGCCGTTACCTGGCATTAACTAATAAGAATCTCAATATCTATTGAACATAAAATAATATCTAAACTCCTTATCAAGCCAACAAGTTTTCGTATTATCTTGAAACCATCAAACTCAAATTTGAGCCATTTTTTCTTCTTTCACTAAATTTTAGTTTTTCAATTTTCCTTTCAATTTTTAAAATAACACTATTTTTTGTTTGTTTTAAATACTTTGTGCCTACTCTTTATTTATCTCAAAATTTCATGGTCCTTTTATTTTATAACTCTTTCATTGATGTTTTTTATTGCTCTTTTTTTCAAGTCTTTCAAATTAAATCTCTCCTAGTAGCATTCTCTAATTAATCTCCAGCAGGTAGTATTTTATTTATTAATATCATAGTATTCATTTTTCACTGTCTAATTGCATGAATGTTAGTTGACATTTTTTTCTTCACTAAATATTATTTCCTATGGGGTCAGGGGTGATCTATTCAGCTTATATTAGCGCATATATATATATATATATATATATATATATATATATATTTTTTTTTTAAATATATATTTATTGATTTTTTACAGAGAGGAAGAGAGAGGGATAGAGAGTTAGAAACATCGATGAGAGAGAATCATCTGATCAGCTGCTTCTTGCACACCCCCTACTGGGGTTGTGCCCACAACCAAGGTACATGCCCTTGACCGGAATCGAACCCTAGACCTTTCAGTCCACAGGCCAACACTCTATCCACTGAGCCAAACCGATGTCAGCTATATTAGCTTATATAAAGCATTAGTAAATATTGCTTGATTTAATGAGTAATAGACTGAATGAATCATTGTGGTACATACTCAATAACCAAGCTATCATAAAGATTTCTGAGGGATGATATATATGTAAATCAGGATTTACACATTGCTACAGTGACAGAGGTGTGAAATTGAACTCCAACTTCTAATCATCCACTGTATTCTGCTCCATTACTGAGAGAGTATTTATTGGCCAACAAAATGTCCGTGATCCACACAATATAAATTATCTTATTTTAAAATATATTTGTATTGATTTCAGAGAGGAAGGAAGAGGGAAAGAGAGATAAAAACATCAATGATGAGAGAGAAACATTGATTGGCTGCCTCCTCCATGCACCCTACTAGGGATCTAGTTCACAACCTGGGCCCATGCCTTGACTGCTAATAAAACTGTGACATTCAACCACTGAGACACACTGGTCAGGATATAAATTCTCTTTTAATGTTATTCTCCAATGGATTATTTTTGAAAAGGTCATAAATAATTTTGCTCTGAAATTAAGAAAGGTTTTATTATATTTCTATAAAGGACTTGTTAATATTCCTTAGGAATGTATGCTAGATATAATGTGCTTAAATAGATTTATCTTAATCAATGGATAAAAGAAAGCTATCACTCCTAAAAAGCTGCTGAAGTTGATTTTTCCACTTTGTTAAGAGTTATATACACTACATGTATAACATCCTTTTAGGAAATAAGATGCCTGTCTTGCTTGGGCAAGACTGCTTAGGACACAGTAGCTTAAGAAGATTTTCTGAGGACCCAGAAAGAAAATCAGACTCTTTCCTTACCTAACACTGAGAGCATGGGACAGAGAGGAGCAAGGGGGCATTAATTGAATGCTGGCAGCTCCTTGCTATTCCAAAAGCTGCAAAGAAGAGAAAATTTGTGTATGCCTGCACCCTAATGCATAATGCAAAATAATGACAGCTGCAGTTGGTGAAAGAGTACAAAGCCCCAGAAAGCTATGAAAGAACTTTTTTGAAAAAAGATTCATCTTCCAAGAAAATTCAAATGATACTAGTAAATGTCTCATGGTGCATTGAGGAAGATATGTTTATTTCAATATATTGTAAAAAATGAAGTTTACTTTGATGTAGGAATTTATAAATACTTAGTGAATACATATACTGAAGTCTATTTTAACCAGTCAAGTGTGTACCCATTGATTCATCTATCTACTTACCCATTCATCTACTTATTTAGTTGTAAAACATACTTTTTGAGAGGTAATTTTATGTGGGGGACTGGATTAGATGATAGAACACCATATTAAGCAAAAATACTAGGTTTATACCTCTATAGAAGATTATAGTAATAACCCACACTATAAGATATTCTAAGATAGATACATATTTACTCCATTTGTCTGACATCCCTTTCTTTAGAAAACTGCCATTCTCTCATTCCATGTGTTCTAATTGGGCTGACAATCTTAACAACCTATTTAGCTCTGTGAAGAGATGGACCATGATATAGGACCTAGTAAAACTGACTCTGTATATCCCTGCTTATAATTGTTCATTTAAGTCTCAATTCAAGGGCAATTTTATTACGGAAGCCAAACCAAGCAGAGAGCAGTCTTCTCAGAAGTTGATCTACAGTAATTAGATAAGGCGCTCTATTTTTACAATGCAATTTCTAAGACTGAGGAGCCTGACTATAGAGCTATGACTTTTTTTAAATGGCTATATATGAAAAGTTTGTCTTCTGAGTGAAACTGGGCATCACTAAGCAAAAAAGAAAAGGCAGAGAAATCCCTTGTCTCTTTGTGGCCCAGTACCATACCGTGAAATGAAGGATTCCCTACCTCCCTCTCTGAATCTGTGAGTTACATTGTCATTCTTCCTAGAAAAACAATGGCATCTTATATAATAACTTTTTCAATTATACCTCAATGTAGTTAAAAATTATATTTAATTTACAATTTTGAAAAGCTCCAAAATTTATCTAGCAAGATAAAAAGGTAAAATCTCAATTTATTTCTTTTCTTTTTTTTTAAATGTCTACATAGGCATTACATTTGAACTTGAAAGTTTCATTGATAAAGTCACAATGATGTTTTGGCACTACTATTTGTTTCTTTCTCTTTTTCTGTTTTTTATTTGTTTAATTATAGGAATGTAGGTGGAGTATTCTTTATGTATTACTCCAGTATATTTTTAATTTGTTTTATGAAGTAAATTTACACACAGTGAAATGGATAGTACTTACAAATACTCTCTCTCTCTCTCTCTCTCTCTCTCTCTCTCTCTCTCTCTCACACACACACACACACACACACACACACATGCACACATGCACACACATACATGTGCACTCACTTGTTAATCACAACCTCAACCAAGCTATAAGATGTTTGCATTATCTATTTAAGAAATTTCACTTCTGCAGCTTTCGGCAAAGCTTGCCCCTCTGAAAGCTGTGGTATTCTTATTTCTATCACCTTCCTTTGGCTCTGCTGTTCTTAAATTTCATAAAAATTGAACCATATACTATTTACTCTTTTTAAAAATATATATCTTATTGATTTTAGAAAGAAAGGGAGAGGGAGAGAGAGAGAAAAAAAACACACACACATTACTGATCAGAGAGAATAATTGATTGGCTGCCTCCTGCACACCCCATACTGGGTATGGAGCCCAAAACCCAAGCATGGGCCCTTGCCTGGAATCGAACCCGGGACCCTTCAGTCTGCAGGCCGAATCAGCTATGGTGGAACACAGGTGTTTTAAACAGTCTTCTTCAAGTTTGTCTGAGCATATGTTTTCATTTCCTTTACATAAGGATCTATGATAGATATAATAATGGCTTCTTAACATATCCACCTCTAGTCCCCAGAAAGGCAAGTTAATTCCCTGGCAGAGGGGAATTCAGGTAGCAGGTGGGATTAATGTTACTAATCACCCAATGGCAAAGCAGGGAGAAGGGTCTGGAGACCCAGGTGGGCCAAAATAGGTGATCTGAAGCGTCCTTAAGCAGGAGAGGGAGGCAGCAGTCAGGGCAGAGTGAAGTGAGCAGAGTAAAATGAGCCTGGCTCTGCTGGCTTTGGAGGTGGAAGGGAGACAAGGACAAGCCACATTCCAAATGACTTCTGGGAGCTGCAAAAGGCATGAGAATTAATTTCCAAAGGAGCCTCCAGAACAGGAAGACACCCTGGTATCCCCTTGATTTTAGCCCAGGGCAACGCATTTTGTTTTGACTCCTAAACTCCAGAGCGGTAAGATGCGTTTTTCTTTAAGGCATTCTATTTGTGATAATGTGCTGTAACAAAGACAGGAAAGTAATACAGTATCATGAATGGGGAGGTTAATACATGGGGTAGGTATATAATTAACTTCCTTATGAGCTACCATGTTTGTCCAAAGCATATAGCAATTCATATTCACTCCCTGGAGCAACGCATAAGAATTTAGGTGCTCCACACCTGGCCTGTAGCTAGTGCTGTCTGCCTTCATGTTTTGAGCCATTTTCTTGGGCGTGAAGTGTTATCAATTGCAGTTTAATTTGTTTGCTGACTAATGATACTGGGTACATTTTCAGGTACATCTTCACTGCCCATTCTATTATTTTCTTCTGGGAAATGTCTGTTTATGACCTTTGCCTATTTTTAATCACGTTGTTTGTATTTTTATGCTTTTGTTGTAAGAGTAATTATTATATTTAGGATATAAATTGTTTGTCATGTATAGGTATTGTGAATACATTTGTTTTTCTGATCTGTGCCTTGTTTTTCCATTTTCTTTATGACATCTCTTGATGAGCAGAAATGTTTTATTTTATTTTTTTTAATTTGAGTCCAATTTATCTTTTTAGTTTAATATGTAGAGCACTTTGTGTCCTGGCTATAAAAATATTTGCCTAACTCAGAGTCATGATATGAATTATTCTTTTATTTTTCTGCTAGAAGATTCATAGTTTTAGTTTTTTCTTCCTCTTTTTGTACGTGATGTGAGGTAAGGGTCAAGCTTTACTATAAAACCCCCAAAAGTTTAATACCATTTTATGTGCCCATGGATCTAACATAATTCCCAAATTACGCAACCATATTCATTAGTGAAGTATATTATTTGATCATTATTTAATTTTGGAAAATGTTCTTTTTTAAAAAAATAAATAATACTATATTATTTTATGGATCTAAAAAAGAATCCTATCTAATAAAGAAGGAATTTACTAATTGACCATCACACCATCACAAGATGGCAGCACCCACAGCCACAAGATGGTGGTGTCCAGTCTCCTCAGCCCAGCCTCATCCAGTCTCAGTCCCCTAGATGATTGGGCTGGCAGGGGAAAAACCCCCGCCCCCAATGCACAAATTTCATGCACAAGATAACTGAGATGTTGAGTGACTGGACCAAGAACACACATGTAGTAAATGGCAAAATGAGGATTAGGTCCAGGTATTTCTGAATCCACAGCCTATGCTCTTAGGCCGTTTGCTATGTAAATTTCTATATGGGGAATCTATTAGAACTAGTACCCCTTTAAAGTCATAAAACTTGAAGTGATTGTTTCAAGTGTCTGTGTATATATGTAATCTGTATGAGTAATGCACGCACGTTTGTATGTCCAAGTGTGGTATAGGTCTAAGGATGGCTCAAAGGAAGGTCTTATGTACGCAAGCCTACTAGATTTTTATTTTTTTAAATACAGGGTATTGAAATAATATAAATATACCTCTTAATATATCAAAGTGAACTAGTATTTAATAGAATGATCTATACACGAAGACAATTTGTAGAAAAGCAAACAGCAATTTGATATATAAGTGACCTGTTGGGATACAGACTAATAATATCATTTACAGGCAAACAAAACCAATGGAACAGGATAGCTTTCTTCTGCCCCTGCTTTCCACTGCCCACTTTCTTCCCAGTCACCTCAGTGCTCCCCTCTGCTTAAGGCACTACACTGGGACTGACAGCTCTGGAATTTTCCAGTGGAACTGCTTTACACCTCAACTTCCCCTTAATTTTGGCCAATTGGGAGCCATGATAGAAGATTGAGGGATCTTTCATTCATCTCTGAATAAAAGAAAACCTTCTTTCAATGTTACCCTAAATATAGGACATTCTCCTTTCAGTTTCCCTTAACAGCTATTCAGTTATCTCTTTGCTCCAGGGGTGGTTAAAGCCTTAGGGCAATGCATTATTCTTTGTGGTATAACTTAAAACTTTCTACATATGTTCCTCAGTGTCTTCATCAAGATGTTTTTAACACTTTGTCTATATTAGTATTCCACCTGCTTCTTTCCAGGATGCTAATATACATATACAGTGGGACATCATTTCTCAAACGTTTCCCCATCTGGAACAATTCACTTCTCAACCAGACAACCCTTTCATGCTGATATCTGTATGATCAGTCACGCATCTCTCAGGTGACAAACAAAAGAGAGAATGTGCAAATATGGGTCAGTTTACACTGTTAAAATCTCAGGAGATTATGAATGTTCACCTATTTTGTTTTGAGTTTTTTTGCTTTTTTGCTGTGTAAATTTTAAATTGTTATATTTTTACAGTTTTGGTTTTTTTTACTAAACATTTCCTTTCCTTTTTGCTAAATTTTCATTTCTATTACATGCCCTTTTTGTTTTTAAAGTATCTATAGATTAAGCAGTACAATACACACGTGCTGTATATAAGAAAGGTTAAAACAGTGAATCATTTGGGGATCTGGAATGGATTAATTCAGTTCACATTATTTCTAATGGGGGGAAATGATTCGATTTTCAAACAGTCTTCTGGAATGAATGAAGTTTGAGAAATGGGGTTCCACTATATGTTTTATAAACCTATTGTTTCCTGCTTTACAGAAACTTTCTATCAGAAATTAAGTGTATTTTAAAATGCAGATACATTTATATGTTGTTTCAGAAGTATAGTTCACAGACTCAGATCTGGAGAAATTAAGAGAGGTTATGTGGGTCCAGTCCTCCCATTAAACAACAGAGAAGGGCCGAAACAGGTTTGGCTGTGGTAGAGCTTCGGTCTGCAGACTGAAAGGTCCCAGGTTCCATTCTAGTCAGGGGCATGTACCTGGGTTGCGGCACATCCCCAGTAGGGAGTGTGCAAGAGGCGGCTGGTCGATGTTTCTCTCTCATCGACGTTTCTAACTCTCTCTCTCTGTAAAAAAATCAATAAAATATATTTAAAAAAAAAAACACACAGAAGGATCTCCCTTCTCTCCGCCCAGGCCATAGAGTAAGACAATGGCCTACATAGAGCCGTAATTGTGAACTTGGGAATTGTATAGAGACTGATTTTTTATTTTTTATTTTTACTATAACTTGCTCCTGTTCATTGCACATACTTGTACCATTCATACTTCTACATACTTCTATCCATAAAATTGTTGAATACAAGGCACGTTTTACTCAGAGAAAATACACTGCATTCTTTTTTATATCACATGGTTTTTTTTTGTTTGTTTGTTCGTTTGGTTCCAAACACAATGATGTAAAGTATAGTAAATAAATAGCTTCACTTAAAATGTCATTTTCAAAATGACTGTACTTTTGTTCCACTGTGGAAAGAATTTAAGTCAGAACAACAATGAGTTGCCCATAAAGAATATCCCATTTGACAGGTATAAACTCTGGAATTACAAATATATTTCGAGTTATTCTTAGATATGCCCTGTCTCTCTTCAGTGACCAAACTGATTGTCCTTGACAAATTAGACTGGTCAGACACAGAATAGACTCAGTATAGCAGTATCTAAGGATTTCTTTTCCTGCTACTTACCAAACTGATCAGGTATGAGCCATCTTTCTGACTAAAATCATCAGAAAGACACTGATCTAGGGGGATTTTTTTCTTTTTCTTTAGCCATTGCATACATCATGGAACAAATACATTCCCTTTGTTCTCTTTGCTGGCATTTGATGGTGTTTTAAAAGACTGTTAATCATGTACCTCTTATGAACCAGTATTGTTTTTAAAATTCACTCGGTGCTTCTATACATATGGCAGATTGGTCAGAGGCAAGCCTTGTTGAAACAACATGGTATTGGAGGGAGGAGGGGCTGTGCTGCTGTTTGTCGATGCCTTTGGGGCACCTGCAATTCCTTTCACTTTGGATTTACAGATGCTTCTCTCCCTGTTGGTACCCATGCTCTCTGGAGGGATTCTTTAACTTCCAACATTATGAAGATAAAGTTATAAGTTGAGGATGACCTAACTTACATTCCAGAATGAGAATGTGACAGAGTGTATATTCCCTTAATGTTGCCTGATGATAGTGTTCAGCATTCTAATATTTTACAATTTATTCTGATTTTAAGCTCCAACTCCTCCTCTACAGAAGGACTGATTATTATTATTATTTTTTAACAAGATGGCTCCCCAGATCACAGCCTGGTCTCAATACCTTTGTTCATGTTTCTCTGTGATCCTTTTGTGCCCCATGCTTTTCTTTTCCCAAACCATCTGTGCTTTTCATTGGCCATTTTTTTTAAAAGCCTTTATTACAATGAGGAATTTATTCTTAGTCTCTGGTTCAATTTGTTAATGTCCCCTTTCAATGCAGTATTTAATCAACTGATTTCTGTGGATGTTTGCTTCTTCAGTTAATTTAGCAAAATGTTTCACTCTCGCTATTCATTCAAGAAAGGGCTCCTCTCTCTAATTTGCTTTCTCCTGGTTGCAGGTTGATTTATGATATGTGGTGGGCATAGAAGAGATGAGCCATACTTTGTATGGTGTCCAGGCTGCCGGATTCATTCCTTGTTCAGCAACTAATCCTGGATGCCCTGCACTTCCTCTGTACCACCTTCTAACATCTGTCTCTCTCTTCTGTCCTCACCCCCATTCCCTATCTCCTTTAGGAGCATTTTCTTTCTCCTATTTGTTGGTGCTTGTTTCATCATTGAGTGTTAATAGAGAGTATACAACCAATGTATTATTTATATTTGCTCTTTTAATATTACATAGGTGGAATTAATGCCATATTATTACATAAAGAAAACACTGAAAAATAAAAAAGAGTCTTGGTGCATTCCTGCGAATGCATTGGATTTGGGTTCCTTATAAACCCACATCCTTCCACCTCCATTTCCTGCTTGTTGACACATTTCTGGTTTACTTACATCATAAATAAAGTGTTGTTGACCTAAGAATGCTAGACCCTACCTGACCTACAATGATGTAGTTGTGGTCCTTCCACTTTAGAGGGCATCAAATCACTTGGAGAATGGGTTAAAAGCATGCATTTCTGTTCCTCCCCCAAATATCATCAATCTGTGATTTTTTAGGAATTATATTATTTCGATAAGTTAAGTCTTAGGACACATACCTTACCCAGTTCTATCTAATAAAAAAAATAAGAATTGGTGAGGGAAGATTTCTCTACTGATATTTAAAAAAAAATAAGTTTTTTCTAGAATAAATTTGTGTTGCCCTTTTGCTGTACCTCCTCCTTTCTGCTCTGGAAAATGAATAGATTCAGAGGTGCATCCACCATCTTTAGCAACCTCTTGGAACTATGAGGTGAGAATCAGAAAGCTGTAAAGCCATCACTCCGAAGTTGAATGAAGATCAGGGGTAGGAAACGAGTCTGTAGGCCATATAAATTCTGTTGAAATCATTTGGTCTGGCCTTGCCAAGGCATTAGGACTAAATGTTTGACCAACTACAGCAGGCTGATTTTTAAGTTGATAATTATGTATGGCCCGAGAATGATGCTATGAATATCCAAATGGCCCTTGGCAGAAAAATGATTCCCCACCCCTGGATAGAAAGAGTGGAGGAGTTGGGGTTCTGGATGACACTATTCATTTCCTGCTCCAGCTCTGGATAGTTTCCATGCAACCTCTAGTTCTATTAAGACTAACAAACCCCTACTGATTTAGGTTGAAGTTAGGAGTTCAGTTACCTTGTATCTCAGTTTATATGGCACCCATTCATTTAGAGGGTCTGGGATTTCAAATTTAGTTTTACCATTTATAAAAATATCTATTTTTATTGATTTCAGAGAGGAAGGGAGAGGGAGAGTTAGAAACATAAATGATAAGAGAGAATCATTGATCAGCTGCCTCCTGCACACCCCCTACTGGGGATGGAGCCTGCAACCCAGGCATGTGCCATGATCTGGAATTGAACCTCCTCTTCGATGCTCAACTGCTGAGCTACACTGGCCAGGCTGGTTTTGCCATTTAAAAAAATGTTGTATCCTAGTGTGCTTCTCTTTCCTCTTCCTGCATGGGTTCTTGGGGTCCTACCAGTGAGTCCTCTTATCCCCACTTCCACTTTGTTCATTCTGTTGCCTTTTTCTCCTTTGAAAGAAACCCAAATGCTGGCTTTATCATGAAGATACGTACCAAAATGGAACATGCAACTTGCAAAATCTAGGTCTTTTTAGGCCTTTTCGTTTTTTAAGAACATACACACACACACACACACACACACACACATACATACATACCAAACACCCGGCATATTAAAATGTCAGAACAGAGTTGCATGATGAATTAATCATAAAAATAAATGTGAAGCCTCTAACTCACTGCAAGACAGCTATAGGTGCTATTGTGTGCTCGTGGGAAACATCTCCCAGCTGTTCCAGAAAGCATGGCAGCTGCCTCACCTGGCAGAGACTCCTGGTCCTGAGCTTGTTTCACTCCAGGCCATATGGGTGGGAATTCCTACAGACATCAGCCCCAGCCTGGATGCACAGGCAGGCGACATGGGCCCCACTGGCCTGGCACAATGCAGTGAGTGTTGTGCAGCTGACAGTCCATTGTGGTCTCTTGGAGATCTTTGCCTGTCACACAGTTGACAAAAACAGACTCATAATACCTTGATTCATTCTTTTGACAGTTATTTTGGTTGTCAATTTAGAATCAGATAAGCAGAGCCTCTTTTTTATGGTGCTTTGGGTACTTTCATATCCATCATCTTATTGGAATCTTGAAACATCTGTGCAAAACAAATGAAAAAAAGAAGTATCAGCCTTTTTCATTGGAGATTATTAGGGATTTAAATATCAAAATATGGGGAAGAGATTTTTTAAAGCCATTTGTTCTCAAATATGAACAAATGAAAGAGTCGAACAGGGAATCTCTCTGGCTACTGGCCCAAGGTCATTTGCTTTGAAAGCAGGAACTTGTATGTGGTCACCAGTATGCAGTGCTAGGATTAAGACCGGAATCTATACAAGCTAACATCCAGGCATCTGTATTTCCAATAGGTAATGGTCCTTTTTATGTGCAGCTGACATTATATTCTTTCTTCCTGATTTCAAGTTTGGAAATCTGGTTGACTCTGAACTCTGCATCCAGAAGCTCTCCTCTGTCGTGTCCCCAGTGGGTGATAAGCCATCTTTGAATTACTAGTGGGGTAATGATGGCGATGCTTGTATTGGAAGATCTATGCTATCTTGGGTTAGATGAAGAGGAGAATAAACTGAATAATAATTAAAAAACAAACAAACAGACATTTGGATTGTTTGTGAAATCATAAGGCACAAGAGAGGAAATATAATACCTGGGTGGGATTTTCTGGTGAGTAGGTAGTAAACAAATGTAAATGGAATGGAATGACTGTATCACCTCCATTTTTATATATAAAATAGTTTACCTGCTGGAGGAAAAGCAAATGGTGGATGGTTGCTGTGATAATTTTATTATATTTTTATTGAAATACAAAGATGAGAAGAAAGATTATTTGCTTTGCAGGAATTTTCTTAAGCTAAAAAAAATCAAAATTAAGATATATGGATGTTGATAAATACACAGATATACAGGCGAATGGAGAGATCAATAGATTGATAAACAGACAGATTAAATTATTCCATCTGAATGAAGTTTATAGTCAGAGAAACAGATCTATTATTGTCATGGATTATTACCTAATTTTTGAAGTAACCCAGTGCATTTACAAATATTAGATCAGCTGACATTCGTTGAGTTTCTCCAGTTTAGTTGTGGTAATCAGTGAATATGGGGATTCTGATCCCCTCACCCTAGCATACTTGTAGGACAGAGGTACCAGGCTGGGAGAGTAAGCCATGAAGAACAAGAAGTATCTTCATGACCTAAATTTGGCTCATAGAGCATGGAGGTCATTCTGGGAAGAGACACAGATCCAGGGCAGTGACGCCAGGGTTGTACCTAGGGGGAGAGGCAGGCTTTCAGGATGGAGATATATGTGTCTCCTCAAAGGGACTGACTATTTGGGAGAGACTATGGAGAACTGCATGCCTAAAGGGATTATTAAAAGCAATGGGGATCTTAGTAGAGTCTAATGAATAGGTGTTGGTAGCTTCGGGTAGTCAGAAAACCAGCAAAGTCAGAGAGATAAAAGAGATAACTAGAAATACAGCCATAAAGAGCCCTGCTAGGATCACACACAATTGGGGAGTTAGGAGGCTATAGCTATACAAGAGGCTGTACCCACATCGAAACAGTCAGAGGAAGATTGAAACATCGCCCAAGCTGTGCACAGGTCCATTAACACAGGGCAAAGCATCACAGACCCAGTGGAACTTAAGAACAACCTCTGAGTGCCCAGCTGGTGTGGCTCAGTGGTTGAACATTGACCTATGAACCAAGAGGTCATGGATCAATTTCCAGTCAGGACATAGGGTGGGGTTCAATCCCCAGTGGGGGGTATATAGAAGGCAGCTACTGATGATTCTCTCTCATCATTGATGTTTCTATCTCTCATTCTCTGAAATCAATAAAAATATATTTTTAAAAAAGAAAAGAACAATCTCCAGGTAAAAAATAGCACAGAAAGGAACTCCAAGGCTCACTCCTTCATAGGGAAGGAAAATAGGCAAAAACTCTCAGAATCAAGTTTGGCAGAATCTGGGAAATAAAAAAAAAAATAAAAAAAAGTACAACAACAGTACAACAACCCAGAAAATACTGAGTTCAAAGTAAGGTGACTAAATCATGATAGAGGAGCTTTGTGGCATATTATTGTACTGCTGCCTCACCCACCTGCCTGCTTCTGTGACCTTCTTGAAGATTCTTGCTTTTCAAGCATCCATATTCCTGGTGTGGTTCCCTGACTCATTTCAGGGTATTCTGTCTTGACTTGACTATTGGCTCCCTTAAGGACTGATGCAAAGGACTTGCCTTTGTTTCTCTTAAACCAGAATACTCTTAGGGCCAAACATGGCTACATGCGGAGGTGGGGGGGGGGGGGCGGGGGGTCATTCCTCAAAGGCATGGCAAAGCAAATGAACAAGCTGTTGCTACTTAGGACAAAAACCTAACAGTTGGGGCCAATTATAGACATTCCCAATACCTGGCAGGAAAAGGTGGAGAGATATTTGGAGAACCAGGGCTTTGAAAAATTCCTGTATAATGAAGTTTCTGAAGTCTATATGCAGCCTAGGGCAGAAAGCATGTTCTCAAAAGATCTGCGAAGAATTGAAGATGAAATCTTCAGCTGACTTTTCAGGCGAAGTGCAAGCTCTAAGTGAAGGTTATTTCTGAGGCCAGTATAAGCATGAGTGTTGAAGGTGTTTCAGCACAGAGCCAACCTGCAAATAATTGAAGAGTCTTTTCTATTTCCTCCTCCTCCTCCTCCTCCTCCTCCTCCTCCTCCTCCTCCTCCTCCTCCTCCTCCTCGTCTTCGTCGTCGTCGTCGTCGTCGTCGTCGTCCTTCTTCTTCTTCTTCTTCTTCTTCTTCTTCTTCTTCTTCTTCTTCTTCTTCTTCTTCTTCTTCTTCTTCTTCTTCTTCTTCTACTTCTTCTTCTTCTTCTTCTTCTTCTTCTTCTTCTTCTTCTTCTTCTTCTTCTTCTTCTTCTTCTCTCTCTCTCTCTCTCCCTCCCTCCCTCCCTCCCTCCCTCCCTCTCTCTCTCATCTGAAACATTTAGAAAATTTCGATTATCTCAGTTAGACAGCAGAATAACATATTTTTCAAAGTGTTGGGAAAAACGACAACCAAGATTCTTATTTTAAGCAAATCTATCTTTCAAAATGGAAATAAAAATAACTCATTTCCATGTAAATATTCTGGCTTTAATTGCAAACTTTATCCAAAAGCAATATGAGGAACAGAGGTGTGTGTGTGTGTGTGTGTGTGTGCACGTGCACGCATATGTATAATTCTCACCTCAACAGCCCGGTAATCAATTATAAAACAAAGTTTATAAGGTACTACCCTAGTTTCACATGCCTGTAACTTTGAAATTGTGAGAGTACAAGTCCAATATATGCTGTTATTTATAGTGTGTTTATATAGACTTCTGTAGCCACCTTTTATGAAAATGTATAAAATAAGGAAAGTAGACAAGGAGGGTTCACAGAACAAAATACCTACAGTAATTTGATTTTGCTATTTTTTGCTGCTATTTGGGGCAAAAAAAAATCTATCTTTATATATTGTATACCATAAATATAAATAAGTATTCTATCATATTGCAAGCCCATTTTTTAGGAAAATAGTTGCAGAAAGGCTAAATGAGCTTTCTTCATTCTTTGTTAGGGAAACACCAAAGATGTTGGTATCAATCCTTTGGAGCTTCCAACATGTATAATCTTCTTTGGGTAAATCTAAAATGTCAAGTCCGTGAGCATCCCAGAAAACATTTGCACAGCTAAACCAATACTTCCATCTTTTCATTATCTAAGATCAACTTACTTAACAGGAGTTCACTAATTAACATAATTATGCATATTATATCATTCATGAAAACAAAATTACTATGATGGAGTGACATCCAGAGAAATGAATGGAATGGTAGAGGATCAGTGAAAATGGACTTCCTGTTTGGCCCCTTCCTGCTCTCTGAATTAGACCTTGGCTTCTTGATTCTCTGATGGTCCCAGATATTTCACCTGAAACTGGAGGAGTGGGAAATTTCTTGGAATGTTCCATATCCTGTGAAGAGTATTAGGGATGAAAAGTCCCTGATCTCTGCTTCCATAGCTCCTCCTCCTTCCTCAGTTATAGCTCTCATCACATGATATAGACACTGCCTGTTTACTTCTTCCCTGTGATCCTGGAAGCTATGAGGGGGCAAGGACAATGTGCATCTCTCAAAATTCTGATCATTAGTAACTAACAGAATTAGGCAAATGGAGTAGATACTCATAATTAAGTGTGAATGAATTAATGGATGAATGAACAAAATAATTAAAAACTTGAGATATTAACATTTTTATAGACTTTGTCCTAGAGGAAACTGTTTAGGTCACATGGTTCAGACTATCTGCAAAGAATAAATAACATTTCTTTCATTCTCTTTAGTCAGTGAACCACACCACTGAAACAAGGCCAGCAAATTAAACTACTATGGGACAGCTCTTTTTAAAATAATAATAATAATACATTTCACACTATTAGCAAAGTCTGTTGAGACAAGTCTAGCTTTTTCCCCCCCTAATTTTAATATGTCTTTATTTATTTTAGAAAGAGGAAGGTAGCAGGATAGAGAGGTAGAAACATCATTGAGCAAAAAAAACAACAACAACAACAACAAAACATCAATCAGCTGCCTCCTGCATCCCCCCTGCCAGGGATGGAGCCCACAACCCAGGCATGTGCCCTGACCAGGAACTGAACCAGTAACCTTTGGACTATAGGTCGATGCTCAACCACTGAACCACACTAACTGGGTATGTGGGACAGCTATTAATGTGTTTTGTTATTTTCTTTATTGCAAACCAAACTCCTCTTCCTTCTTTTAATTCACTTCCCTAAGGAGTTGGTCAAATGCCCAATGTCCCATTCTCATCAGAGCCTTCACTTCTATGTGCTAAACAGCTCAAGTTATTTCAACATTCATTCCTCTGATATTCCAATAGCAACTGTTAATTATTCACATAAATTTTACTGGTCATCTATATAAGAGCTAGTCCTCAAGCCAGGCAATCACCCTGTTTATTCTCTGCTCCTGTTCTAATTAAAACAGAGCCTAAGACTATTCGAATTTATTACATAATTTATCATCCTGAGATAAGTAGCACAGGAAAACTCTACTTAAGCATAAAATATTATATGTTGAGTGAGAAAATTATTTACAGCGTTATGCTCCCAAATTAGATATCTCTTGACTGTCAAGCTTTTCTTATTCCCGTGGAGAAGCTGTTTATTCCTAGGGGTTACAATAATTTCTGATTATTACCTAAACCAATACACAGCCGTACAGTATTCCCAGTGATTTAAATATGATATGACTATTTTGGGGAATTACCAGATATATGCAGACAGCTTATCCAGAAGCACCGTTTTATTTTCATCTACATCCAGCCCTTTCGATACACTTGTTTTACCTCCATTTCATTCTGAGGAATGAGGGCTTAGCGTTCCTTTCAGTAGACATTAAAGGAAGCGCTTCCAACGGAAACTCTTTAAGAATTATCTAGGTCACATTCACAGCCTTTAGCAGGCATGGTGAGAACCTTTTCTTCCTCTCCCAGCTGACAGGGGCTGCGTCGTGTGAGGGAAGATGAATAAGGAATCGTGGCTTCTCAGTCTTATTCTCACATTTCCCTCCGTCCCCGGGGGTGGTTTTTTTTTCCAGCTTTTCAGATTCACAAACTTAATTTCACTGGTTTACGGTGCAAGAGGGCTCTAGTCCCGGCGAATTGGTTCATGCTGTTCTAAAACACAGGAGACTGCTACAGAGCCACAATGTGAAGACATCAATTTCTATTTTTAAGAGTTTTAAATGGAGGAAACGCTAATGCCTGCTCATCAGAAACACCTGCCCTCAGGCGATAAAAATGATAGAAATCTATAGATATTTCATTCCTCAAACAAATAGAACATGGCTCTCGAACCTGAAGAGCACTGCTTGACACACTGACTCTCACAGGGAATCCGAAATGGCTGCAATGGCAGCAGCATCCTGTGCTCAGCTTCAACACAAAACTCCCAGTACATGCTTTTCTCTCTTGCTCAGTTGAATAGAACTCATTGGAAATATCAGTCCCGGACCCATGTAGTGCCTCAGCTCATCCGATGTCCCTGTCCCTTGACTCCTCAAAATTGCCGCTGCCCAATTGTTTAAGCCCATGGTCAGCAAACTGTGGCTCTCGAGCCACATGTGGCTCTTTGGCCCCTTGAGTGTGGCTCTTCCTCAAAATACCATAGCCTAGGCAAGTCTATTTTTGAAGAAATGGCATTAGAAGAAGTTTAAGTTTAAAATATTTGACTCTCAAAAGAAATTTCAATTGTTGTGCTGTTGGTATTTGGCTCTGTGGACTAATGAGTTTGCCAACCACTGGCTTAGGCAAACATATCAATTGAGTCGAGAACTATCCATTTAGTCCAATAACCAGTAACAGTCAGAAATGATTTGTCAGCCATAGGTCTTATTTGCCTCATTGAAGTCATAGGTCATTGTCTGAGCTTTTCTTACAGATGTCCCCTTTGTTAATTAATATGCCATACTACAGTATTCCTCTAACAGGTGCCTATGGTTAACAGGTATAACACAAATGCTTTGATTTGCAAGCGTGTAGGGGTATATTTATTTATTTAATCAAATAATGATGACATTGTGGTCCTACTCCACATACTGGCATAAAGCCCAGTCTGTCTTGGGGTCCCCTCACCAAATATGTTCATGAATTTCAAGAAGTCTGTAGGTGGAAAATTATTTCTTTTAGCTTTAGGAAACATATATACCCATGTGCTTCCAGCCAGAATAGTGCAGTGGTTTAAGATTTCCCCTCATGCCCTCACCAGTTTTCTCAGTGATTAGAGCATTGGCCTATGGAATGAAGGGCCCTGGTTTCAATTCCAGTCAAGGGCACCTACCTTGGATGCAGACTCTATCCCTGGCCCCGGTCAGGGTGTGTGTGGGAGGCAACCAATCAGTGTATGTGTCTCCCTCACATCAGTGTTTCTTTCACTCTGTCTCTTCCCTTCCCTTCCACACTCTCTAAAAATCAATGGAGAAGGATGAACAAGACCAAGGCTGTGTAAGAATCACACATTAGACAGGAACCAACAATTGCACCATTTTAGAGATGAGAAAAAAGCAGGAGGCTTAAGAAGATTAAGCTAAAGAGCCAGAGCCTTGCTCAAAATCTGCTCCAAACTCATTTTTACATTTTAGGTCACGATAATTTCAAAGATACTGACTCACACATCAGCATGTGCTATAATATTTGATTATATAAATATACCTCAATCTATGTAAAAGTATGTTTGGGTGTTTGGAAGAAAAACAAAAAAGTTTACTTATTTGAATACATTGAAATCCAAGAATAATTAAATGAGAAGAGACAAAAGGAAAGACCATAAGTCTATATGGTTTTTATCCTTTGAAATTAAAAAAAAAGTCGGTATATATTTAAGAAATGTCATGCTCTTTCCTCCTTGCAAATGCTTTTAGGAGAGTTAGCATATTTCAATAACTCTATTCCCCTTTGATTGAATTTCTTTGATGAGAAAATAACTCTTGACACCCTTAGAAAAATCCAAAATATCTCTGTGGATGCAAACTCAGTGAGTTGTGATTTGGAGACAAAAGGAAGAGAAAAGCCACTGATACTTTTATCTAATGGGCAGAGATGTAAATGAGCAGTGTTGAATCAAAGGGAAAAAATGAGCACCTGGTTTTGAGCACTGCCAGGGTCCATAAGAATGATAGAGTCCATCTGTCTGAGATGGTAGACATGTGTGACCTCGGGGAAGAGATGGAGAGGGATCCTTTAAAGATGAGAAATGAAAATGTCACCGAATTTTTTGAGAAAATACTGCTTCCCAGGAGCAGATTAATGAAGCAGAAGCAATGCTCCAACTGTCAGCCGCTGAATTATTAACGGACGAAAAGCAGAATCTGTGGACAGGTGCGAGCTTGTCCAGAAATTGAAAAATCTTCAACCAAAACTCAAAGCAGAATCACAGGGAGCTCCATTTGACTTCTAGCTGAACAGTGCAATGGTTCCTTTGCCTTAGATCTTAATGTTGAAGAGGGTATCTCTTTTCATACATCTATACCCACTGTCTTTCAAAGAGGGATAGTCATGCATCTGTGTCAAGAATAGCAGGTGGGAAAAGGGGAAAGGAAGATTGGCATTACATGCAATCGTCATATATGTGCTTCCAGTCTGACATCTCAAATGGGAGTGTCACTTTGGAAAAATAAACACTTTTTCTAGAGGTGAAACAAATAATGGATTCAAACTTGCACTCTGGGTCAAAAGAATGAGGTTTAAATGCAAAAATATTTCATGCGTGACCATGAGCAAGTCCAAGATCTTGAGCTGAGATTTTTTTCATTTGAAAATGCCTCCTGATTAAATTATAGAGTGAAGATTAAAAGACATACAATACAGAGAATACAGCTGTTCCCTTTCCTTTCCCTGGAACGTCTGTGTTTCTGGATTTATTCTGCTCTGGGTTTTGCCTTCCAGATTCTACCTAGAGCAGTAGCCAGCTTCTCCAACTCATTTTGCTTAGCAACAAAAAAACCCACTTGAGATCCCCAGTTATGGAGGAAGTCAAACTCACATAGGACAGTTTGCAGCCCTGAACATAAAAATGAGCAATTTACCCAACTAATTGTCCCAGAAAATCAGGACCACTCACAGAAGGCTGCATTTGGTTTCCTTCAATAATGATAAACAAGTAGACTCTACAATGTCATTAGTCATCTGGATGGAGGAATTCAGAAATTGAGCCTAAAACCCATAGCAGCCAATTACCCTAATTCAAGGATCTAAAACAAATTTAACATATGAACACACTGATTTCTGCAATTCATACTTTACAATGAGCCTTTTCTATCTCACACATATATTGTTGAGTATGTAAGTATGTCTATTAAATATTTTATAAGGCATTACTGTAGTAACAGTCTAATCAACGATGCTTTAATCTCTTTGTTATTTATAAGGATACACTTATGCATAAAATAGAACATGCATTTATGCATACATGTGCATAATTTATACTATTTTGTTCATAAATTAAAGAAGAGATTCATAATTACTATTGCGGATGCTGCAGTGTACTGCTCGGCGCCCCTTTAGGAGTGAAAGGCTTATTCTTTCACCTGATGGGAGTGCTGCCAACATGACCTTGGGCCCTCAGTTGTCAGTCTTCCTTGTGAATTGTCTCAGCTGAGAAAAAAATCAAGACTATCCAGAGAGATCCCCATTTCCTGTGACACCCTACATGCTGCAGTTGAACACCACAGGGATACAAAGGCGCAGTCCCCCAAAACTAAACAGACACCCAGTCTGCATCAGAAGGACACATTCCTTTGTCAGATGTTAATGCTAAGAATACTCCCTTCTAAAAATCCTGCATCAGCTTTCTAAGGAAAAACATGTGAAACAAATGCCCAGAAGGAAGATTTGGTTGAAATGAGGAGAGAAGGTGCTTAGGAACAGACACAAGAAGCATACAGAATCATTGCAATTAGGGGAAGTGAATGGAAGAGGAAAGGGCTGAGCTGAAACATAAGGAAGGTATCTTCCCTGATGGAGGGATGGTGTCCCCTGTATATAGAGCACAATACTCAATGGTGCTATCGCTGGAGGCTACTCGTGCTAAAATGTTGACTCCTCCTCAGCTTAGCTTGTGTGTCTGTGCACAAGATACTTAAATGCTCTAATATTTAAGGGGGGGGGGGTCAAATGAGAGAGCATGTGCCTGGCACATAGCACCATGTCCAATTCACAGCAAGCACTAAATAAGTAAAGGAATAAATTGCGAAAGTTGTCATTGTTAGCTAAGCTATCTCAGAGCCAAGGTTCAATGAGACATCTATAATAATAAAAGCATAACATGCTAATTAAACTAGACAGCCAAACAACCTTCCAGACGTCATTCCATACATCTTTCAGGCAAAGCATTGGCGGCGGTGGGGGAGGAGTGGGGCAGCAAGGCAGAGGTGGTTAGGGTTGATAAGGCAGGCAGGCAAGCAGTTAGGGGCGATTAGGCAGGCAGGTGAGTGGTTAGGGGAGATGAATCAGGCAGGCAGAGTGGTTAGGAGCGAACAAGCAGGCAGGCAGGTGAGTGGTTGGGAGCCATTGCAAAAGGGATGTCTGACTGCCTGCTTAGGTCCCATCCCATAGGGTCCCTATTGCAAGAAGGTGCAGACCAGGCTGAGGGACACCACCCCCCTCACGAATTTTGTGCATGGGGCCTCTAGTTTTTCATACAATTTCCTTTTCCATTTTGCTTTATAATACAGAATTATATGCACATTTATAAAGCAAAGGATACACATAGTGATTATTTGTTCACAAAGCAGTAACCCCCTCCCAAAGGATTTATCATAGTTTTTTGTGTTTTTTGTTTTGTTTTGTTTTGTTTTTTTTAAGGATGGGGTGCTTTCATTTGCCAACCCAAATGCCTACTTGACTTTTCTCTACCCTATTCTGTCCCCAAAAATGGGTCTATATGGGTATCTTTTTTGCTTTCTGCTTGCCATATAGGTTTGGCCAATAGGAGATACCAAAATTGAGGTCAGAGGGTGAGAGGAAATCCAACTCAGGGTGTTTATTTCCCACAAATGTTTCCATACCAGCTCACTGTGGGCCACTGTGTCCCTTCACACAAACTAACATCAGGTCCACCCCACTCACTCAATGGACTGTAATCTTGATTTCTTGAGTCCTGACATTTGTCATATATTTCTGTTGTAGTTAGATCTAGGGTAGGGGTGTCGAACTCAATCAGAGAAGGGGCCAAAATCTAAAATCCAGCCTAAATCGCGGGCCGAATGGTTTACTGAACAGTCATAAACTGACAATGTCATAAACTGACAGCGGAGTGCAGTGATGACAGCGTGGTACGGGCCACATTGCAAGGCCTGGCGGGCTGGATTTGGCCTGCGGGCCTTGTGTTTGACATATGTGATCTAGGGTATTTCCCTCCTCCTTGATTGTTTACTTGTATTCTGACCATACCTCACTAAATAGTGACATTATAAAGTTGTTTCCAAGTACCCAGTTAGAATACTCCATCTCCTTTCTCCTCCTGCTAGAACCTTGACCAACCTGAGTTTTCCTAGGGATAAAAATGTGTTTTTATTCAGAAATGATATTTCAATTCATAATGATTTTTTTAGAATCAGTTGTCTTCAATCTGTGGAACATCAAATGATTGGTTCTGAATTCAGTAGGAAATCTCTCTAACTTTATAAAGTAAACTAGTATACTCACCTCTATGTGTGTCTAAAATGAGCAGATATAATGATAAAAGTTATTTTAAAATGGAGATACTTCAACCATTAGGTTCACTTATAGTAAGAAATGCTTTAATTCTCAGGGAGTGTTTTTTTTTTTCAAACTATATACCTCTAAGAGGCAAATATATATATTTTCATTTTGGCTAACAGAAAAATAAATAAATGATAAGCACATGTTTTAAGCAGGCACCAACAATAACAACAGCAAAAACAAAAATGTCTTTATTCTCAAATATTTTTATTACAACTCGCTCAAGACTGAAAATGGCCCTCAAATCCAAAAAATAAATTTAACTAATAATATAAAGCATGATAAATCAAACTACTAAAATATCATGTGGCGCACTAAAACTAGTTGTATGAAAAGGAGGAGGAGTATTTCAGTGAAAGATTATGTCTGCATCGTAGATGAGAAAATAGCAGGATATTCATTTTAAAGTGTGAAAATTTCTGAAAGAAAATACTAGTGCATAATAGCTACTGTGATTGAATCCCAGATGTAGGGTAAGGGTGGTATTATTTGCTATTTCAAGTTTTTTGAATTCCTAAATTGATAATAATGAACATAGAATTCATTGCCAGAAAAAGTATACATGGTTTTCTCATATATAAAGTGAAGAAAAAATTTCTTACAGCTTTTTAAAATTGTGTTCAAGAGGATGAATTTGTTTTAAGACTATATCTAAACTGTCCTGGCCTTGGAATTTAAAGAATGAAGTGAACAGCACCAAAATTACTATGTATTTTTGTGTGTGTAACAAAGACCTTTCTTAGTCATAGAAACGTGGTTGAAAAGAGTATAACAAGTATCATCCTAATTTCCTCTAAATTATACTTAATTAATGTACTGATCTTAGTGTTACCTCTTAGAACTGAGTCATTTTTATAAGAAACCACATCAGTTTGATATAAATTTTCAAAGACATAGAAGTACAAATAGAACAATGCAGGAGATTTCAGAACAAAATTATCTTAATTCCCTGGGATTTAACTCAGTCTTTTTTGTGCCTTTTACATATTTCTATTTCAATATTGCCAGAGAAATCATAGGAACTTGGCTTGATGTTAATGTTAGGCTAGGAATAAAAAATATATATTTAAGATGTATTTTTTCATCCTCTTTTCTAAAAATTTTATTGAATTTATTGGGATGACACTGATTAATAAAATTATATAGGTTGCAGAATCCTATAATATATCATCTGTATATTGTAATGTATATTCACCACCCAAAAGTCAAGTCTCCATCCATCATCATTTTGGGTGGGTTTATTAGACAATTTGCACAAGACCCAAAATTGTATCCCCACACAAGTTCCATCAGCAAACAATAAGACTCAAAAGAACTGCTGTATGATTACAGTGCATCAGGGAGGGTTTATCACAATTTGGAAAGGTTGGTAATTCTGGTTTCTCTTGTCTAGTTCTTTCTACTTTCCCTTATTTTAGAAAGGCCTAAAAATTATTTGGTATTGATTTTCATTATATTAGTCCATCATATGTATTCCTTGTCAGTGAATGCACAAAACATTCTTTCACATGGACATGGTAAAGTTTATTTGCTATTCTTTTCTTTTGTTAATTTAGGTGATTTCTGTTATCCATAATTGTAAATAGCATTATAATAAATTGTGATCCATATTTGTATAAAGTAAACCTAAATCAAGTTATTTATAAACATGCTATAAATTACTAAAAAAATATGGATATTTTCAATTCAATAGGGTTAAATTGGTTGGGCTGAGCTTTCTTTCTAGTTTCATCTTTCCTGAATTCTATACTAAAAATATTTCCAACTTCTTGAAATTGTCAACCCCTCTATTAAAATATATAGAAATAGCTCTAGTATTTTTCCTTTTGTTTTTTGTTAATCCTCGCCTGAGTACATTTTTTTTCCATTGAGTTTTTAGTAACAGTAACAGTGGAAGGAATGGAGAGAGGGATATATATATATATATATATATATATATATCTCAATGTGGGAGAGGCACATTGATTGGTTATCTCCCTCACATGCTGCCAATACTGGGGCTAGGGACCAAACCTGCAACCCAGGTATGTGCCTTGCTCTCACAACTGAGAAAACCACCCAGGGCTCCTTCCTATCCTTATTTTAAAAAATACATTTTCATTGGTTGAAAAGAGTATAACAGAGATCACTGGAGAGGGAGAGAGAGAGAGAGAGAAATATCACTGATGAGAGAGAATTATGGATCTGCTGCCTTCTGTGCACCCCACACTAGAAATCAATCCCTACAACCCAGGAATGTGCCCTGACCAGGAATCAAATTGTAACCTCCTGGTAGACACTCAAACAGGTAGACATTCAGCCAGTGAGCCATACCATCTGGGCTCTTCCTATTCTTCCTTGTTACCTAAGTTGCCCTTACCTTTATTGGACAATAAAAATTATTCTTGTTCTCTCAAAAACAATTCAAATGTTACCTCTTTTATGGAGCCTTTCCTGAGTACCCCAGTTAGAGTTAAACTCTTTTTCTCCTATAGAATTTTGCATGCCTATATGTTAGCATTTTACATATTGGATTGTTGTTATGCATGATTAACAAGTTCCTATCAGGATTAATCTCTACAGGTTTGGCTGGGAGTGGACTTGACCTTGGTGTTTCCCACCTTAGAGTGATGCTTCCTTCAAACTCTAGCCTTAAATGTGGAATGCCGTTTGCCTTGTTTGCTATTTGGGAGCATACCAGGCTTTGTGGAGATGGGTAGTCAGGCAAGTCTTAAACCTATGAGACTCAAATGCTAGAAAAGATTGGTGGAAGAGTGAAACAACAGCTTCTCTGTATCAAAGTGACTCACAGACGCCCCAGGTCTTGCTCCTGGAAGTCATATGTGTTCCCTGCAGGTGAGGAGGCAAAAGAAGCTATGTGCTCACTGTGGAAGCTGGCAGGTTTCTCGGTGAAATGAAAAAAAAAACAACACTCTATCTGTTGCATCCTTTGCCCTGTGTGCTTCATAAAGTTAAGAACACATAGCGATAGATGAAAGCCTACTTTTGTGTGTCTGATTACCAACTACAGCCTACACCAGAGCTTTGGTGCTACAATTATCATATGTACACCCATAACATGTATTTATAATAATTAGCCTAAATTCCTATTTTTTAGTAAATTATGTGCTATGCGTCTCCTTACAGACAACTTTCTTTTAATATCTAGTTCCTGGAAAATGTCTCATATAATTGGTTTGTAATATAGTTTATTTTTATAGACATTTAAAAGAAAATAGGAACAACAGAAAAAGTATTAGAAAGAGCCTATCCTGGTGTCTTTGTGTCTCGTGGTTTGGTGTTTTCCCAATACAATTGAAGTCTCTTTTATAAACTGTACACAACCTCTGCATCTACCTTGATTCAAACTGACACTGTAGGAAACTTAATTATCCAGAATGACATTCTCCAAGGAAGCCATAATGACTTCCTATCTTATTAACTTTGTTGCTGGCATTATCTTGGCCAATCAAGAATCCTCCAGAATGCCAAATGCCAACCTTGTCTCTTGCCTTCATAATCTATATATTGAAATATCTGGATAGATTTAGACGTAGTCCATTGTGAGGTTTGAGGACACCATTAGACAACACAATTCAGAGGTGTGTGTTGGTTCTGCCTTTTGCATTCACATAGGGCTCAGTCTGAGAAAATAGATAATATATCAAGGAGCTTCTTTAAGTTTATCTCGTTATGTGGATCAGGCCTCAAAAGATTATTAGGCTAATTTAGCCATAATTTAAAAGCTGGAACAATCTTTAATAAATAGTAAGTTACTGATCATGATATGTGTTTCATTTTATAGAGTTGAGGCTGAGGAATGGAGGGATTAGATAAATCAAAGAGGAAAGATAAATTACATACCAGTAAATTTACAAATGACCATCAATCACATAGAACATAGAGTTTGGGGGCCATAGGCAAGACACGACTTATAAAATCAAAATTTAGGCAGGTTAGGAATAAGTATGGGTAGGGAATGTTTCCTAATTTGGATGGAAAAGTTCTTATATATGGGCGTATGTTGCTATTGTAAATGATCAACAACATACTGGAATCTGGAGATGAGAATTAGCCATTAACTAGATTTGTAATGGGGAAGATTACTGGTTCTGACAACAAAATTTCATTTGATTTAATTCATCATTTGGATTTTACAAATTTCGCTGAGAGGATTTCGCTGGTGTCTTTATTTATGATTTATTTCCACTGTTCAGCAGAGATTAGTCCCAACACCAGTTGCTAGGGCTTTCCTGGAGATTTAAAATCTCAATGGATACTGGAAAGAACGGCAGTTTATTTATTTTTTAATGAAAGTTAGGGCTTATTTAACTGGGAATGGACAGCTCTGTTCCAAAAAAAAGCAGGATCACAGTCACGTAGGTCACATATAAATGATGATATGGCAGATCCTGATTCATTCTGTGACAAAAATTAATTAACAAAAAATGTCCATGATTGAAGATAAGCCAATGAATATAAGGTCAAAATTTAGAGTGAAATCAATAACAATAAACAAGAAAGGCCATAATGCTCTTTGTTATTCCTCTAAATCCAAAACAAAACAACAACCACAAAACAACAAAAGCACTCTTGTTATTTTATTGATGGTTTCTTTTGCTGTGCAGAAGCTCTTTATAGTACCTTTTGTTTATTTTATCCTTAATTTCCATTGTTTATATCTGTAAAGGAGAGGTATCCATAAACAAGTTGCTATGAGAGATGTCTAAGATTTTGCTGCCAATGTTTTTTTCTAGGATCTTTGTGGTTTGATGTGTTACATTTAACCCTTTTACCCAACTGACTGCAGCATCAACCTATGGGGATTTTAATTGGATCCAGCATCCTTTGGGCTTATGATGTTATAGGATATAGTGCATCTTCTAGATTGGTGGTTCCCAAATTTCCACCTTTATAAGACTAACTTGAGCACTTTGATAAAACTCATAGACAGAGCCTCTTATATTCTGAATCAAGTTGTTTAATAACTAAGGTTTATGATCCTATATTTAATTGAAAAAAATAATAGTTTCTAATTAAAAAACAACAACCTCATGTTGGTGCACCATATGCACTCACAGAAACACAGAAATCATTGGTTAGCCATTGTAGAGATAAGATATGCTGTGCATATACTCTGTTCTCAAGGAAGAAAGGAAAAAGCTGGGAAAGAAAGAAGTATAAAAGGAACTGCAAGATGAAAGCATGTGACAAAAAAAGGGAGTGGCAACATAAAACATTGAGAACTTTTTTTTCCGTTCATGCACTCTGCAGGGCATTTTATGTATATTATAGAATTCAGGGGAAAATCTCCATTTTCCATATTAGAAAGGGGAGTTTAAGTTCACATAATGAATCAGTCAGGGGTTCCATAACATTTTAGTAGCGGAATAAGAATCTTGTGTCCTGTCTATTTCTAATAAAAAAAATCAATGATTTTACATGGACAGTACAAATGATTGGAAAATGTGTGCACGCATAATTATCATGCAGATGAGACAAAAGGCACTCCATGCTATAAATACAAATACTTAAGAAGTTTTGGAGATAGTACAGTGACTTCTAGGGTAGGCATGTAGGCTGTTTTCTTTGGAAAGGTTAATTAAGGGCTCATTCAAGAAGATCAGTGTAGCCTGGCTGGTATGGTTCAGTGGTAAGCATAAACTTATGAAACAGGAGGTCACGATTTGATTCCCCATCAGGGCACATGCCTGGGTGGTGGGTTCAATCCCCAATGAGCTTATGCAGAAGGCAGCCAATCAATGATACTCATCATTGAAGTTTCTATCTCTCTCTCTCCCTTCCTCTGTGAAATCAGTATATATGTATTTTTTTAAAGAAGATCATTGTATATGGACAAATTTGACTTTGTAATTAGCATTTTTATTTTGACATATATGAGAGCAGCAACTACATACAAATACTATGCAGCTATAAAATAAAATAAAATAAAAAAATCTTACCTTTTGGGATGGACCTGGAGATTGTTATGTGGAGTGAAATAAGCCAGTCAGAGAAAGACAAATACCATATAATCTCACTTTTATGTGGAATCTAATGAACAAAATAGTGATGGATGTGGAACAGACTGACAGCTGTCAGAGTAGAGGGGGATTTGAGGGATTGGATGAAAGAAGGTGAAGGGATTAACAAAAAATAATAAACCAACCGAAACTGGTTTGGCTCAGTGGATAGAGCATCAGCCTGTGGACTGAAAGGACCAAGGTTCGATTCCGGTCAAGGGCACATACCTTGGTTGCGGGCACATCACCAGTGGGGGGAGGGGATGTGTGCAGGAGGCAACTGATCGATGTTTCTCTCTCATCAATTTTTCTAACTCTCTCTCTCCCTTCCTCTCTGTAAAAAGTCAATAAGATGTATTAATATTAATAATAATAAACCAACAACTTATATGCATAACACGTAGATCCAGGCAACAGTGCGGTGATAGCCAGAGGGATAGGGAGGTGGGAGTTAAGGGGAGGTGGGCAAAAGGGGGGAAATGGGGAAGGAAAGAGAGTTTGCTTGGGATGGTTGGCTTATAATGCAGTGCAGAGGATGTTTTGTTGAGTTGTACAGGTGAAATCTATATGTTTTTGTGGACCAATGTCCCCCCAATAAATTCAGTTTAAAAATAAAATAGGTGACAATACGGGGAAAAAGTTAGAGTCCTAAAAATCTTAGATATGTAGCCATTTCTTGGTTTTTATAGTCAAAGGTTAAGAAACTTGGTAAAAGCCATGATTGATGAGCTCTGCTAACAAGACTTTTCATGATAAGATTCTTTTTAATGTCTCCTCCTTTTCCTTGGCTATTTCCCAAAAGACAACCTAAAATCCTTCCTTGCCAAATGTCTTAATGGATATTGTGCTGTGCCCATCATTCAGATCTTCTCCTTTGCACCGAGGCCCTTTTTCCTCAGGGGCAGTTGGATATGTAGGTAGCTGGAGACTCTCAGCCTATCTTTCAGAATGCTGCCCCTAGCCACAGAGAGCCTCCTGACCCAGGCTGGTGCCCCTCCCACCCAGGCAGCCTGCATCCTCTGACTGGTCTAGATCCAGGTCTAGATGCTGAAAGACAGGAGAATTCTGAAAGAACAGTCAATCACCAGCACTCTTCAAGTGACTGAATATTTGCAACTCAATCACAACTCAGTTCATCCCTCTGAGCAACCCTACTGCCTTCATTACATTACCTTGAAAATACTCCAAATATGTAAGTTTCCATCTTTGGGCCTCTTATCCCAGGAACCTCTCTTAAATCATCAAGCTGCCATATTAGTTATTCCTTTCAGGTGCTTTCATTTCCTGTATATTTATTAATGTGAAAGCTACATTTTGGAATAATATACTTCAAATAAATACTCTTCCGTGGACCACTACAGAGTGGCCTTTTGAGTGTGGCTTTCATCTTAAATTGTACCTTATGGATCCAGATGGGGAAATTGAAAACACAGTGATGTCCAGGACCATAGCTATCTTGCTTAAGGCCTTGGTGTTAGTAAGTAGTGTTGCTCTTACCAGCCCACAATATTGCCCATTCCATCATTTGGTATCAAAAGTATATTCTATTTTATTATCATGAAATATTTATATATTTCTATCTGAGGAAGTTCTTTAGCTTCCTAAGATTTGGGCCTAAATGTTACTCATTTCAGAATGTCTAATACCTAGCATGGGGCTGGCTAGAGAGCAAGTTCCTTATGTCTTGCTTATCCTTTTCTAAGGAATGGTTAACCTATTTCCCTCTAAATTATGTGTTGAAGAGAATGGGACATCATTCCAGAAAGTCACAGTAGTTGACAAACCTTGGGGATGAATGGGCAATGGCTGCCATGGCCAAAAGCTATTATATTCAGAAAAATCAATACAAATATCTTAACTGACTGAGCAAGTAAAGGAAGTTCATTTTTAACCACTCTATTTCTTGCCAGCACATGCTAAGACCTATTTAAAGGAATTATGAATGTGTGAATGAACTACTAACATCCTCAAGAGCAATCATATTAAGAAATAATGTATTACAATCACACTAAAATGTGAAAAACAGGTATTCTGCATCTCTTTGGAAGTAAGAAGGTTACCAAAATGGATTGCCACGGAGAATTCAGCTTTGATGAAAGGAATCTGAATGAACCAATAACTAGTCTTAATTAATCACCATTGATTCTATGGCATCATGTTGAAAATAATGGAGGCAATTTCCTCAAGCAAAAGAGAAATGGCAGCCCCTAGGTTATGCTAATCTAGTGGTCGGCAAACTCATTAGTCAACAGAGCCAAATATCAACAGTGCAATGATTGAAATTTATTTTGAGGGCCAAATTTTTAAAATTTCTTCTAATTTCACTTCTTCAAAATAGACTTACCCAGGCGTGGTATTTTGTGGAAGAGCCACACTCAAAGGGCCAAAGAACCACATGTGGCTCTCGAGCTGCAGTTTGCCTACCACGGTGCTAGTTCATCAGAGAATTAGACACACAGGTCTTCCCATGTAAAGCTAGTGTGGAAAGTGGAAAGGAAATGTAGGCCTACCAGGGGAAAGACACTGCCAGGTTTCAGAGGCCAAAGAAACAGGCCCCAGATGGAGCCCTGTGGATTTCTGCCATCTCCTTGGCTGGGCAGAGTGCCAGCCATGTGCCTGCATCTGTCAGTGCAAAAGGCAGAATCTCTCCCCTCCCACCCTCTTACATTCACCTACACCACCCGCCCACTCCTTCCAAAATATATCTTATTTTATTGTCTTATTAGTGAGTGGAGACAAGCTCTGGAACCCTCACCCCACCAAAGGCAGCCCACTCCCTTCTGTACAGGAACTTACTTTTCTGCCCGGAGCAGGTGTTATTGTTTAAAAATACCAAATACAACTCCTTTCGCTACTATAAAAAGCCTCGCTTTTGAAGCCTTCTGTAATTTGCAGAGCAAATGGCATTAAGAAATTTGCTCTTGCACCTGCCTACTCTTCAGATTTGCATAAACGTTCATCGCTGTGCAAATGTAGCACAGCCCTCAGTTCTATTTAGTGCAGGAAAGCAGAGGCCCTGTCCATCTGTAAAGCATCTTCCAAAAAAGTCGCAGGCACTCCCTTTGCCTCAGAACACGGAAGAATAAGGGCTTCAAAATTTGCATGCTCCAAGAAATTCTCTACAAGACAAAAGATTAAAAATTGATGGGTGAAGGCTGCACGCATAGTTTTGTCTCCGTGAGATGGAAGTGTCTATTTGAATAGGCTGCATTCTGAACATTAGGCACTGACTGGTGGGAGAATTTCCTTAATCACATTAAGGTAACAAGCCTCGTCTGGAGTCAATAATGTGAACAAATGTTCTTCTCTCCTAGTACCATCGGTGATGATATGGTCCAACAAATTGCTAAGAATCTAGAGCTTTCAAAATAGAAAATATTTTAAAAGAATAATAAGGGGGAAAATAGTAGATAGGGGAATTGAAGCTGAGTGAGATGAGGCTCTAAATACATTTGTTTCTTCGCATTTTGCTTCACATGTAAATCTTCTCATACATACCACATGGAGTGAAATACTGAGCTCTTTACAACTTGTTTACTTTCCCCCAACTAAGTCTGTTGTGTGTACTTTCTTAAAATGGGCTATTTAGTAACTTGTTTTATCTCTATGGCCTTATCTCATACATTCATAATTACTTACTAGAATTAAGACAATAATTAGTGCTATGGTTAATTATTGGGATCACAGTATCCAATTTCAGTAGCAGTATAGTTTTCTTGGAAAATAAATATCCTATATAATAAAAGGCTATTATGCAAATCAACTGAACTTCAGAACAACTGGTCGCTATGATGCATACTGACCACCAGGGGGCAGACACACAATGCAGGAGCAGCCCCCCTGGTGGTTAGTGTGCTCCCACAGGGGGAGTGCCACTCAGCCAGAAGCCAAGGCAGTGCTAAGAATGACTGACTGTCAGCTTAGGCCCAATCCCTTGGGAAGTGGAACTAAGCCATCAGTAGGATGTCCCCCTAGGGTTCCTGGACTGTGAGAGGTCACAGGCCAGGCTGAGGGACCCGCCCGCCCCCCCCCCCACACACACACACACACACAAGTGAATAAATGTTGTGCCCTCTAGTAAAATTATAATTATCCTGGTAAAACTATAGGACTCCCTCCCATGAGCAACAATAAAGTGATAAAGCTTCACATTTGGGTCTCTGACTACATTTCTGACTTTTTTCCTCTTGGTCCTTTCCGTGCTTCTTTAAAATTACTAGAATAATTTTTAATGTTTGCAGGTGGAATCTGTTCTGCATATTAAAGGGTGATTAGCACCACGCCTGGCCTCTACCCCAGCGATTTCCAACCAGTGTGCTGCAAGAAATTTTAAAACATGAGTTGAAAAAGGTAAAAAATCACTGCTCTACTCACTAGATTCCCATAGCATTGACCCAGAAGTCATAATTAAAATTCACTCTAGGCATTGCCACATGTCTAATAGATACAGCATTTTCTACTATTGAGACCCACTGGTCTTAACACCAGTTATAGAACTCATGTGTATCTTCAAACATACAAAATGATTTACACATACATTTTTTATCCACTAAACACAGGGTGGGGAATATCCACCACCATCACCACCCCCATTCCTCAGTCAGGCTGTATAAGACTGACAAAATCAATTGGCCTGGCCCTGCCAAGGCATTAGGGGTGAGTTATTTAAATTTTTGACCAAATACAGCAGGCTAATTTTTAAGTTGATAATTTTGTATGGCCCAAACATGATGTTATAATATCCAAATAGCCCTTGACAGAAAAAAGAGGTTCCCCACCCCTGATTTCTATGTATTCCTCTAACTCAAGTGTCATTGCTCTTCTCTGAACTTTTCTGTGATTCTCCCGGATAGTGAGTATGTACGCCACCTTAGACATAACCTATTTTATCACATATTGCTTTGTATTGAACCCATTTTTATTTCTGTATTCCCCATAAATCCCTAATTTATAAAATGTAGAACTTGTTTTATACACAAGTTCTGTCCTTCTTCCTAGTAAAGTGATAGTCACGTGAGAGGAGCTTATTTAACATTTTGCAAGAATGATGGACTGTTCAGATTAATATCCAAATGAAGATACATATTTGTTGGTGAGCCACACACTAATACATTGATACTCAATAAATATATGTTTCTAGAAGGGATGAGTGAAACTTTCCACGTAATGATGCTGAGAATGGTTGGAGCCTACATGACACAATGCCACTGGACAATAAATCCACAAATCTTCCTGGACGTTCATTTCAAACTATAAAAGCTTTCATTTTGTTGTCCTTTAAGTGTAAGTTAAATTCCTTTAAAAATATTATCCTTGTTTCATTTGGATGTGCTGAATTAAATGGACCTCTAGTTTATGTGGTCAGTGCCGTATAACCTTCACTAGACGAGAAGATGAATCTTAAGTGGTCCTGAGAGGCTTTGATCCATGCAAAATAATTACAGCCCATTTACCTTTCCATCTCGTTTCACCCTCTCCTCACAGGGCAGTCCTCTGGTCCTGCCGTTCTTTGTGTGGTTTGGCTAGAACTAATGATTGTGCATTAAAGCCTATGAGATTTTATCATCTGGATCATGGCAGCAGTGGCCTTTGGCATGAATTTGCCTGGTATATTGTACAGACAGAAAGAGAAAGGGAATAAGGTAGTGAATGGTTTGTGCACTCTTTTCTCCTTTGCTGACATCATGTGAGTCACAGGCAGACAGGTCAAGATCAAAGGCCAGGTCCTTACATGGCTTATAAAGTGGTGAAACTCAAATAAAGGATGGGGCTCTGCGTTGATTCTCATTATATGCCAGCTTTGGTGACAGGTTTTAAAATAAGCCCTTTATCCATGTGTATCAATAAGGCAGACATGAATATACTTTCTGGGTGATTCCTGGGACACATGAGAGCTTTTCTCTGTTGGTTTTAATTGAATGCATTTAAAACATGGTGAGGAATTCTGCAATTATTTGAATGGCCAGCAGAAAGAAGTATGATACATTAGTAGTTTTTGGAGCAAGAAGTGAGAGGATGGATGAAAGTAGGATTCTGGTGGGAGTGTATCTATATGTATAATTAATTGTGTGTGTGTGTGTGTGTGTGTGTGTGTGTGTGTGTGTGTGTATGGAGTGAGAAAGAGTGAGAGGGAGAGAATGGATTATGGGATTAAGGAAGCTGCAAAATCCCACAATCTGCCTGCCATCTGCCATGAGGAGAACCAGGAAAGCTGGTGTATAATTCAGTCCAAGTCAAGGAGCGCAGGGCATGTAGGTGATATGAATCCTCATCTGAGTCCCAAAACCCAGGACCCATGAACAGCCATGCTTGAGAGTAGAAGACAAAGGTCTCAGCTCAAACCAAGAGCACAAATCTGCCTCTCCTCTGTCTCCTTATTCTGCTCAGGTCTTCAGTCGGTGAATGTCTCCCACCAGCACTGGTGAGGTCACATGATCCTTTTACCCATTTAGCTGATTTGATGCTAGACTCTCTTAGAGACACTCTCACAGACATGCCTAGAAACGGTGTTTTACCAGCTATCTGGGCATCCTGTAGCCCAGGTATGTAGATGTACAAAATTAACAAACACAGGTGTGTTCCAAAAATCCAATCCTATATAATAAAAGCCCAGTGACTCCCAGTGGGACCACCAGAACAACCATTTGCTATGATGCACACTGACCACCAGGGGGCAGATGCTCAATGCAGAAGCTACCCTCCTGTGGTCAGTGTGCTCCCACTGTGACTGGGATGAGCGGTGCTCCCACAGCAGGCTGATCTCTGCAGACCACATCCCTCACCAGTGCAGGAATCCCCTGCACCAGGCCTCTAGTATCAAATTGAGATAACAACGTCATGGAGAAAAAAGGATTGGTGAGGCATGTAAATACTGAGTCCATTTTAGACCCTTAATTTCGACTTCCATTTAATGTAACTGGAATAGAAGTTACTCACATAGTCTTATTAATGTTCTAATTAAGATCTTATTGGTGTTAGTGCAAAATTAGCACACATGCCATCATATAGCTGAGTTTTAAATCTCTAAACATCTTTTGAATCCCTCACCCTTTCCATTTCCTTTTTTCCTGAGCTCTAGTTTCCTGTTTGGACACTATCTGGAATACTGTACATTTCTGGCAACTTACACATAATTAGTAAAGATTGCCTTATTTTGACAATATAATACAATTTTTAAAATTTATTTCAAGTTCTAAAAATTGTATTACAATTATTTTTATCAAAGATATAGATATAGATATACTTCTGGAAAGGAGCTGAAAATATTATTCTCTCCTACAGTCATTTTCTGTGACTTTATGGTCTTTTTTTTTTTCCCATGAGCAATCAATTTTCTTCCTCCTAATGTTATCACATAAATATTCTTATTTGCAAGGATAAAAATCAATGTCTTGATTCATATATCCATGTATCAAATGCCTTACCTAAAGTCATTTTCTAATATGGAAAAGCAAGGAGAAGAGTTATTTCTTTCAGAAATTGCAATTTGTTGTCTTTTGACTTATCGGCAATGTCTGCATAGTTTCTGAAAATTCTACAATCAAATTTGTTTTTCCAAAAGAGGTGTTCCAAAAATGGTCTTCTGCTTGTCTTTTCACATCGTAGAAGAATTATTTCTCTGATAGGACAATGGGAGAGAGAGAGATTAAAAAATGATGAGATGAAAGCAGACTAGGAAGTGACAAACCTTGCACTTCATAGACTCCCAGGTCACAGGATGGCAGATGAGGTGAATATATCAGGATCACTTTCACTATATACTGAATTGAAATGTTTACATGCACGCACTTCATAACACTATCTAATTGATGGAACAAGTAGAAAGACAAGGACAGATATTCATTTTTGAAAGATGAAGTATCCTTGCTAAAATTATAGTATCCCATGGAACTTGGTTGACCTTCTGGAAATAGTGTCTATGACATTGACTTTGCCTCTCACCTGTGCTTATTCTCACACACATGTGCGCAAAATGTGCAAACGTGTGCACACATGCACACACTCACGTTATTTGAGTCTGTATCTTTCAATAGTGTTATGCCGATTTTATTGCCATACTTTAGTAAAACACATTTATGAAATTGCTTTTAGTCCATAATGAACTCTACCTTGTGAGGACAAAGTGACTAACCACAGAACCTGAAATGGATATGATGTGACCTAACAAATTAAAAAGCTAATTTCTTTCCTCTCATTGTATCAGCACCATCAGTTTTTAAATCCCATTTTCGTTCTGAAGAGTCCTTTGATTATGAGATTCCTTTTCTGGAAAAGCAAAAAACTTGTAAAGTTCTTATTTGTAGTAGGAGACATTAGGGTGGGCCTACTTATTGAGAATCATTTCAGGTTATTTGATAATTTACATTTCTTCCCTGTGTTTGAAAGGTAGACTTTGTTACAGTCAATAGGTACTGAAGTCACTCACATCAAACCTTGCCTTCTCATTCCCTCTCCTGTGAAATGAAATATCTGAATCAAAAATTACCATAACTTAGAGGCGCAGACGGTATAATTATGCCAATTTTCAAGGCAGCTCTCATGGTTAGATAAAATGTATGTGAAAATCGGTATCTTCACTGATCGTTTGATTCAGTATCATTAGATAGTATCACCTTTCCTCCAGACATCAATTAATGCAGTGGCTAGAGGATGAATTTCTATATTCCTGGCTCTTTAGTTTGCCATCAAATTAGGTGCAAGAGAAAAAAATGAAAGACACAGAACAGTATGCATGCAAAAAAGATATGTATATACATACATACATACATACATACATACATATATGCATACACACATATGTGTATGCATATGTGTGTGTGTGTGTGTGTGTGTGTGTGTGTAGTTATTGAATGTGATTATTTGAAGAGTAGAAATTTTTGCAGCCAAAGTTGAATTTTTGGTGCTTCAAAGCAAAACTAATTCTATAGGAAATTTGAGTCTTTTCTGCCTTAAAAGTCCTATCGCCCTGGGCCTCTTTTGCCCACATCAGGGCTTAGGGGAGACTAGGGCTTAGGGGAGACTGAGCTTATGATCTCAGAAACCACCAAATGAGCCCTTTTCTTTTACTAGTGAGGAAACCACATCCCAATCGTGGTAACAGTGGGCAATTTTTGGAAAGACACAAGACAGGCAGTAGGGCCGTGATTAAAACAGATAAAACACATTGTCCATTGTTAGGTACGTTTCACACATTACGGCCCCAGTCAGAGGCAAGTCCCCACCGCAAACAGGCTTTGCCTTTGACTAAATTAGATAAAGTGTAGCTGGTCTGGCTGCTGTTCACATTCTCCAAGGAAAAGAGCTATCCTTTGCTGGCATCATTTATTTAAGTTTGCCTACTTGCCAAAGTCAGAACATTCAGATACCAAAGAGAAGAGTATCTACAACCTTTATTGCAACACATTATTTCATTTTTCCTTCCCAGTAATCTTTATGGTGATGGAAAAGTATTCTTTTGAGATGCACATGCCTTCTCCCATATGTCCCCAGGTCCTCCATTATTCCCAATGATTATGAAGCACAAAAGCCTTCTGACCTCCCTGCAGGTATCCTGCCCACACAGCCAAGCATCCGCATGTCACAGAAATGGATGAGCACACCAGATCACAGTGGCTAAATCTGTCACTCAGCCCTGGCTGGTTTGGCCCAGTGGATAGAGCATTGGCCTATGGACTGTAGGGTCCCAGTTTCTATTCCTGGTCAAGGGCAGATGTGTTTGCAGGCTCAAACCCTGGCCCTGGTTTAGGTGTGTGCGGGAGGCAACCAATCCATGTCTCTCTCTCACATGATGTTTCTGTGTGTGTGTGTGTGTGTGTGTGTGTGTGTGTGTGTGTGTTACTCTTTCTAAAAAAGCAATAGGAAATTATCCTTGGGTGAGAATTAACAACAAAAACTGGTGCTCAAACTCTGCAACTTATTGACTGTGAGAGCCTCAAGTGCTCTTGTAGTGCCTGACCTCAATTCACCGCCCAGGTCTCTGATTTGGTATTCTGGCCTGACGTTCATCAGAAATTCCACTTCTCCCAATCAGCCTTGGCTTCTCCCTCATTTATTTTTTTACTAATTCTGACCCCTGATCTGTCTAGTTCCTGCTTTAAACAGCCTGTCCCTGGATATCTCCTTCGGAGGTATTTTCTAAGAAGTAGTTGTCTGAGGGGTGGACAGCCAAAGTCCCGTTCCCTCTGTGTCTGAATCCCCCTCAGTTGTCTAAGCCTGGCACTGGCCTGTCCACAGAGGGATAGGACTGCTGGTCCCAGAGCCCAGGGCACATAAATTACATTCAGGGACCTGGGGAGACCCGTGCTCATTAAAAGAACAAAAAAAGGGGGGAGGAAAGAAATTTTTAAAAAGAAAAAAAAAAGAGAAATAAAGGTGTGTGTGGGGGGGGGGGGGCAGGACCAGGGCAACTCTTGACCCTGTATTCACTTCCAGGTGTGGGTGGGTTCGTATGTGCGGTGTCATGAGAACTTTTACTTCATAAGGAAGGACCATGGGTGGACCGTGTCTTGAAGGGCTTTGCAAAGTTTCTTACACACTGAAAACAAAGTTAAAATAAAAGCTGCCTACTCAGCTGAGAATAATCCAATTAAATATTTTTCTAGGAACTGAGGGATGTGGTGATAACTATGAAAATAAATGTGATGTTGAATTTCTGTGCCTTGGCATTCATGGTAATTTTCAAAAGAACACAATTTCCCTCAAAGATTCAAGCACTTTTAATGGAATGAGCCCTGGGTCATTCTTAACTCTGTTTCCCGTAGTTCCTTGGACATATCACTTAACGACTTGAAGCTTCAATTTGCCAGGATGAGCATCGAGCTGACAGTTTGCTTTGCCTATCTGAAAAATAAGACAGAATAAATTGAGCTGGGAGGGGACAAATGCTTTGTACACATTATTTTGAAAGTATCTGTATTGATTTTTAGAGAGGGAGAGAGAAAAATCAAAGTGAGAGCGAAATATCTTCAGGCTGCTTCCTGCATGCCCCCTACTGGGGGTTGAGCCTGCAACCTGGGCATGTGCCTTGACCTGGAATGAACTGGCAACCTTTTGTTGCACTGGATGATGTCCAACTCACTGAGCCACACAGCCCAGGTCTGTGCACAATTATCTTTTTTTTGTGTGTGTGTGAGTGCCCAATATACTTATCTTTTGATCTTACAAAAATAAAAATAAAAAAACTCTCCTAATTACCCAAAAGTTATTTCTCTAAATTAGGCATAGGGAAGCAGACATAAACTGCAAATGAATGCGCATGGTCTTCTGTCATTCTCATATTTTTAAATGAAGCTAAACAATAAAGACAGGAATTCCAGATCAGATCCACCACCTGGAGACACTTTCATGTTTTGTAAATTTGGGATTCTGGCAAAGCCCTGGGCTCAGAGCCACTTAGAGCATCCTTTCTCTTTGGAACCAAGCACAAGGTATAAAATCAATGATATTCCGGGGCATTTCATACAGACACCTGGATCTGTTTGGGGGAAAAGCACTTATTCAGTGTCTGCTGCTCATAGAACTCTTAAAATTTGACCATTTTTTGTTGTGTATTTGATTGTTGTTGTTTTGGTTTGTTTGTTTGTTTGTTTGCCATTGAAATCTTTCTTTAAAATTGATTCAAGAAAGGCAACTGGTCCTCAGTGTGTGCTGAGCACTTAGGAAGTTACGTCATTGGACAGGATGTTTTAGAACAAGTTGTCTAAATGAATCCTCTCAGTAACCCTGCTCAATAAGGACTATCATGCTGTATTTTTTTCTCTTTAAATAAGGAAAGAATTTAAGTGTCACATTCAATAGTCACACAGTTATTTAAAAAAAAACACCCTGAGATTGGAAATGGGATCTTTTTGCTCCTACCCTCCTGTCGTGATCTTTTCGCACTCATGTCATGATGCCATACTGCAAAAAGGGTCTAGGTGTGGAACATGGAACTTCTCTTGATGCGTCTTTTTCAGCTCAGTATAGTACTGGCAAGGCCATGGTCTCCAAGGAAAAATGGTGATTCAAAGAGCATGGCATTTAGGGGAGAAAATAGAAACAGTCAGAGTTTGTTAAGAAGATCATTATTTATCATCTAAAAATCCCTTGGAGAGATGACAGGCTGGCTCCAAGAATACCTAAAGATGCCCCAGCCAGCCGAAACCGGTTTGGCTCGGTGGATAGAGCATTGGCCTGCAGACTGAAAGGTCCCAGGTTCGATTCCAGTCAAGGGCGTGTACCTTGGTTGCGGGCACATCCCCAGTAGGGGGTGTGCAGGAGGAAGCTGGTCGATGTTTCTCTCTCATTGATGTTTCTAATTCTCTAACCCTCTCCCTTCCTCTCCATAAAAAAATCATATATATATATATATATTTAAAGATGCCCCAGCCAGTTGCTAAGTGGTTAGAGCATCAGCCTGCAGACTGAAGGGTCATGGGTTAGATTCTGGTCAAAGACACATACCTCAGCTCCTCAGCTGTAGTCTTGATCCCCAGACCCCGTCAGAATGCATGCAAGAGGCAGACAATCGATATGTCTCTTTCACAAAGATATTTCTCTCTGTCTCTCCTGTTCCCTTCCACTCTCTCTAAAAATCAATAGGAAAAAAAAAATGTCCTCAGGTAGGAGTAACAGCAAAAATAAATATTCTAAATAAATAACCCTGGTCTCTTCCTTTGGAGATTTTTCTTGAGAATGTCGAGGCTGGTCCCTTAATATCCTCTGGTCCTTCTCTTCAATACCCACACCAAGTGGTATTATTTTAGCCTGGATTCTTAAAGCCAGATCAGATTAGAATCCCATCACAGAGGGAGATGATCAGACATGCTTGCATAGCTCTTTTTTAAAAAATATATTTTATTGATTTTTCACAGAGAGGATGAGAGAGGCATAGAGAGTTAGAAACATTGATGAGAGAGAATCATCAACCAGCTGCCTTTTGCACGCCCCTCCCCCCCCCCCCCCCCCCGGGATGTGCCCACAACCAAGGTACATGCCCTTGACTGGAATCGAACCCAGGACCTTTCAGTCCGCAGGCCGATGCTCTATCCACTGAGCCAAACCGGTGCCGGCTTGCACAGCTCTTAAAACACCTTATATTATCTTCTTGGGAAGTCAAAATCTGGACATTTAGACAGGACTGAAGTGATGGTCATTAGAGCATAGGTGCTGCATTCAGAACGTCCAAGTTCCATCTTAGCTTTATGTCTTATTATTTGAATATCTGAGCATGCTCCTTAAGCTCTGTATGTCTGAGGATAATACAACATTGCATAATTATGGGAAGATCAAAGGAAACAAGCTGTAGTCAGCCCTTGACAATATCTTACTATTACTATGGACGCTGCTGGACACCAGTGCCATGCCTGGTAGCTATTGCACAATGGCCATCGCAGATAATCTCCAAACTCAGTGGTTTACAACAATAAGCAGTTGTTCCTACACTCACGGAGGTCCAGGTCAACTGTGATTTGGCTGAGCCTGTTTGGATCTCAGCTGGGAGGACTTGTTTCAGGATGCAGATGAAATTGAGCGTGGCTTCAGGCTCTGGATGGGGTTCAGAACGGCTCCACGAGCATTTGTTCTGGGCCCCAGAATCCAGCGCCAGCAGATGCCCAGGGCATGCTTTTCTCAGAGCACATTACTGATATGCAGAACCCAAGTCAGACTGCACAGGCCCAGGCAGGGCCTCTGCCTGCATCGCTTTCACTAGCATCCAGTTGGGCAGAGCCAGTCACACGATCAAGGCCGCCATGTTTCAGAGGGAAGTAGACTTCATCAGCATGAGATCTGGGGCCCGAATAAAAATACATGGAAAATAACCTAGAATATGAATAAGCAGAATAATAATGGTTCTCAATGAATAAAATGAGGCTCTTTAACATTTGTTGTGCACAATTTGCCAGGCATCGCATATGTTGATTTTTCTTTAAAGGTGTGAAAATGAAAATTCACCATCGCCTGCTACCATCATCGAATGGGGACTGTGTTTACCTTTTCCTGTCTGGGAAACACATTGAAGCCATTACACTTCTCGTAAAGGTGGCTGAGATTCCTCTACGTTAGAACAACTGATTTTCCACCCTGGCACCATGCTAAAATTCCTGGAAGTTTTAGGACTAGGCAGTTATGGTGGAGTGCACCTTGTGGGTGCTGTTTGCTGCACCTTGAGTAGAGGGTGATCAGGCTGTATGGAATAAAGCAGCAAATATTTCCTGCAAATCAGTGTTTGTCTAGGATCATGCCAGGTAAACGTTAGAACTGAATTAGAAGCATCATGAGGTTCCATAAGAAAGTAAAAAAAGTAAACAAAAGAGAAAGCCAAAACCAAAACCCGGTCGTATCTTGGTGGGGGTGAGAATGGAAGGTTGAGATTAAGCTTAATCACACGAGAGTTGACACCACAGCTCCAAGTTACTGTACAGGAGATTCGCTTTCCTGGGAGTAGTTCAGTTATCCATGACCCCTGGCTTACCAGCTAATGTAATTTTAAAGGATAAATAAGAGACCAACAGAAAAATGATCAACATACCAATACAAATTAAAAATATTACAGAAAGTCTTTTCAATGACAAGGAAATATAAAAGACTGTAAACATTTGAGATGTTCAGCTTCAATAGTAACTGAAGAAATGCAGATTATAACAGAAACATGCTGCTTTTGTGTTTTTTTGAGAAAATTTATTCAAATTGTTAAAAATTTATTTTAGTGTGGTTAGAATACTTAACATGAGAACTACCCTTCTACCAATTTTTTTAAGTTTGCAATACATTTTTATTGACTGTTGAAACATTTTTACAGGAAGAAATGTTACTATTATGCTGCAGTGGTAACTCTGTACTGCAAAGCATAGTCTAATAAATTCTTAGTGGGAATGGAATTTGACCCCACATTTTTAGATCCCAATTTGTCAGCATCTATAGAAAATTTAAATGTGCATTGTTTTTATCCAATATTTACATTCACAGATATTTCTCCAAGAGAAAAATAATAATAACTATATTTTAAAAAAATCACACCAAAATATTGCCAATGCAAAACAGATATTGAGTGGACATTTTATTGAAATCTTTCAATAGCAAAATTGCGACTCAATTAAAAGCTCACAATAGTCAAGAAGTAGTTATACATTCTGACTTCCGCACATTACATAAAATTCTGTGCAACTTTTTTTTTTCTTTTCTGAGACCTATCTTAAGAAAATACTGACTTTATTATACTTTGTGCATACACAACATGGTGTAAAAACTGGGCACACTTCCAAAGCCACAAGCTATCATGAGGCACATGAACTGTTGGCTTGAATTCCAATGAAAAGTAAAACCTAAAATCTCTTTGAATAATCACTGACCCCAATCACTTCGAAGTTATAAAAGAAAAGGGGAGAGTTGAAGTTAGTGCAAGCAATAGATAATACTACACTGCTCATTAGCACTGCTCCTGTTTCATTTTGTGAATCATACTTTTCTTCTTATTTAGAACAAAACAAAACACTAAAGAGCTGGAAAGACACCTGACACATTGCATTAATGCATTTATTCAAATCATAAGCCTTCAAGGTCCTCAGATCTGAAGTGACAAGCATAGGAGTCAAAATGAGAACAGTAAACTGATCAGTGATTGAATGTGTTCCTGTTAATAAAGGCTATTGTGCACTCGCAGCCAGAGGGCTACCAGGAGAAGTTACCTCCCACACATTGTTTTCAGATGGTGGCCTGAATCCATGCTTACATCATCTCCCTCCAACCTGCCCCATTGTATTTATGAACCTGTTGAAATATTAATAAATATTAAATTATATTTATGTGTATAAATAGAGACCTAGGACAATGACACATCCACTAAAGTAGGAAGCTGGCTTCTGTATCTTCATTTCACATAGCAAACTGCAGGAGAGACTGTACAGAAGCTTGTGCAAGAGCAGGCATAGAGTTGAAGGCAGATTTGCATGACTCTAAGTCAGCCCTCTTCCCCTTCATTCCGCACTCTCTCCATATTTATCAAATGCTAGTGTCTGGATCGGATGGCATAATCCATATGTAAGTGGCTTGTGAGCTACAATCTGCTCCTTACATGGGAAGTGCTGATTATAGAACAAAGAAAATGTGTTCCTGTAACTTAGCAAAGTCAGGCCCATTTTAACAACGCACAGAAACAGATTCTTATCCAATGGTGATCTAAATCATTACATTATAAAGCTTACATTTTGATGTATTTTTAAAATATTACCATTGCATGTTTCTTTGCATTCACTACTTAACTTCGGTATTTCAAACTGTGTGAAGAGTTAAGAGATGGTTCCTTCTCTCAAGGGTGTGATATTCTGAGGGGACAAAATTAGGCGCATAATGATTTCTTTATCTACAGTCATGTCAATGACATAATCACACAGTGTTGAACATAATATGAATCACTACAAGACAGTCTACACCCCAGGGGTGAAGGCACATGGGAATTTTAGGAAAATAATCCCTTAAGGATGTAGCTATTACCTACACCCCAAGACACCCAATCCCATCCATGAGATGTAGAGATGTTTAACAAAAGCTGATCTTTTTTTTTTTTTCCTTCTGTCCCAAGAACTTTGCAAGGAAGCAGATATGCAAAATGCACAGATGCATTGTGTCCTGGGAGGAAGGACAGACACATTGAAGATGATTGTCACTAGGATAGCAAGTACTCAAATCCCAGTGGACATAGTGCTCTGTGAGCACAGGGACCACAACAGAAGTGTAGGAGTCATCTAAGATGAGCCTTGAAGGATGGACAGGGTGGGGAGGAGGTATGTCTAGGGGAAGAGGCAATGAGCAACGCTCTGAAGGCATGAACTTAGTAAACAAACAAAATGTTTTGAGAAAGCATACATATTAGTGTCAAAGTCAGTATCCACAGGGGACCTTGATCACCTCTTCAAATAAACATTAAGATGTATAAGATTCTCACAGGCTATGTCTGAATCCAACTGCTCAGAAAGATGTAGTTCAGAAAGCACAGCACACCAGGGAGCCAATACAACCTTGAAGAAGTGTATTTAACTGTTAACACAATCAACCAGCAACTAGATTTTGCCAGCTCCCCTTACCTCCACCAGGTGAAAGCTTAGAAGCTCAGATAAGGGAAGAAAACGTATGTCCTCCTGAAGGACTGTGATCCAGCCTAGGACAGGGAGGGGAAAAATGTATTTCTATCCTTTTAGGTTCTTTGTGTGGTCCAAAATCAATTTAACAACAAATATACCTGTTAATAGGAGAACAACAAAATTCAATTCAGTACCTAAAGGAGCCCCATCAGAATAGCAGGCCCACCAGCAGTCAGGCAATTGAGGCTTCTGTACTGAAGTTCAGGGCCTGGGACTTGGACTGAAGACAGAAAATTCACAGGAAGATGGGAAGAGCAAATGTTAGGCAAAGGGTTGTTCGCCATGCCTTGCTGATAAATCTTTTTGAAGTAAAAAGAGGTTATCTTTGGTAATAGCTCTCTTTCTGGTACAATCTCCCTGCCTACATTCTTGTAGATATTTGAGGAGGAGGTGAAAAGAGGAACTTCCTGAGTCTCTGTTTCTCACATACAATAGCCTGAAATAATCCTCAGACCAAAGAGACGCATTTTGGGGAGACAGGTTTTTCTCTCATGAATTTAGAAGCCTCACTCGCAGCGTGAGCCAGTGTGTATTGATCCCTTCAGTGAAAGTAATTGGGAACCTACATGGAATATGCTAGTTAAGAGTCCCCCCTTATGAAATTTCAAAGCTATGGCTCCTTAAAACATTTTTATCATCCATACAATGATATCCCAATCAGATAAACTTCCTAACCCAGGATTGTTTTTACCATAAGCGGTGTTGCTTACTAATAATCTTCATAACCCACCTTTGTCAAATCTCCTGGGAAGAGAGGGGAGAGAGACGGTTAACTAAAGCTCACCTCTCCTTCAGAATGTGTAAGTGTACTAACCCACAGAGTGGCACTAGGCCCCAAATTTTAATTGGCAAACAGAGGATCTCCTTATTAAGCATTCATATTCTCTAGCCTGAATCAGATTTTATACTTACAATTGGAAGATTAAGGGCTTGCATATCTGAAGATTGCCACACTTTCTAGCATATTCTGAAGCACCCCAATGTTTTGAGAACCACTGGCGATGGTACTTGAAAAAGAAGAGGGAGAAGAAGCTGGCAGAGATAGTTCACTCATTCATCTAATGCACACTTATTTGTTTGGCTAGAAGATATAGGCAGTATTGTGAAATGGTCCATGTTTTGTGTAGAATCTGCATTTTTAACTTCAAAGCACTGGCGGATTTTGTCCGAAGCAGCAAAATGAGAGTATTAGCAGTTTCTTTTCCCTTTCTTTCTTTTTCTTTCTTTCTTTCTTTCTTTCTTTCTTTCTTTCTTTCTTTCTTTCTTTCTTTCTTCCTTCCTTCCTTCCTTCCTTCCTTCCTTCCTTCCTTCCTTCCTTCCTTCCTTCCTTTCTTTCTTCCTTCCTTTCCCTTTCTCTTTCTTTCTTTCTTTCTTTCTTTCTTTCTTTCTTTCTTTCTTTCTTTCTTTCTTTCTTTCTTTCTTTCTTTCTTTCTTTCTTTCTTTCTTTCTTTCTTTCTTTCTTTCTTTCTTTCTTTCTTTCTTTCTTTCTTTCTTTCTTTCCTTCCTTCCTTCCTTCCTTCCTTCCTTCCTTCCTTCCTTCCTTCCTTCCTTCCTTCCTTCCTCCTTTCCTTCTTTCCTTCTGCAGAGAAGCAGGAAGATCTCAGAGGCTCCTTACAGGCACAGGACAGAGGGAGAAGGGAGAGGAAGTGGTCATGTCCTTGCCAAAATGCTACCTGAGGTTGAGGAATAAAACAAATCTTCTTAGTAAATAAAATGGCAGGTCCCCAAAACAATATTTTTTAGCTCTATTATCTATATCTTTCCAATATATTCACTTTTTAAAAATATTTTTATTGATTTCAGAGAGGAAGGGAGGGAGAGAGAAAGTGAGAGAAACATTGACAATGAGAGAGAATCATTGATAGGCTGACCCACACTGGGGTATGTGTCCTAATCGGGAATCAAACCATGATCTCCTGGCTCATAGATCAGCACTCAACCACTGAGTCACACTGGCTGGGCTATATTCAGTTTTTAATTTCTTTTTTATTTATTGATTAGGTATTACATATGTGTCCTTATAGCCCCATTGTTCCCTCTTCCCCCCATTCATACCCTCACTCCCCCTGTCTTCTGTGTCCATTGTTTAGGCTTATATGCTGTATTCACTTTTAAAATCTCATGTTTTCTGACCTTTTCATATGCCCTTCACCTGTCAGTTCAGATGCCCATATTTTCCTTTTAACGTTTCCCCAAGGTCAGGGTGGTTAAGACCTTTCAGGTTTTATTCTTGTTATAAATGAAAACATCCCCTCGGCTGTAGACTCTGCCTGGTGTTGTCTAAAAACAAATGCACACCTGTCCCAGACCCGTGCAGTGGCTTCCCTTAGATGGATCATTGTCGTTTCTTTGAGGAAAGGGAGAGTAATTTCAGTGCCTTTTTCTCATCACCTGCTCTCTGTTCCAATTATTTCTAATTCTGAAACCCCCCCTCTTCCCATTCATCCCTCTCCGTTCAATCTTCCCCTTGTGCAGAGTGAGGGATCACAATTCCCACAGACTCACGTCAGGATGCCAGATTGCCAGTTAGCAATTAAGGAAGCCCATTCATAAACAGACATCATCATTCAATTATGTGGAAGGCAGGAGAATGATCTCTTCCCCGGATGTTGGCATCCTGAGCCACATCAAAGAGGCCAGTATTTATTTCAGATCATTATACCTTGATGACTGATCAATTTGACCATCTTCCTATTCTGTGGGACAAACAAAAGGAATCTTTGTCTGGGTTTCACAGCCATTGATCATTCCTCTGGCTTTCAAATTGCAAGGCTGAGATCAAAGGAAAAGGGGAGAAGTGATATTTTGGAGCCTGATGCTAAGAGCAAAGCATGATCATAGCTGGGTGTTTTCTAATTGTTAAATATGGGCCTCTGACTACTTTGTATTGTGGGATAAACAAACAGTGGGACCACTAAGGTGATTATGCCTCCTAATGCATTGTGAATCACCTCCCCCCTAATCAATCCAAATGTAAATTCCAATCCAAATGATCCACCTACAGGTTCTGCCTGTTAATTGCTGTGCTATTTTACTCAGATAGACTTCCTTATCTGGACCTCCATGTTTTCATCCATGGAAAATGAAGAAATGGAAACTTGATCATTTTTTGACATTTTTATAAGCATGCTAAAGACTCCGCTTTGATATTCAAGGGATACACCAAATTAATTTACTTGTTATCAGAATTGTTTTTTATCCCACAGGCAACATTCATCAGAAGTACGTGTGATGAATATGGACTCAGGGATATTTTTAACAGAGAATATACAACCTATAATATGATGTCATGCCCATGGACTCATCTCTATAAAATGTGAAATCTTAGAATAAGGTCTCACACTTTTGTTTGTTTAATCACAAACTAGATTTATATAATACAGGATATGAAAGCCTCACCTAATCCCTTAAAATCTCCTACTTCTCTCTAGGGGAATCCACCTTTGACAAACCATCACATTACATTTGATGTAAATATATAAGAACGCTGTCAGCATTTATCTTTGGTTTTACATGAATGGGGCAGCACTTTTCATGCGACTTTCTGACTGTATTTCTCTCTGCACTTAGTAATAAGCCTTTCAGAGCCTTTCTCATCAGCATATACAAATATCTCAGTGATTCTCTTTATGGATTCATGTAATTAATGGTATAAAGGCACATAATTTAATGTGTCCATCTGTTGAATTAAATTTGGATTTTTCATTTCTTCTCATTTTTACAATGACCAGAATGTTGGGGGAGAAAAACAGTGTGTTTTTTCTAATTGCCACTAAACCTTTTCATCTTTTTCTTTGCAAGAGCTCCTTGTGATTTTATTAGTGGTATATTTATACCTGATGATTAATTCATAGAAAGGTATTGTTCCATGTTGTCCTAATAATGGATTTATATTTATAGTGGTAGAAATATGCTTTCGCCACTCTTTGCCTTTTCCTCTATTATTAGGTGGATCCAGGGAGCCAGCATCAATTCCAAACATGAGAAAGGGCAAATAATAGAAAGATTTAGAAGTATTACAATTTTTCACCCAGGAGCAGAAGCAAGTGTCATAACCTCTTCCTCCCAAATCTTCTCCTGTCCGTTCTCTGGAAGACTGAATGGATTACAAATACAGAACTCAAAAGGGAAAGAGAAAAGAGAAAGGATTTCAATCCACACATCCATTTGTTTTTTGTGGTTTTCAAAGTTTATTTGCACAATTATTTCTTTGCATAAGAAACATTTCTGAAGTATGTGACATATACCAGTATGTGATAAAATATACTATTTGTTACTAAGGAGTCTAGGAGAAATTTTTTAAAGAATGCTATTTCTTTAACACTTGGTGTGTTTTATTTGCTTCACTATGTTATTCTATTTTCTTTAAATATACTTTATTGATTTTTTTACAGAGAAGAAGGGAGAAAGGTAGAGAGTTAGAAACATCCATGAAAGAGAGACATCGATCAGCTGCCACCTGCACACCCCCCACTGGGGATGTGCCCACAACCAAGGTACATGCCCTTGACCAGAATTGAACCTGGGACCTTTCAGTCCACAGGATGAACACTCTCTCCACTGAGCCAAACCAGTTCTGGCTGTTATTCTATTTACTTTCGCAGTAGCACAAGGTAGGATTTTCTCACTTATGGAGATATACAAACCCAGTCAGAGAATGACTTCTCCTAGTTTAGGGAGTGTGGTATTTACAGTCAGACAAAGTCGATTCTGAATGAGCAATTGTATTGTATGCCTTCAGTTTAGGTGTTTGCTTTCCTCATCTAGGAAAGGACAATGATATTGCATTTATCTATCTGCTTAAGTTGAGTTTGGCATGAGAACTGGAATACCATCTAAAACAAAAAATACAAAAACAAAAAAACACACAAAACACGACTATTGTTATTTTCATTAGCCTTTCTCAACCTGAGTACTTTTAATGGTCAAGATGGACCCAGATGAATGGAAGTAGAAGGTGACTGATTAGGCCTGCCTTGGGGTCTGGACCAAAGGCTATGCAGACACTCTTTAATTTAGCTCCTGGCAGTGAGTGGGAGGTCAGAGAGTAAAGACAAAAGCCCTGCTTAGGAAGACCTTGGGGAATGACTATTGTATACAAATCAAGACCCGCTATAGGATGGGAAAAAGCTCAAATGCATCACTAGGGAAGGGGCTGGGGGAGAGTACTGTGATATTACCATATCTCTTCCCCCTTTCCAGAGTTCTCTGTTTCACCACCTACACTACCTTTACTTCTCTTTGCTCACTTGTTGGTGATTTGATCCACTCTCCAGCATCTGGTGATGGCCCTTTGCCAAGGCAGGACATGTTCTTGGTGGGTAAGAGAGCTTCCGCTCTGCATTTCTTTTAACTCACAGACAGCGTCCTAACCTCAGTCTGACTTCTTTATCCTGAGAGTTACTCCAGACAGGCACTATTCAGATCAGTTCATTTGACTGCTTTGCCCTTTTCCCCCTTCTTCTATTTCTCTACCATTTTTAGACAGATGCCTGGAAGAAAAACGCTTGTATTTGAGACTAGACAGCATGTGTTTTACTCTGGCTCATACCAGGACTAAATAGTTGAGTTGGCACAATGCATTTCCAAGCGGTTCTAAGAGTATTCATCTTTATACCACAATGATAATATCTAATTTCAAGCTGTTCTAAGTCATAAGTAAGATAAACAGGGTGAGACACTAGGCAGAAAATGCATGATTAAAACATGATTTTGTTGTTGTTGTTGTTGTTTATAATAGATGACTAAGGCTGGATAAACTGGAAAAAAAACAACCCTACAAAAATGTGAAAAAATGTGAGAATATGTTTTCACTCTTGTTCACATAATCCCTAGTTTGAAATTTATACAGTATTTCTCTACGTGTATCTTAATTAAAAGTTCAATGACTCATAAAGCATGGACTAGACTCCCCTCCAGATGGTCTTACTAAAGAGCTGAGCTAAAGAAGCACACTTCTAGGAAAGTATTTGCATATAGATGAACTCAGCAGGCACTCTGGACCTTTGGACCCATTTCAGTCTCTCTGGTGACAACCCTTATTTCTTTTCAGTACCTTTGTTTACTCAGTGCTATCATGACTTGTGTTTTGAAACCTTTAGTATGACTTTCAAAACACTCTACCTTTATTCATAAGAGCAGAACATGAAACGTAATGGTCACAAATTGGAACTTGAGTTTAAATACCGGGAAACCGAGCTTTGATAGTCACTGCTGTGTGATCCTACCGATTTTTCCATGAAGCACCCAGTTGTATCTTTTGAATAAAAATGGAAAGGGGGACAATCCCAAAGATTACACTTTAAACAGTTTCCAACAGTACCCCATGTCGTTTTTGTTATAGGCCTAGTAGAAAATCTGTTTGATTTTATAACCAGCAATATTGAGTTATGGTTTCTTTATTACTACTTACACTATCTGACTAACTACAGAGAGGATTTGACAAATGAAAGGATTTTTACAAATGGAGATACATAGGCAAAAAAAAGTGGAGAGAAGTGAGGAGATGGTACAGAAATAGTTTAAAACACCGTGGGGTGTTCAAAATGCCTTGAAAAGTGTTGAAAGCAAAAAGAAATGAGCAGAGTACTGACAATTGCTCTCTCCTACTCTCTCTGCCTGGCTAAGTCTCAGTGTTCCTTCACAGTCATTTCCTTTTAGAATCAACCCTTGTATTCCTTGTAGGTGGATATAGGCTTTCCTCTTCTGTTCCTTTGGCACCTGCAACCTTCCTCATCAAAACTTTCACAGAGGGCTGTGTTTTAACAATCTATTTGCTCCCTCTGTAATACTGGTGGTCTTGATCCAGCATCTGATTCAAGAAACCTAGAGAAGGGGCTGTGCATAAATTAAATAAGAGTCCAGAAACAATATAATTTTGAAAGGCATTTGGGGGGGGGGGGCAGAGGAGCTTGGCTGAAGAAACCACATTCTCCTTGACTCAGGACCCCTTGTTTTTTATTAATACAATTTGTCTAAGGCAAGGTGGAGATATACACATCAAAGGGTAGGGTTTCCTACAGAATCCATTGCCAGGATGGGGAATTACCCCTGGGTGTTCAGGTGTTTGGCCAACAGGAGGCAATAACATGTAGATTAAGATGCCCTGAGCTGTCTGGCAGAAAGCAATCATTTAATGCATCCTTTTCAGGTTTGAGGAAATGCCTTTAGCCATTCCCAAAAGGCCATAGCATATGTGACTCAGCCTTTGTTGAGTCCCCAAGTTACATCAACCTTTCAATGAAACTCTTGCAATTATGACATGCTGGAATTGGCTTCTGACACTCTGTCTCTAGGATGTCCTAGGCATCTACAGAATGACTAGATCTACATCTCCACTGCGTAGCATAGAGTTTGTGCTTATTATGTGGTTATTGAAGTGGGCTTAATGCAGGTCTTTCTAGTAAGCTGAGGTCTTAATGAGATCATCAAAGAGCATAGTATATATCATTACTATTGCTAAGGTGTAATCTCCTGGGTTTAGTGATTATGAACTAAATACATCGGAGATCCTGGTCAAAGGGATAAAGAGGTAGGATAAAGGATGAAAGGGAGACAGTCCACTAATCCTGAGGAGATGATACAGTTGGACCAGTCTGTGACTCTCCTAAGAAAGGCTCCTGTAAATGTCCTCCTATGAGGACCTTGGAGCCATAAATAATTGCTATGAGTATTTACTTTTAAGGTAGAAAAGGGCACTCAAGTTGGAGGTAGAATTTAAATCATAGTTAAGAAGAGAAAACAAATCAAAGTAGGGGAAGTGGTACCCAGCAAGATCCGATAAAAATATATTTAAGGAAATTAGTTCAGAGTCAGGATTCAGTTCTAAATGCTATTCAGAATAGCAGATGGATGGGAGATGATTTTAGAGTTTAGCTTTTACATATATCTCTGGATGTCACGACTTAAAATGGTTTGGCATGTTTTCACATCCTTGTTGCATGATTGGGAGAGGGGTGGTATAGGCTGGCTCAGATAACCTGCACAGGCCAGAGGACTAGCGTAGGAGGTTCACATCCAAAAGAGACCCATTGCAGAGCTGTTACATGAGCACTACTACATACCTGGACAGGATCTTGAGCCATAGTCTTTGAAATCTTTGTGCAAATTACTAAATTTTGTCATCTATAAAATTGATACAAGAACAGAACTGCCCTGGCTCAGTTGGTTGGGTGTCATCCTAAGCACCAAAAGGTTGCTGGTTCGATTCCAGGTCAGGGTACATGCCTGGGTTGTAGGTTCAATTCCTGGTAGAATGTGTGCAGGAGGCAGCCGATCCATGTTTCGCTCTCACATGGATGTTTTCTCTTTCTCTCCCTCCCTTCCTCTCTCTTTAAATATCAATAAAAATATTTTTAAAAAACCGAACCTATCTTGTAGGCTTGTTCTATGGATTTGTAAAGCACTTAGAACTGTGCCTATCACATTATAGATGCCCAGTAAAATCTAACTTGTATTCTAAGCTGTTACTATTTGCTACTCATGGAAAGGCTGCGTATATCAAAAGATCTTGTCTACCAATGACACTACATGCATTCAGTAATATTTAATTTGGTTCCTCCTGTTTTATTAATCAAAGACATTTATCACTGCTGTCAGAGCTGATTCAGCAGGAGATAGATACAGCGTGTCCACCATGAGTTGACACAACTCCAGCCGAAGGAACGTGCATTTCACATTTTCACCAGTGTGCTCAGAGTCTGAGCCAAAGTTCAACACTTGTTGAAATAGCGACAACATCTACTTTGCATCTGATACGGAATTCTAGCATTAGATTTTTCTCCCTATTGATCCTTTAATATTTTAATTATTCCTTATTCCATTCCACGTTTCCCACCATGGCCCAGGGAGCCCAGTCCTTGCCGAGAATTCTGCTCTTAGGCAATGCTGCGAGTTTAAGGAGACCATCACCACACTGGACATTCGTCATCACATCAGCCACCTCTGGAGCAGGGGGAGCAGGGGTGGGAAGGAGGAGGCCATCGGTGAAAGTTGTAATATACAGCTTACTTTAAAATAGCCCTGTTAGGAAGCCAACTCAAGCAAGCGGAGCTATTAATCCCACTGAAATTTATAGCTGTGGGGACACAGAGGAGACCAAGCCATGGGCAGCATCCCATGAAGTCTTTAAGGGAGAGAGAAATATGCTCCTTTTACATATTAGATGCTGGGATGATCTAATTGCCAAATCCATCAATGCCCTTCTGGGGCTGCTGGGATGTGATCCGAGGGACTCTGCAGAGTGGTTTATAGCTCGGTAACAACTTTCATCCTTTTAACGGCCTTGCTAAAAACAGAGTCCCTGGCTTCCTTAGGAGGTACCAAGCACCAGCATCAGAACAGCAGTTGTATCAAAAATTCAAGGTAGCCCTGGACGGGTGGCTCAGTAGGTTTGAGCAGCAGCCCGTACACCATAAGATTGTGCTTTGATTCCAATTAGGGCACATACCAAGGTTGTAGGTTCAATCCCAAATCAGGGTACATGTGAGAAGCAACTGATCAATGTTTCTCTCATCAATGTCTCTCTCTCTCTCTCTCTCTCTCTCTCTCTCTCTCTCTCTCTCTCTCTCTCTCTTTCTCTCTTTCTCTTCCTCTCTTTCCCTCTCTCTCTCTCCCTTTCTCCCCCCACCCTTTTTCCCTCTCTAAAATCAATAAAAATATATCATTGGATGAGAATTTAACAAAACAAAACAAAACAAAAAAATCAAGGCAAATGATCCCATTTCCCCAAGTAACCTTACTGATTTATCTTCTTGCATGTTTTAAAAGGATCAATATAGGAAATTTCGTGCATAATATGCTACATATGTGCCTTTAGCTTCTATTCCTAGAGATTAAATTATCAATCTCTTTCATTTTCTAGGGTTGCTGGCAACTGTAAGAAACCCAAGCCTGGCGCTTTGAATCGATGGAGGCAGGTAGGACTCAAATCTAAGTGAAAGAGAGACAAGAGGTCAAATGTATTTGCAGGTTTATTCCATGAACTTCAGATAATATGTTTTGAATTCTTGTCTAACACTAAGCACTGTGAATTACATCTGAATACTCACAACAGAAGTAAAGATGAATGAACTGGAACTGTAAGTAGGTAAAGCAGTATCGAGAACAGGAGGCAGACTGTGGAGTTAAACTCAGATAGTCTGAACTCAAAGTTTTAGTTCTCAACTGTCTATGGCACCACTTCTGCTGTGCTGAGCTGCCTGCCTGCTTTTTCCCCCTTTCCCATGCGCCATTCTCTGGACCCATGGCAGTGACCTTCAATGTCTCTCTGACTGGTTCTTGGCAGCTTCATCCCTGATCATTTCTTGTTTGACTCTGGATGCCTGATTCCTCCTTCCTCAGAGTACAGAACTCTAGCTTCCTACAAACAGATGAAAGCTTAGGACCTGTGACCCCCATTGACGTCCTGCCTGAGGATACAACTCCCAGCAATCCTATTGTGAAGGGCACAGTACAGAATAGAATTCATCATTCCACATCCAGATGGCCGTGTTCTCCATCTTCTTGTCTTCTGCGGCATTTTAGTGTATTTTACTACTATATCCTTCTCTTCTATATTTGATCGTATTTCACTGACCTAGAGAACAGATAAGAGAGGGTTTTGAAAAGTACTAAACAAAAATATGCATCTTTAATCCTACACGGGACTATTATTTAGTCACCTTACTATAAGTCTCAATCTTTTGTTAATAAAATAGCAATGATAAGATATAGCTAATAAGTTTGTCAAATGGACTGAGTAAGAAAACATTGATAAAATAGAGAGTACAGTAAGAGGAAGCTAGTAGGCCCTTGGTAGCTCCTAGCTATTTAAAACAATTTTGTCCTTTACAGAGGTTTATTTTATTTAATAAGTTCTTAATGTTTCTCAACTTTAAGGCACTCCGATTCTCTTCCATGTTAAAATCTGACTCTGGTACTTGGCCCGTAGCAAGCTCTCCATATGTGGCGATGCAATTGAATTTCCGAAAGTTGTTAAGATTTAGAAAATGAACTCATGGTAATTCTTTCCCATCTCAAAATGCTTGCTCTGATCTAAGATGAATTCATTGGAAGTTGCAGAGGAAAGAAGGGAGGGGCGAAGCGGTTACAAGTAGAAAAGAAGGGATTAAAAAAAAGGTAATGTGGGAGATATTTATCTAAACAGTCTGGCAGTGAGAAGGGCAGGCTGGCATGGCCTCCCAGGATGGGAGAGAAGATGAATGGTTTCCAGGGAACCTGAGAGCTGCTCCTCAAAAGGAGCCCGCTGGGGCCTGAGCTGGCCTTCTTGACCCCACATGAATGTGGGAGGGAGGACAGGGAGTCATGAAAGGAATGCATGCATACTCTCACACCTCACACTTCAGCAGCCATTCCCCTGGAAATACTGATCTGCTAAGGCAGCGGTGGGCAAGGATACGGTGAAAAGGCACTTGAAATGGGACTTTGCCGCTGCAGCTCTGTGACCTGAGGGGCATGACTGGGCTCTCTGAGTCGTCATGCATTTGGGAAATGAGGAAAATAACATCTGCCAAACAGGATCTCTGTGGCAGTTAAATAATGCAAATTCCACTGATGCTGTTCCCCAGTGTATGGATCTAGTAGGCCAGCAGCTGTAACCTGCTATGCATGGCAGATATGTCTTTTAGGCTGAATGGGAAGAACTGTGTGTGTGTGTGTGTGTGTGTGTGTGTGTGTGTGTGTGTGTGTGATTTTTTTCAGATCTTTCCCTGTTCATTTTTATTGAAGAGTAACCCTTAATTGAAGTGCTGGCACCAGTCTGTTTACTAGGGGACCCTGAGCTCTGAGCCAGATTTCATGGAACCAGACCAGGAGTGGGTACTTGATCTTAATTAAATTATGTAGACTTGTCTCTCCTGGAATTTAGTGTCGGTGCAAAGCTTCATGTGCCTGGTGTGTGAGTGTGTGTGTACACATTTATTATATATAGAGAGAATAAATGTGTAGTATCCCATGTATACTTTTTTTTCCTAGGACCATAGTCTTAATAAATACTTTCACAAGAATCTCAATCTCATGCTCCCCTTCTAGAAGAATCATTCAGAATCAGCGGCCATGGAAATTACTAGCCAACTATGGATCAGCTCTAAGGCAGACGTAGTTGTCTTAACATTTCAAGGCAAAGGCCATTTAATTAAAAAAAAAAATAGAGTCTGACACACTTGGGTAGATCTACTTACTGTAACATCTACTCTTTGACCTTGGAAAGTTATTGACCCTCCTGTGCCTCAGTTGTCTTATCTGTATTCTCTATCTCCCAGGACTTTTTGGAAAAATGAAATGTGTTGTGGGGATCTTCTCAGATATTCTGGTCTCTCTTACACATTTAATAAGTAAATAGCCTTTGTTCTTTCTATTATTATCACTACTATTGTTTTCTCTGCAGATTATTTAGGGTTTTGTGTTTTTGTTTTGTACTTTTTTCCATTAACAACTGTGTCCTCCTAACTTACAGTTAAACCAGAGTTAGAGAGTACTCTCAAAGTCAATAGTTAAAGTGAAAACATTATTGTAAATACAATCGTTAGAGACTGGTTGCCATGGTGATGTTTTTGCCAAAGTAATGGAGAGGTAAGTTAAATGGCAAGGGAGGCTGTAAAAATAGTTGTCTGTATTTTTAACTGCACTGAGTGAGATGGATCGAAGAAAGATCTCAAACTGTAGTCAGCCGGCTGTTTGTTTTTTTGTTTGTTGTTGTTGTCTTTTTAATAGAAAAAGTGTTTATACTCCAGTGCTGCTGTGACCCACAATCATATGTATCTGTTACTAGTGAATGTTCCTGCAGAAGTAGCATCACATGATGGTTTTATAGTCCGATATCTGATATGAGAAATTTTCTGTTCTCAAAACTGTGTCCCTGTTCACCCACCTCGGACTCAACTTCTCATATGTGAAATGTAGATGATAATAACATGTAAAGACATGCTTGTCTAAGTATTGCAGAAGCTAAATCATGTACGATAATTAACGGAGAGTCGCACAGTTAGTGAACAATAAAATGTGTTCATTATCATCATCAAACTGGCATCAGCGTTGATGCCATTATCATCATGATCATATCCTCGCTGTTATAGAACTGTAGAGTCTGTGTTGTCCCGAGGGATCATTTAGCTAAATCCTGCCATCTTACAAAGATCATTTGCTACATATCAGAAAATGGGGTTGACTCTGGTGACATCTATGAAAATTGGATAGCCTCTGGGGACCAATGAGCTAAATGTCCCCTTATGACCACAAGCTTTATAGAGGTAAGAGGTATGCATATTTTGTTTACTGTTGAGTAATACGCAACACAAGATGCTTGCCTGGTTCCTGGCACTGAATAGGTATTCAACCGATTTTTATCAAGGGAATGCATTACAGAATGGCTAATCAGTAACTGAACTCAAGTAAATGAATTGAAAAGCAGAAATAGAGCTTCAGCCGAAATCAGTTTGATTCAGTGGATAAAGTATCGGCCTGCCGACTGAAGGGTCCCAGGTTTGATTCTGGTCAAGGGCATGTACCTTGGTTGCCAGCACATCCCCAGTAGGGGGTGTGAAGGAGGCAGCTGATCGATGTTTTCTCTCATTGATGTTTCTAACTCTCTATCCCTCTCCCTTCCTCTCTGTAAAAAAAATAAAATAAAAAATCAATAAAATCTATTAAAAAAAAAAAAGAAGAAGAAAAGAAATAGGGCTTCGGGTACTATGCAGCATGACACAGGGATCTGGCCTAGGATAGGATGGCATTGAGGGGTGTTCCCCTCAACACAGATAGTTAATTTTCATCCTCTGGGAAGCCCCTGTTTGCCTGGGTCACTTCTGCCCCAGCAATGGCTGTTGTCTCAGGAACAGGCAGGTGTAACCTGGTACCCTCTTTGACCAGCTCATACCATGTCATCACCCAGGCCTTGTAAATATAGCATCTTTCTCTAGCTCACTGATAATCACAAAGTAAATGACTTAATTCCTATTTCCAGAGGGTGGGAAACATCCATGAGAGAGAAACATCAACCAGCTGCCTCCTGCACAAGCCCTAATGGGGGTGTGCCTGCAACCAAGGTACATGCCCTTGACTGGAATCAAACCTGGGATCTTTCAGTCCACAGGCCAACGCTCTATCCACCGAGCCAAACTGGTTTCTGCTATATGCACATTTTAGTTCACCGTCTTTGTCTAATGTTTCTAACACTTGGCAAGTAAATAAATGTTTCATTGTTAAGAGCCATGTGCCAGGTACCATGGTAAGTACTTTCATAGCCTTTACCTAAGTGAGTCACCCCAGCCACAAGACAATTTTTCATTGCTCCCTTTACAAATGAGAATGTATTATTGGAGAATTAAGTCATTTGCATGAGTAAACATGAGGATGTTTTATCAGAGCAATAGATATACAAGTTTTTATCTCATTATTACTATTCTATATGGACTGAAGTTGATGACATTAAGGCACCAAGTTCATGGAACTGAATAATGGTGAAATCTGGTTACAAACCAAAACTTATTATTTTTTAGTTCAATTCTGGAGTTGTCTTCATTGAGGTCTATTGTCACAGAGGGTAAGTAAGAGGGTAAGAATAATGTCTGCCTCATTAGAACCATGTCCTCTGGAGTGAGCTGATGGTGGTCCAGATCCAGTTCTGCCTCATAGTAGCCTTGTAAACTTGGGCAAGTCAATGCTAGGATTAGAGTATTAATTGTACTTAACAACCAGCTCACTTTCAATGATGGTTAAACATGCAAGGTGCTTAGCATTGCGTCTAACATAATGGATTTGAGTTCAATGGATTATATTTATTATTACTCATAATAATATAATTCTGTTTTGATTGGGCTGCAAATAATTGTGAACAATGTGCTAATGCAATGTAAGAGGCACTGATGGCTGCAACAAAAAGGAAATCTCTGTTTCCCTGGCTGGTGGACAGTAGCCCACCTCGTGCTGGCTGTGGCGGGGAGGGCTGGGTGGCCTAATGGAAGATTAACCCTGTCAAGGGTTTGGAAGCTGATGAACTGAGCTCATCATTTTACCTAAGGAATTCATTTCCTCTGCCCATGCTTTCTGCTGAGCTAGCACCTTTGAATGATACTCATGCAGCATTTAACTGTTGTGAGCATTAGGATGCATTTAGTTCAAAATGGCCTTTTCTGTGGGACATATATAATCCGGCTGGAAATGTTTATTTTCATACTCTAAGCCAATCTAGTTACCTGATAATCAAAATAATGAGTGACCCCTGTTGATGGGATTCTACTATCTGAGTAATTCTGCATATTCTATAGTTTTAAATATTCATAGCCACTATTTTATCCTAAACCCTTCCATATGCATTTTAAAAGAGCAATATAGACCAAGACAGGCAGATGTTTATATGATAGGCCAGCCCCATTATTTTTACTGACTTACATGCATATAGTCTATATACACACTGTCATTCATATGTGCAAACACCCTTTCACACATACTTGCCTTACTGCACTTTTTTAATTACAGAAGAATGTTTTGTGATTGGGGAAAACACGGCCACACATTAAATTTATGAATAGTTTCATTTTTATCCTGTGGCTCTTGAAAACTTAAAAATCTCCATGGCCGAACCTTGAGAATGTCATGCTATGTGAAATAAGTTTTAAAAGTTAGGAGCTACATGATTTCAGTCATATGCAGGATCTAAAACTAAAAGCAACAAATGAACAAACAAGCAAACAAACAAAAAAAGCACCTTATAGACAGAGGAGGAATGGGGTGAGGGTAGTAAAGCGAAAAGGGGTCTCATATACTAGCATATGGTGAAGAAAGAATTTGACTTTAGGTGGTGGGCACACTGCAAAATGAATATCATGAGTATAGAAATGATTTGAAATCTATATGATCTTATTAATATCATCACAATAAATTTAATATAAAAAAACAAAGTCTCCAAATGATTTAGGATTAATACTGGTTTTGATACTTCCAAAGGGAATATTAAAAATTACCAGAACTAATACTGATATGCATATAGAATTTTGGACTTGCCAAAAGTGTATTCACTAACTGCACCTTCAATCAGGTTAAAGAATTCAAATTTGGAAAGTGAAACAGGACACATAATCCAATAGGGATGATGATGTCATGCTTGTGTAGTGTTTCCTGTCCATGTCCCTTATGTCTCCAAAATAATGCCAAGAAAGAGACAGGCTGGGCCATTAACTTTGGCTTAGAAATGAAGAAGCCAGGGCTCAGATCATTTGAATAGGATAGACTCTCCCCCTGTTTCTTTTACTCTGACTGCAATATATTTTACAAAGCCTTTGATCTCCCCACCCCAAATTATAAGACAACAAACAAGGCATTAAAGACAGAGAATATTATTTACAAAATTAGTCATGAAGTCACCAAATGCCAAGCAACATTCTTATTTGGTGCTCCCAACACTTGCCAATTAAATTCCTAATACCTGGCATAACCTGTATGGATGATTTCAATTCAGTTGACAGATCCATAGCTTTGAAGAACCTTTCTATTCAATGCTGGTCACTGAAACTTCCATTCAGTCCACTATCTCATGTTAAACCACAATGATCACATTCTCAGGAACTGATGGTGGTTTTTACCGTGAAATCTAACTTCAGCCTCTTTATGTGTTTCTCATGTTACCACCGCCTCTGTGTAAAGCTGCTTGTCTCAGCCTTACATGAGTTAATAGCTGGTTTTCACAGTCAAGGAACTTAAATAAGATGACATTAAAATAATTCCGAAGAGCAAATTTTTATTCCATCTTGGTCTGTTCTGGCTAGAGAGGATTTGGACTGTGGTGCTACCAGGACTGAGATTTTCTGAGAGTGCTTGCTGAGAATGGGAATGGCAGGATGTTGTTCTGCTATATGTGTGTGTGTGTGTGTATAGTGCTGCTTTGCTTTGCAGGGAAACTTAACCCTCAGGGTGTGGTCAATTCCCAGGCTCTGTGCTTGGTAATGTTGAGTTTGCCTTCATTAAAACTTCCAAAATTTCATCTTGGTCTCTTTCTATAATGGTTACTCACATATATGTGAATAATACAACAAATACCCAGAAATAAATGCTTAGCTAAAATACTAAAATATCCGGTTTTGTAAATATTGTTTTCCCTTGAACTCCCCGAGAGCCTGACCTGGGTAATGCATGCTGTGTGAAGCTAAATCTGCAGTGTTACTATATTAACCAGCACTTGAAAGACATAAAAATTCTATCAGGAGCAGAGCAGCAATGTTAAATTGGAAGGAGGATTAAGACCTAGCATCTTATGTAAAAAGAATGACTTTGGAATGACGATACATTGCATTGATATTTAATATTTCACAGATGTCTGCATTCTATTTACTCGAACAGGGGCATTTGATGAAATTTCTCTGTCATTGTGTGCAGTTTGCTTTTTTAAAAATTTATGTTACAATGAGTTTCTCGGGTCAAGTCAGCGATAGCAAGAAAAAAAAGTTACTGTGATAAAAATATTTCCTAATCTACTAGAGTCAAAGATGTCTCTATCAGTTACTCTATGGCCTCATGGTTGTTCATTAAGTAAATTTTAATACAAAATATGGATGACTGGAGGAATGTATAGATGTAGGAATGGATATGACAGATATTATTATCTTACTCTTAAACATATGTATGTCTGTCTATATGCATTTATATTTTACTCAAAGCAAATGCCTAAAAATGTTGATATATTTATATATATACATATTATCTATCATCTATCTATTTTTGCATCCATCCACTCATTTCTTCATAGTAAATATATTTGGGAGGTAGACTTATGGTTTTTGATTTTTCCTTATATTATATATATATATATATATATATATATATATATATATATATATAATAGTATAATTAATTATTTTATATTATAGAGTAAGGAATTAGACACTTTGTTTTGTGTATGTGTGTTTTTTTAATATGGCTTTTAAAAGTTGATTTTAGAGAGAGGAATGGAGAGGGAGAAACATCTGTGATGAGAATCATCAATTGGCTGCCTCCTGCACGCCCCCTACTGGCAATTGTGTCTCAAACTCAGGTATGTGCCCTGACCAGGAATCAAAGCATGGTCTGGCTCATGGGTTGATGCTCAGCCCCTGAACCACACTGGCCTGGCCACACTTCATTTTTATATAACATCATCTGATGTCTAAGTTTCCCCAGAAGTCCTTGGATACTAACAAATTTAACCCTGAATATTGCTTATCATGCCAGCCATCTAAGCCCCTTTCTTTCAAATGGCTCTCAGTCATTTGGCTAAGTCCAATACCAGTTGAACAATTTTTTATTTTGTCCTGTCTAATGCTTGAAATAGTGGAAAAATGTTAGAGTCTGAGTCATGCCCCTCCCCTCAAAAATGTAGATGTTCAAAAGTCTGAACACCCAGTATGTTAGAGTGTGACTATTTGGAGATAGGACCTTTCAAGAGGTAATTAAGGTAAAAGGAGGTCATAAGGGTGGGCCCTAATCCAGCATGATTGGTGACCTTAAAAGATGAGAAAATTAGGAAACAGGTGCACACACACACCACGTGACAACCATGTAGGGGCGCAGTAAGAAGGTGTTGATCTCCAAGTCAAGGAGAAAAGCTTTAGAAGAAATCAAAGCTGCCCACACCTTGATCTCCGGCTCTTAGCCACCATAAACTTCTGTTGTGTAAGCCCACCTGGTCTGTGGTATTTCACCATGGCAACTCGAGCACACTAATACAGAGGTTAGTCACATTTTCATTATTCCATCCATTAAAAAAGAAAATGGCCTTGAGGGTATTATAAACTGCCAAATGTAATTTATACTATATATTTTTAAAAAACAGGTTTTCTGCATATCATCTAAATGCCATCTAGACATTATATTTAAGGAAGCACACGTGTTGTAAGTATTGAATTGGATATTATGAATTGGATCTTGTTCAATCTTCTTTACTTGAATGATTCACAATATCCAATTTTATTATGCCATATACTCTTGTTTCAGTGAATTAGTCAGATACAAGCAAATGAGTTTTTTCTTCTTTTTTCTAGCACTTAACTCTATAGCAACTGCTGTGTGCTTTATAAATGAACAGTTTTTCTATGAAAGGAAAGGAAGCACTATTTTCTGTATACCTGTGTATTCAATTCTATGTGCCATATTTGTTACATTATAGTATTCACTTTTTCCTACACTTGACACTGTAATGTTCAGTGTGCCCATTTACCAGGTGAGAAAACTGAGATAAGATGTGTTAAGTCACCAATGACTAGTATGAGAAAGCACTAAGAGGTATACCATGGCCTGCCTGCTTTGGTGAGCCCTTGCAAGTCATTGAGAACAGTATCATCATTTTGGATGATACTGTATATGCTCAGGAGTTTTTATTAGTTTTTATTAGTTTATTTGCTTGTTTATGCTAAGAATGATCAAAAATTTGTTTTAAAAAGTGCTTTTGTCAACCTTTATGACATCAACTAATATTTTTTTTAAAAAAACCATATCTTCATATTTTGAAAATTTTTGTTTTGTGAACACATGGAAAACTTTGACAGATGTGCCTTACACAAACAAACTGTGCCAATATATCTACTGTTCCTCTTGATAAACCTGGAGAGGGTAGAGTAGTAGGCACAGCCATTTTCCTACAGCTGAATTGTGAAACTGTAAGACATTCAACGAAAGTTAAAATGAGTTTTCTGTTCAGAGTGTGATGCTCATAATAAATGTTGCATTACCTGGGCTGAGAGATAGACACTCTGAGTGACTGCTTTGTTGGGAAAATACGTGTATTGTGCTCAAGCTGAATCTGATTTAGCTTTCATTTAACAGATGGATAAGCTCTTTCATAATGTTAATGCTTACTCTGAATTCTCATTGAGGGCTGTCATTCTGAGTCTTCTCTGACTGCCGAGGCCCAAGCTTTGTATATGTCTGACTGCTAAGAGGGAAGCAGATTGCAGAACTGAGTGAATCGTGTTTTTAAGGAAGAAGATGAACTCATAGGCAATGCACAAATTTTTCAGACTGCGAAATCACCAGCCACAGAAATAGCATCCTCACAAAGTCTGTGGGAAAACAGAAAGACCTACATATCATTATCAGAAACGAGGTCACTGGGGCATTCTCATGAATGCTCCCAAGTGTCATGAGAAGCACTCAGTTAATCTTGATGTCACATTAATTGGAAAGGGCTGAAGAGAGCAGTGTATGTAGTAAGATACAAACTCCTAAAAAACTACAACAGTCACTAAGTCAATTAAGACCTTTTCCTTTAGAATCCCATAAAATTATTTTCATTGCTACTTCATAACTGTAAATTTACTACTGTTATGAATCACAGTGTAAATATCTGTGTTTTACAAAGGTCTTAGGCTCTATAGCAGTGGTTCTCAACCTGTGAAGAACCCTTAGTAAGAGTCACCTAAGTCCATCAGTAAAACACATATATTTATATTATGATTCATAACAGTAGCAAAATTACAGTTATGAAGTAGCAACAAAAATAATTTTATGGTTGGAGATCATCACAACACGAGGAACTATATTAAAGGGTTGAGGCATTAAAAAGGTTGAGAACCACTGCCTTAGATCATGATAACAATTATTTCTGTTAGGGCACTAGAGGTCCATTGCAAAGTGTGGACATTGTAATGGCATTTCCATGCACAAAATGCCAACATAGATGTTCCATCAACTGACTCAATGAATGAGTCCTCACTTTTCCTCAAAGGGAAGTGAATGAAAATGAAGTTCTCACTGGCTTATAATTCAACAGTTTGTACCAATCCCAAATGTTCCAATACCTAGTTGAATGATTTGTTGGCCTCGTGCTGAGATTCACGTGTTAAACTTATTTTCTTATCTATACTTTTTTTTCCACTCAAAACATTACTTTCCTGAGGGGGGAAAAATATAAGATGAGTCTGTGAAATCGGGTCCATTTGGGAGCCATAGGAGTCATTAATACAGTAAACACTCTCCAAATCCTGATGGTAAAGACTATGGTACATGTTAAGTGAAATTTTTCAACACTTATTGGACAAAGACATCCATTTTTACTACCTTTTATTATACCTGTTAATGATCCATTAAATGCATTACTGCCAAAGAGGAACTATTTCCCAGGCCTCTTTCCAAATGAAGTCGTTTCGAGATCCTCTCTCTCCCACTGAGTCGGTATGCTACGGACTCCATCGGGATGCTCTGTAAGTGACAGAAATTGGTTCCTCCCTAATCTTCACTGGTGAAGATTCCTAATATCTCTGAGAATGGTTGGGGCTTTAGAATTTGAGGCCCATCTTTTGGAAAACCTAGGCCAAAAATAAAGTTTTTAAGAAGAATCATAGAATAAAATGTACAATGCAAAAATAATAAAATTCTTAGATGACCATGAAATCCAGATGGCCTCTGATGTGGCCATTAGTCTTTATTTATTTATTTTGTTTGTTTGTTTTAAAATATATTTTATTGATTTTTTACAGAGAGGAAGAGATAGGGATAGAGAGTTAGAAACATCGATGAGAGAGAAACATTGATCAGCTGCCTCTTGCACACCCCCTACTGGGGATGTGCCCGCAACAAAGGTACATGCTCTTGACCGGAATCGAACCCAGGACCTTTCAGTCCGCAGGCTGATACTATATCCACTGAGCCAAACCAGTTTTGGCTGGCCCTGAGTCTTTACATACAACACACACACACACAAATAAAGAAACTGATGAGTTGGATTTCATTAATTCTTTTTTTAAATTCTGTTTTAGCTATTGTGAATATTGATGTTGTGAACATGTGTGTACAAATATATCTTAAAGATCATGCTTTCAATTCTTTTGGGTGTACATCCATGCTGTGGACTGAATGTTTGTGTCCCTCCAAAATTCATAGGTAGAAACCTTAATGTCCAATGTGATTATATTAGGTGAGCCTTTTGGGAGGTAACTGGGTTATGAAGCAGAGTCCTCAAGAATGAGATTAATGTTTTTTATAAAAGAAGCTCCCAAGGAAATTCATCCCATGCCCTTCCTTCATGTCCAAATGCCTTTTTTGTCCCCATTGTGTTTATAATAAGAAGGGAACCAACCATTGCTAATTCTCACCGGCTTTTTCTGGGCTTTTGACAGCTGGTTATGATAAGCTACAATTACCAAGGAGAAATTACCTCTCAGAGAGTTAGGAGTGGTAGAAATGGGAAGCAGCTTCTTTCAATGTGTGTGTGTGTGTGTGTGTGTGTGTGTGTGTGTGTGTGTGTGTGTGTGATGACTTATTACCTCATGCTTTGATTCCTTGTTCACTATTTCAGCTCAGCTGTGTTTGCATGATTGCATGTTATGTAATCACTTCCACCAGTAGAATTAAAAATGAGGAACGGCCGAAACTGGTTTGGCTCAGTGGGTAAAGCGTTGGCTTATGGACTGAAAGGTTTCAGGTTCAATTCTGGTCAAGGGCATGTACATTGGTTGCGGACACATCCCCAATAGGGGGTGTGCAGGAGGCAGCTGAGTCCCTCTCTCTTCCTCTCTGTGAAAAATCAATAATATATATATATATATATATATATATATATATATATATATATATATATATATATATATTTAAATGAGGAATGCTTGCTACAGGTTGGAAAAGTTGACATTATGAGACCCAGGGCAATGTATTGATTGCAGCCCTGTCTCAGACAGAGCCTCAAAGGCGGTTCAGAGGTGTCAACAATATTGATCTTTAGAGCAACCTTCCTGGGAGCAATGCTTTCTTTGGGTTTTACCTTCTCTGTGAGGAAACAGACCAGAAGGTATCAGGCCCTCCCCTGCATTCCCAGATCCTGTCACTGCAAAGCCCACCCCTTTCCCACAGCAGCCTGCTAGCAGAAGCCCACTGGTGGGAGACTGTCCTTCGTCTTCCACACCTTGAGGCCAGAGAGGTGTTTCAGAGAAAATAAAACATGACCTCTGCCCCCATATGCAAAAAGCAAGACGGCTTTGGCAAAATGTGGCGCGCATGTTTCTATGATGATCTGTGTTTGTAAAGCATCTCCAACTCTATTTGCTCATTTTATCCTTTGAGCACCACTGGCCCTGAGCAAGTCTGATTACGTAGCCTCACTTTATAAATGAGGTCAAGAGTTCAAACAAGTTGACTGGTTTTGTGGCAGTCTTTGGTTAGCAAAACCTTTTTTTTTTTTTTACTCTCCAAGACTTTTATCACCGAAAATAATATAAAAATCCTACCTGTAAATAATGGCAATTTTGTTTTCAAGATAACTTAGGCTATAAAAACAACACTTAGGTACTGTAGAAACTGTCAAAAACACACAAAACATACATGCAGTAGTACAATTAAGACAGAGATAGAAACAATTTTTACTTTTTTTGCATTTTGTTGCCATTTGCTATATTATCTTTTTAAGTGTATTTAGACAACTTAAATCTAATTGTTTACCTTTAGTTGCTTGCTTTTATGTGGTAAGCGTTTTAGCATGTTGGTGAATTCTTTATATATAAACCTCAGTTGAATGCCTGCATAATATTTTCTAATATGAATACATGCTACTTCAGTTGTTTTTTCTTGGTTATTATGCAATTAATGATTTTTCACTTTTTGCAAGTCCAGAGAATGTTGAAATAAACATATTTTCATATAACCATTTCTCCTGATTTCACAGTGTTATTTTGTTATATTGTAGAGTCAGGATACCTGAGCCAAAGAGAAACATTATATTTATATTACATTAATTCAGGAAAATTGTGCATTCTATAACATTATGCATATAATTTTTAGTTTGGAAACTGAAAACTAGACTCCAGCATGTTGGAATAGTGCAAGAATCGATGATCCGAGATTCTCATAGGCAGGGGGACCCAGAGAAGTGACAATGACCTTCTCCCTAACATTGAAATCTGCCAAAAAGGCAGGCATCTGCCCTGTCTTAAAATAGTGGTGAGGCAGCCCAGCACAGAGCCTGATATACAGTAGGAGTATACACCAAGTGGCCAGATTATTATGATCTCTGAACTCATAATAATCTGGCCACTCAGTGTATTTGTATATCAAATGGGTACCAAAAGTAGACTTTTGCTGGAGATCAACCACCTATTTGCCCTGAGCTTTCTATCAATCAGTGCAAAGAGAAAACTGATTAGGTGCACAATTTATAATAACTTTAATATAAAATAAATGAGGTACTCAAGAGAAGTACTCTGAGTGGGCCAGATTATTATGTGTTCAGAGATCATAATAATCTGGCCACTCATTGTATATTCTATATAATAAAAGGCTAATATACAAATTGGCCCCTTGATCAGTAGTTTGACCAGCAGGCAGGCTGGCCAACCGCCCATATTCCCTCCTGCTGGCCAGGCTGGCCGGACCCCACCCATGCATGAATTTGTGCACCAGGCCTCTATGCATTCAGAGATCATAATCTGGCCACTCAATGTAATCAATCTACTTATATTTCTTCCCTTCCCTTCCCTGTCCGCCAACTCCTATCATACAGCACTACTGGCCTGGCCTTTAATTCTTCTCTCTGACCTCCCTTTCTCCTTCCCAAGGTGAATGCCCGCCCACTGCACCAGTGCACAATCAGCAACTGCCTTCTCTCCCTTTCAGGGAATTGCTTGGCTTGGCTTTGAAATTGCTGGCAAACCTTCACTTAAGGTTTGTATTTGGTTGAAAAGCCTGGGAAGACTTAGCAAGGACAAGCAAATGAATATAAAATAGAGGAGGAGAAAAGGGACAGAATAAGAAATAGAAGTTAGCAGTGCTATTTCTCCTTTAAGATCAGAGACACAGACACACCACCCACATGTGCAGGTCAGAGACTTGGAGATTCAAAGGGGAGGATTCTGAATATCAAGGTAAAAGTTACTCAGACAAATGCAGACAGAATGCAGATGTTTCTCATTTATGTGTCTGAATTAGATAAATGAGAAATACTGACTATCTCTGTGACAGTCTGTGTATTCAGGGCTCTGTCCATAAACACAGACTAGAATAAGAAAGAAAAAAAAATAGAATAAACTGTTGATTGACAGTTTGTCACGACTTTTACAAACAATGACCCCTTTAATCTCTGAATTCTTGTGCTAATTACTATCCTCATTTTTAGGCAAGTTATCGGACTGAGTTAGATTAAGTATAATGCTCCACATTCTTACTATCATCCAAAGTGCTTTTAAGGATATTATCTTTGTACTGATATCCATTAAAGATATTACTTCTGGGCATATGCTTAGAAAAACATATATCATGGGTCAATGGTGAGGGGGTGAGAGGGACAACTGTATACTTCCAAACATAAAGATAAATTAAAAACAACAACAACAACAAAAAAAAAAAACACTACATACAGGAAGTTTGGATTACAGCATTATTTTTAATAACAAATGGCATGCATACACATCTATAGGATATAGATTTTAAAAAGTCTGAGATAATTGTGGACTAGTAAAAGGACTGAAATTATACGCACCAGTATCCACAAATTATAATATTTGCCAAAAAAGCAAGATATTAAATGATTCATTCTGAGGGATGACATCATATAAAGTCTGAGCACATGGAGACAGTTGCAAACATAGATTGTAGCAGTATAACAGTAAACATTTGCAGGTATGGAAGAGAAAAAAAATCAGAAGAGTGTGATTACTTTTAGTAGGGACTTGAAAATAGAATCAGTGAAAATTTACAAAGGAAATTCTAATTCTACTTGAATAATCATTTCTACTTGAAGCCAATGGTGAAACTGGACAGTTTTGTTTGGTTAAGAGGTGGCACTAGGGTGTTTGTTGTATCATCATTTTAAATAATTGTTGAGTGTATAAATGATTGGGAAATCAAACAAGGAAGGAATGCAAGCAGTACTTCTCAAGTAGATAATAAACAATTTGGATCTGAATTACCTTTTTTTCCATATACAATTGTAGATGTCTTGGTTCTACTTCAAATAAAATAAATCAGCATCTATGGGGAGTACACCTACTCAAACGAAGTCCTGTATGCACCACACACACACACATACATAAAAACCATTGTCCCTGGGATGTATTCTGTGTGTTTGTGTGTTGCATCCTGCATTTTGAGAACCTTTTTATCTAAAAGAACATTTAATTCATGGAAATCAAATAAAGAATAATTTTTTCCCCAAAGATCTCTTGGATTATATATTTTACAACTTAACCCAATTAATAAACAAAATTATTCAAAGAGAACAAGTAAAACTAATACCATGGCTTCAATGTTAGTCTTGCCTCCAACTGGCTGTCCTGCATAGATGTTTAATCTCTTTTTCCCCCCATTTCCTACTTATAAAAAGAGAGTAATGGAGTAAACACTCCATGGCACTTTCTTTTAATGGCATGCCAAAAAATTTGAATTACCCAGGCCCTTTTAATATTGAAGAGTGATTATATAAGTTCTTTTGTTTTATCAAATATTCATTGAGTGCCTAGCACATACCAAACAGTATTTTAAAGCAGAATCCAACTCTTACTATAGACTGGTTCTGCTGCCACAGGTGGGGTTATGTGGTATCATTTCTTCAGTAGTCCTTCTTCTCAGTATCAAGGGAAGGATAAAGTATGTCAAAGGCCCATACATTATATAAGACACAATTCTAACAAAGTTTAGCAATAACGTTGAAGAATAAACATTTTCCTTCTTTTTATAGGTGTAGAACCTGAGGCTCAGTTATATTAAATAACTGTTCACAGTTACGAAGCCATAGGATAGCAAAGCCAGGTGTTTGAATTGCATCCCCCAAGTTCTAAACCCAACAACTCTTTCTTTGTCGTTAGTGGTGGGAGGAGCCTTCATCATTGCTTCCAATCCCGTATTGATAGATCCAGTCTTTGAATATTTATATGTCCTCTGGTACTTGTGAAGATGCTAGTTTATCACAATTAAATAGGTGCTCTTGGGGAACATGTCTGGGACTTCCATTTTCTAACATTCTAAATTTCCCCGAACCCTACAATTCTACATCACATGATACTGACACGTTGGGCTTTGCTTCAGCCTTGGCTAAGATATTCCCTCTCTTTGAAGAATGAACACCTTTCCTCAGAATTCTCCACTTGTCACCGGATTCTTATGCTTCAGTTGTGCATTGATACTGACAAATCCTAGTTACGACCTCAGGTTCTTCATTCAAATAGGTAAAGTGCAATTCTGACCCTTGGCGATCTCAGTCTAATGAGGGAGAAGAGCATGTAATTCCCAGCATAACTCAGTGCATAGGATGGCCTGGCACAGATGGTCTAGAGAGTTCCTTCCTTTCAGTTATTCAGAAAGTTACTCAATGCAGATGGTTTAATCCTCTGTCCCAGAGGGCATGCCAACACAGCCCTCAGGTCTCACCATCCAACTGTTTAAAAACTGTTGGAATCAACCTTTCCACGAGACGTCAGGCCCTTTGAGGAACTGAGTGACCAAGACAATTAAAATGTTGAGAGAGAGAAAAGTGAAGAAAGCCATAGACCTTTCTACATTCCACTGTGAACTGATTTGAAAGCCTGGTTAGTAACTTGGCTCTCCTTCATTTCCTTTCATCTAGCTTCAGGATCTCTGATTGTCTTGTTAGTTGCCTCTTCCCATTCCAGTCTTTGGTAACATCCCTGATTATCACCCTGGATGTGGAGTTCCCACTATTTCTCAAAGGAGAAGACCCAGACTTAACAAAATTGAACATATAAAGTATTGAAACCACCCCAGTGTCTCACACAAATGGGTCACGAGGCCAAATACTATCCATTCTTTATTCCTTCTCTCAAATGTTACTGTGTGAGGACTTCCACTCCTAACCATATCTGTTTTGTCTCACTGTAATAATTGTGTTGTTCAACAACAGTTTGTTTTAATGCCTGCCTACCCTCTGAGCTATAAAAAGTTGCCACTGAAGACATAGCTTATTTACTTTCAGAACTAAACCATATTGCCAAAAGTAGATGCTAAGCTTATACTTGTTCAGAATTCCAAAGCAGCCACTAAAATGTGCTCACTTGCAAAATCCGCTTAATGTAAAATCCATACTTATTTATATCCTTTGTAGATAATTAATGCTTATAACTTCAAAGAAACACATTTCAAGCAATAAAATAATCATGTGGGTGAGTTACAATAGTTTTGTAACAAAGGCTTTGTAGATATATTCATGACATTGACTCCTGGTAGAAAGAAAGAAAGAAAGAAAGAAAGAAAGAAAGAAAGAAAGAAAGAAAGAAAGAAAGAAAGAAAGAAAGAAAGAAAGAAAGAAAGAAAGAAAGAAAGAAAGAAAGAAAGGAAGGAAGGAAGGAAGGAAGGAAGGAAGGAAGGAAGGAAGGAAGGAAGGAAGGAAGGAAGGAAGGAAGGAAGGAAGGAAGGAAGGAAGGAAGGAAGGAAGGAAGGAAGGAAGGAAGGAAGGAAGGAAGGAAGTCTAACCAATGGACACTGACACCAGGGGGGGTGAGGGCATTGTGTGGGGAGGATGGGAGGCTAAGGACACATGTAATACCTCAATCAATGAAAAAAAATGAATTATTTTTTTTCAGTGAGGTTCAGTCCTTTTTATTCTTCCCCTTAAGTCTAAGCACCTGAAAGGAGTTATTCTCATGATGAAAGGACAATGGCACTGCTGGTGGCCACAGTATGAGATCAGTTGCTGGTGGATAGCTACAGATACCCTGAGATACGGTAATTAGGTTTGTGACATGAAGCAACTCGGGTGTCTGCTGAAAGCTGGTGCCTGTGTCTTCTGGGTGACCTTTGTTGACTGTGCCAAGGGGCTGCCTTTCCCAATGCCGCTAAATGCCATTAGTGGCAAAGGCTGTGAATTTCCTCCTGTCACTTGCACTAACCTCCGCAGAGAAGTTTCCAGGGGACCTCTTCCCCGGAAGGTCACCAGCTCATTCTGTCATCAAGCTAGTAGCCTGTGATGAGGAAAGACAGGCGGGAAGTCAACGGAATGATAAACTGAAGATTTTGGAGAACACAAGAGAGTTAGGCTTTCAGACCAGGAAATCAAAAACACTGCTGATCGGAGGGACAGATGAGGGGGAAGGGGGAGACCACTAGTTGAGAAGATTATTATTTTTTCCCCTTTTCCATCAGAGAAAGGAATTAAATTTTATAGTGTTGCATTAAGTATCTTTAGGTATTGATTTCAAAATCTATGCTTGGCCATTTAAGGTGACTGAAAAGATGTGGGTATGGGGGTGCACATCTAAGCCAGGTATAAGGTAAGATGTTCTTTTATCAACAAAATTTCAAACTTTTCCATAAAGGTGTGCTACAGGGTGGAAATTCAAACAATTGCTGTGTTAATGGTTTCTCGTGGAGGATCTTGCATGTTGTCACAGAGCACAGTGGATCTCATAAGATTGCGTGGTTTCTGAAAGGGAAAAAATGTACACCCTAGGATTGATGTTGTGAGAGCGCCCTCTACTGCCCCTCCTTATTTCCAAAACCACATAGACCTTGACGGATTAAGATCCCAAGTGGAAAACATGTGAAAGTAAGAAAATATGTGAAAAGAAATAACACAATGAAAGGGCACTTTCCAGGACCACATGTTATGAAGAGGTTGATGGAGGGAGGATGTGTTAAGGTCTTACAAGGGTGCAGGACATTCATTGTTAAAATTATGCTTCATATAAAATTAAAAAAGAGGCCATTGTTAAATATGTTGCCTTTGGCAGAAACTGGTTTGGCTCAGTGGTAGAGCATAGGTCTGCGGACTGAAAGGTCCCAAGTTCGATTCTGGCCTAGGGCATGTATCTTGGTTGTGAGCACATCCCTGGTAGGGGCGTGCAGGAAGCAGCTGGTAGATGTTTCTCTCATCATCAATGTTTCTAGCTCTCTATCCCTTTCCCTTCCTCTCTGTAAAAATCAATAAAATATATTAAAAAGAAAAAAAGTTTCAAAAAATATGTTGCCTTTGAACATGTTATCAAATGGAGTTATTGCATTCTTGGCATTTGAATCTCTTTGCGGGGCTACTAAAGTTAAAAGGCATTGAAATACTTCTAATATATCTCAAAATCATGAACAAGTTTTCTAAAATGCAGCCCCTTACTCTAGCTAACTAAAGAAGAGAATATCATTGGGCATAAAAGAAGGCTTATGATTTAGGTCAAACTATTTAATCATGCTGAACCTTGATATTATTAGCTTCTATTAAAAGAAGTATAATAATGTTTTTCATTGTTGAAATACAGATTACATAATATAATTGGTTTAAAATGCCTACTAGAGGGCTGTGAATATACTAACACTAAATATAAATCTGATATTCTGTCTTCTTTATATACTTAAATATAAATAGGATACTTGAAATAATTTAAATATGCTGATGATAGAAAATTGTGAACTACATCAGAAGAACATATTTTATGTAAAGAAGTTTTGGATCCTGGTTTCCAGGAGGGAAACAAAGCTCTTTCACAAGTTTTAATGTTACTGACCAAGAAAACGAAGTAAGAGAGGGTTGCCCTAGGTGGGAATATTACAGTGAACAGGAATGAGATGAGAACAAATAAATTCTTAAGGAAGGGATGAAAGAAGACAGAAAGTTGCCCTAGCTGGTTTGGCTCGATGGATAGAGTGTCAGCCTGTGGACTGAAGGGTCCAAGGTCGCATTCCTGGGTTGCAGGCTTCATCCCCAGAAGGGGGTGTGTGCAGGATTCAGCCAATTAATAATTCTTTCTCATCATGATTTTTCTACCTCTTCCTCTCCCTTCCTCTCTAAAATCAATAAAATATATTTTTTTAAAAAGAAGACAGAAAGTTGGAATGGATTCATCAAAGTCTGAATTTGCAGGACACATGACTTCTGCATTGGGATTGGTTTTTTTGGAGGAAAAAATGCATTGAAAATTGCACTTAAACAATAAAAGGATGGATTAGCCTGTTGAAGAGTCTTGGTGTTGAAGCATTACCGTGCAATGTGTTAAAATGACATCTTCTACTACTTCACCATCTTTCCATTGTGGTTGCTGTAAGGATTTACTTTCTGTTGGATTAGTACCTTCTGTACACTCAAGGAATGTGCCCCTTTTCTTCTAGACACACACACACACACACACACACACACACACACACACACACACACAGTGTTATTTTTCCAATATAATAGAGATTTGCTATCCATATCCAGTCTTTTCTTTTCAGGGAAGTAAAAGGGAAAGAAATTCTCTTTCAATGATTGCTTATAGGACTCGCTTAGAAATCTCCTCACATCATGATATCCTTCCTTTGGATATGGTCTGTTTGCTCCAAGCTAATTGAACAACATGAAACGTATGTGTGATTTACAAAGCACAAACAGTAGGAACTACAATCATGATTTACAAAGTATACTCAGCAGAGACTGCATTTGTTATTTATAAAGTTTATACAGCTCAGGTTCTGTGACTTCAGAAATACACATCTTGAAGGTTGTTTTGGTTATTTACTCTTACGATTGATAATTTTATTAACAGCATTATATTAAATGGTCATCCTTGTAGATTTAGAAATACTTTTCAGCGGATGGAGTATGAGAGACTTGGGAGATTTCCCCCCCCCTACTATATCTTCTAAGAGGAGGACTCTTCCTCTTTAACTAGTGGAGAATGATGAAGAAAGTGTAACAGTGATTCCACCTGTGTACATTGTTTTGATCGTAATTTCTTCAAAACTCATAAGATTGTTTTTTTGCATTAAAAGGAAGAAACTTAGTAGTTGTTCGTTGACAGTTCGTTATTATTTGAGAGATGATCATTCAATAATAATTATTGTCGCATCCTAGAATTTCACAAACTCTGAGAAACTTACTGACTTAAATGAGTCTTGCAGTTGTACCTAAAAAATAATTATAATATAAAAAAGTAGCTGACACTATTATTGACCCATTTTCCTCCATTAGTGTGATTTGTTCATAGATAGAGTTTCTCCATACAACTACAAGGGAAGGCAAACAAGCTAAGACTAAAATAAATACAAAATATAAAGGTATGTTTTATGGAGTTGCAACAAGATAATTATCCAGGTCTTTGCCTAAGGATTAGGAAACCTGAGACTTGGGAAGTACATTTGGTAGCAAGCCTATTTTCTGCTATGCTATGTTATTTTTAAACATACTGCAGCAGAACCAATAATAAAAGATACATTTGTCTTGTTTTGTTTTTAAATATCTAAAGGAAGAAAACCGTCCTTTCATCTGCCATCCAAATGACAGATTTCAGCTACACTTAAAATGAAAAATACATAACAAAAAGGATATGTAAAAAGCTAAGTGTGTGTGTGTGTGTGTGTATGTGTGTGTTTACTAAACACAGCTCATTCATTTCCAGGTTGTTTTAGTCTCATAATTGAAAGAACCCCTTTTTATATATTGACAACAGAAGTAATAGATGAGGACTAAGATCATATAGTATATAAAGATACTATGATTTTTTTTTTCCTTTTTTAAATTTTATTGATTATGGTATCACATAATTGTCATCATCCCCCCCATTCCCATACCAAACCCCTCCCCAGATATGCCCCCACCCCCCTGTTGTCCTTGGCCACAGGCTAGGCCCATATCATGGACACAAGTTGATCTCTCCCCCTTACCCCCACCCTCCCATACTTTCCCTATCAGGTTTGAGAGTCTGGTCACTGCTTCTCTTTCTCTAAGTCTGTTTTTGTTCATCAGTTTATGTTGTTCATTATTTCCTCTAGATGTGTGAGATCATGTGATCCAAGAAATACCCTTATAAGAACTGAAACTGAGACAAGCCATAATGGTTATGCTGAGAGGCAAATGAATCAGTATGTAGTGAGTTCCTTTCTGTGAATTTATTTTATTTCAGTAACTATGGAAAAGATAAAATGTTTGGCTATAGATATCACTGACTTAGAAGCCTAACTTCTTAATGTGTTGCTTGAATTTCTTATCCTTTGGGGACTTCAATTCTCAGGCTTTGTGAGCATCAGACACCTTTCAGGAGAATCAACTCTTCTCATTGAAGAAATACAAATACAATGTAATTTCCCTTGAAATCCTGCTGAAAGATTTTTTGTAGAGTTATGTTTAACATGATGTTTGAGGAATGGGGTGTTCATTCTCCTTTGTGCATTTTTTTCCCCATTTTGAATTGATACTGACACAGCCTTCCCTAGACGGCACATCATAACCTATATGGAAAGATTTTTATTGGCTAACCAAGCTTTAGACAGAGAGATATCTTGTTTCCATGGTGATCCAATCCACTCTCCTGGCACACTTAAATTCTAAGCTATAAGGAGTATTTAGAAGTGAAACCTAAGATATCTTTTTATAGATCAATTTCAAAAGAATTGAAAAGTAATATGTTAAGCCCTTGTATGGGAGGCCAGTCAATTTCACTAACATTTAATGCTGGCCAACTTTGGAACTCTTCATCCTTATTTTCTTAAATTTTATGTATGTATGTATGTATGTATGTATGCACTTACTTACTTACAAACCATTCCTTCAATATCGAATAAGTGCTAGGATATAAAAATATATAGAGACATCAGTTATGAATAATGAAAGATAACTATTTTGACACAGCTTCTAAAATGGCTTTGTGTGGAGTTCCATGAATCAACAGCTGAAAATGATGAAAATTGTTAAAAATAAACATGTAAAGTCTATGAAAATCATCTTAGTATCACAGCAAATGAAGAAACAATAAAATCTGCCAAGTCTCATGAAGACAGTAAAAGTTGAGCCATGAGCCATTGTCTCTCTTATCTTCTCCTCAGCTCAGCATAGAAACTCAACTCCAGGTGATGTGGCCTACAGAGTGAGGTTTCCCCACACATTTCAAAAACTTGCTGGGAGGAATACGCCTCTGAAATTTTTTTCCCCTCTCAGCTTCACAGTACAAAGGCTACATTTCAAGTGCCAAGAGCTCTCTTTCTTTAGCTATTATATGGTAAGATTCTACCCAAGCAATGGCAGGATAAAATTTCTGTAATAAAATGTAAAATTATATTACCTGCAACAGAAAAATATCCTAGAGATGTTCAAAAGTAGATCTTAACCAATAAAAGAAACTATCAGTAAACTTGGTGATAGATTGATAGAAATTATGCCAGCCAAACAACATTAAGGCACAGATAGATAAATTCATTATGTACAATGAGTCTCTGATAAATATAATAGAGAGCTTTGTTCCTATCACACAAAATAGAGGACAGAAAGCAGTGATAAAACATATTCAAAATACCGTAAACAATGGGAAAAAAATTAACTATGACTCTTATACCCAGAAAAACTATCATTTGAAATGAAGATATAATCAAGACAGTTCCAAGAAAAACTGGGAAAATCTGTTGCTAATGGAATCAACTTATAAGATATATTAAAGGATTTTCTTTCAGATGAAAGCAAGTGAACCTAGACAATAATTTAAATCCACATGAGAAAAGAAATAAAACAAAACCAGAGCACTGGTAAAACAAATTATGTAATTCTAAAAGAGAATGTATATGAATATTTTTTCTTTTTCTCTTAACTGATATAGACATTAATCATATAAAACAACATCTGTAAAATGATATCTATATTATACACACATATATATTACAAAAAAGATCTCTGGGAGCTAAGTTGTAATGGTGTAAGAATATGATTCTAAATGGTAACTTTAATAAAGAGAAAGAGAAATATAAATAAAAACATAATTTAAAAACTATATAAATACATAAACTATATCAAAATTACATTTAATATTAATGGAATAAACTATTCAATCAAAATGTTCTGAACTTTGATTTTAAAAACATTTCCACCACAAGACAAAAATATCACTAGAGAATCAGAATGGCATTTATAACTATAAAAAAGTTTTATCCTATCAGTATGATATACAATTATATAGAATTATGTATAAATTTGCAACTACCTAAGTGTGTGTGTGTGTGTGTGTGTGTGTATCTTCAATAATGAAAGGAAAATTATTTTTTCCCATACAGAAAAATTAAGTTAGACACATACCTCAACTCCATATAAAAAGTGCAACTTAAAAAAACATTGGTGTTAAATTTAAGACCTAAAACAATAAACCTTGTAAAAGATGGGAAATTGTTTGCTGAGCAGTGTTTAATCTTTCTGCAAGTTGTTTTTAAGTTTAACATGCATCTTCATCCAATAATGCTTTTAATTGTTGGTCTTCAAACTTTTTCAGTTGACCTGGATGTTCTTTGTCTTTCACATTGAAATCATCACTTTCAAAGTGTTTAAACCAACGTTCATAATATCTTGAGATATGGAACATGTTGACCATAAGCTTCTCAAAGTATATGAGAACTTTCAGCAGCACTTTTCTTCAAAATAAAGTAACAAATTAAAACATCCCATAAATGCTCTTTTTTGGGGGGGCATGAAATTCGACATTTTTAAGTGTAAAAATATCTATGATGTTAACACCTTAAAAAAATTTGACATATGAAGTTTTGAAGCTTGATGTCAATACAACAAAATAGCACACATATCAAATGGCATATACAGGCAGTCCTCGGGTTACATCAGACTCAATGTACATCATTTTGTGGTTATGTCGCCATCTCCCATTTATTTATAAAAAAAAAAAATACAAGTTCCATCATTTTGACATATCTACATATGTGCTTCATGCTCTTTATTATTTATTTACCACAAGTAAAGATTAGGAATTATTATCTTTCCTTTAATTTATTTTTTATTTTTTATTTTTTACTGTTTCACTTAGTTACTGCTGTGTATGTTCCATATGAGTGACGTAGGTGCTTATGTAGGTGGGTTTCAACTTATGGTGAAAATCGAATTATATCGTGCTGTAGAAACAGATCTCCGACGTAACCCGAGGACCTACTGTATATCAACATATGTGTAACTCCATCTATTAGGGAAAAAAATCTGCATTATTTATTTTTTTAATATATTTTTATTGATTTTTTTAAACAGAGGAATGGAGAGGGACAGACAGTTGGAAGCATCAATGAAAGAGAAACATTGACCAGCTGCCTCCCGCTCACCCCCCATGGGGGATGTGCTGGCTACCAAGGTACATGCCCTTGACTGAAATCGAACCTGGGACCTTTCAGTCCTATGCTCTATCCACTGAGCCAAACCGGTTTTGGCAAAATTTGCGTTATTAACCAGTACACCTGATAAGCTGAAATCATTGTTAATGTATAAAACAACAACATTAAAACCTGTAAAGAATTTTTGTGAGTTTATTTGAGCCAAACTGTGGACATTGCTGGGAAGCAGAACCTCAAGGGATTGAGATAATGCTCCTGAGAATGGTGGGTTACATTTGTATTTATACATTGTAATCAAAGGAAGGACATAGGTGGGTTACATGAAATTCATTGGTGATGGATTAAGGAGGTGGAATAAAGCAAAGCGATGGGCAACCCCTGGGATTGGATAAAAAGTAAAATGATGGACACATACTTAGGTGGGTTCAAGAACAATTTACATGATAATGAAGGAATCTGTGATATCTGTCCTGGTGCCCACCACATTTGGTTGTGCCCGAGGGGCTCCAGAAAAAGGGAAGTTACCAGTTACCCAGACATTTCAAGGGTATGTTATCATAGATGCAAAAAAGACAGATAGGCTCAGTTAAGAGAAAGGTTGACCTTGTCAGTGAAGATACTGGCCTAGGACGTAACTGCCCACCATAACTACATTTAGTTCAAATTTGATTTCAGACCATCCTTTGTGGTGACTTTAGGTTTCTGAGTTTGTAAGACCGCCATGCAGGCCTCCCCTGAGCTTGTCAGGTCAGCATGTGGCCCCTTTCGTCCACACATAGTAACTTAATTTAGAAAAGCAAACAGCTTTTTTTGTGAAAGAATAGCATTAGGTAGCAGTAACACTCCTGTTGACAATAAAAGTAAAAATAATCTTTAAATAAATAGTATAGTAGACAACATTTTTTGAAAGGGAGGTGGAGTAACAAATCACATCCTTATGACAAATAGGGAACCAATGTTTATCCAAGCCAGTTTTTAAACCATACTAGAATCAATCAAAATCCAAAGTCAGATTTATTTTATAGCGTGTCCCATTTTGATGAAATTCAGTAGAGAATTTCAGCAAATCATTTCAGCATGTCTTTTTGGGCAAACCATGTTGCTGAAGATTTAGTGTCATTTCAAAAGAGTCTTATAAAAGGCCATTCTATGTTAATTTGTGAATTCTATTGCTTATAACACCTTGGGGTAAAATTTGGTTCCTCGGTGCTCGGTTTGCCTCTCTCAACAAACATTAGACAATTCAGCAGGCAGAGGAAAAGCTAATTCTGCCTCTTTGTTCATTAGCATGCCTGAACCTATGGATATTTGATTTTATTCTGGCAATTAAAGTATGAATCAGACACATTGTCACCGTGAGTTTCTCCACGGGAGACCTAGTCCTACCCACCCCCGCTCTGTGGAGAACCATTTGCTAGGCCATCTCCTTCAGCTAAAATGTCATTTTGCATTATTCGGGCATGAAATGCATTGAGCTGCCTGACACATGGCAATAAAACATTTTGTCAGCCATCAGTTTCAACTTGCTGAACAACTATGTTAGATGGAAGGGAGAGCCTCCCCATAGAGGGTTAGTTCCTAGGGTAGAAAAGTTGGTACCCAGAGTCACCTTATTTACCCTATTTTCCCAAACTTTCTCAAATGCTCCTCTAATTCTTATTCTAAGATGCACGCTTAAAAGAGTCCTGGGCCAGGTAATCTAAGGTAAACAATTTGATTCTTCTCTTGACTCCTGAGCCTTTCCTTGCTGGGCCATGGAGTCACTGAAGGTACCTATTACTGGATTGTAACACATGGTGGGTCAGCTCTGACTTTGGGGCAAATAGGCAGAGCTATCCAATGCTAAATTGGTTTCAGCTAGTAGCCATGCTGGCTTTATAACCCAAATCTTTTATTTTTAAAAAAATCTTTATTGTTGAAAGTATTACATGTGTTCCCTTTTCTTACACAAGGACCCCCACCTCCAGCCCACTCCTCCTTACCCTGAGGCATTCACCAAACTATTGTCCCTGTCCATTGGGTTATGCATATATGCATACAAATCCTTTGGTTGCTCTCTTCCCACCCATCCACTGAGTCTTTATTGGTTCTTCTCTTCTTTTTAAAAATATATTTTATTGATATTTTTTACAGAAAGGAAGAGAGAGGGATAGAGAGTTAGAAACATAGATGAGAGAGAATCATTGATCAGCTGCCTCTTGCACACCCCCTACTGGGGATGTGCAGGTACGTGCCCTTGGTGCCCTTGATCAGAATCGAACCTGGGACCTTTCAGTCCACAGACTGATACTCTATCCACTGAGCCAAACCTGTTTTGGCAATTCTTCTCTTCTTGAGGCAAATTCCTTAGCCTGAATCTCTGCCTGTACCCCCTCTCCCCCAGCTTTTCCATCTCCACTCCCTAAATGACATGAGGTCTGAGATGGAAGAGCTGGTACTCTGGGCATGCTGGGATCACTCTGATTTATCCCTTCCTGGGTGACCTTGATACACAGCCTTGGCAGAAGCACCTAATGGGTAGTTGGTTAAGTGGATGAATGAAGGATTGTGCTTAGAGCTGTGCTACCCAGACTATCACCCATTTCTTGACATTGGAACAACATGAATGGGGTTGTATATTCTTTGTTCCTCTCTTATGATATAAAATAAGGAAGAACCAAGAAGATACAGCCAAATCTCAACTAGTCTTGAATATAATCTGTATGAAAAGAAACATATATATTAGGAAAGGCAGAACATGAGGTACTTTGTCTGGCTAAAAAGTAATGGAGAGCTAGTCATGATTTTTAATTATTAGGATCCGATTTCAAACTGGCTGGTCTATGAACTTTCCGCTGTTGGACAACAGGCAAGCACTGGATTTTATACTGACCTTCAGTTAAGTCCTATTTAAAATACTTCTAAGATTAGGGAACCTGACTTTACCGGTGAATCCAGGATTCTAAATATTTTCCTTTCGTTTAAATGATTCCCACCGGAAGCAGGAGATGTCTGTGAAATGCTTAGACAAATGTGGTTAATATAGCCTATCATTAATTTGTCAGGTCTAATTAATGGTATCAGTTACCAGATGCAAAGGGAGACCATTATACTTCCTAGGAGTATAAAAAAGGCAGTCAAGGAGGCTGCTGCAACCTATACTTTCCCAGGATCACTGAAAGTAATGGAGTGAGAAATAGTAAGCTAAATAGAATACTTAAGAGAATTAAGAATATGGATTTATTAACTCTGTTCAACTGCCATCCTGGGTGGACCAAAACATCTAGGTCTATTAAGCAAACATCAACAAAAACCCAATATTCTAAGCAACAGACTTCTAGTTAGTGCCAAAGGGAGGTTAACATCCATCCATACAGATACTGTCTTTGGCTCTGCCCTGTGCTCTCGTTTTTCCATTATGCTGAGCTTTGTTTGGGGGGTACTTTGCTTCTGAAACCCTGAACATAGAACTCAGGTGCACCACACCTACATTTCTAACCCACAGAAACAATGAGATAAAAAATGTGCAATGTTTTTAAGATGCTAAATTTGTCATAACTTGTGCAGGATTAGGAGCTAATACAATACTTAAAACAATTATCTGAACAAATGAATGGCAATGTCTGAATATGGATAAAACCACATATTCTAGTTGAAGGTAAATATTATTTTTAATTCGCCTATCAGCCACTAGTTAATTTATTATCCTGAAATGAGTCTTCAATGCAGATTAATCCATTCCATAGATATTTAGTATATGCCTGCAGAAATGCACAAAGTAGAGAACAGAGCAATAGCCATTTCTTGTCTAATTCAAGTATAAAGCACTTTATTACAGACTGGTGACGGTGGTTAAATATTATTATTTTTGAGGGGACCGGGTCAAATAAAATGTCCGTAAAATTGGCTTTATTCTGTAACCCCGCCTGAATTCGGGGGCAGTAAAATTAATGAAAGAACTCTCAGATAATGTCTATCTCCTGACCTTGACTATTTTGAACAGTTTATGTTCCAACTAATTTCTTACACATCAAGTATCACTGCCTCCCAAATAGCAGGGTAAGAGTCACCTCATTTTACATAGACTATGTAAGCTTCCATTATAGTTATTAACATTTTACTTCTAAAATTACTGTCAGCCTACTACTCGTCTCTCCTTCTGTGACCCTATTTTATGTACATTCTCCCCATCTCCAGGGCCTCCTTTTTTTGTCATTTTAATTTTCAATTTCTATTCTAATTTTAATTATAACCAGCACCATTATTTCAAGGCAGCAAATTTGAGAATTGCTTTTGAATCTCTGGGTAGCTTAAGAAAAAGTAGTTATTTTCTTTAAATCCTCCGAAGGCAAGGAGAGGTGTGACCTCTGGCAGATGTGGATTCTAAGTACTTTGAAACATGATCCTGAATAATAGACATGAAACACCCAGAGCCCTGGGAGACTTGCATGTGGGAGTCAGAAAGATACATCCTGCCGAAACCGGTTTTGCTCAGTGGATAGAGCATAGGTCTGCGGACTGAAAGGCCCCAGGTTCGATTCCGGTCAAGGGCATGTACCTTGGTTGCAGGCACATCCCCGGTAGGGGGTGTGCAGGAGGCAGCTGGTGGATGTTTTTCTCTCATCGATGTTTCTAGCTCTCTATCCCTCTCCCTTCCTCTCTATGGAAAATCAATAAAATATAGTTTAAAAAAAAAGAAAGAAAAGAACGACTACACCTTGCCATCCTCCCTCAGTGATCTTCCTGTGCTCCTCATTCACCATAAAGATCCGAATCCATGGACGTAACTGACATTGTAAATAACGCATTCTGCTTTTAATGGACATGCGGCACATAAGGAGAAAAACATTTCTGTGCCTGCAGCAGATGCTTGTTTATATGTATTTAGTGCCATTATATAAAAAAAAAGGAGCCTGGAGAATACACAACCGGAGGCTCTCGCATATGTGCCCCGTGCCTGAGGGAGATGGGTTTCATTTCTGGCAATTTCAGGCAACTAATCACTCTCATTAAACAAATAAGGAGTGATGACATGCGCAGGAGGAAAGTGCAGTGAGCACAGGGCACCTCGGACATAAATGTGATCTGGAACTTGAATTTCTAGCCACATCTTAGGTGAGCACAGATTATTGGGGAAGGTTATGACTTGGGACTGTTTCTCAGTTTGATACAAGGAACCACTGCAATGGTAGGTCTCTGCCACTGGCTTATTTAAATGGAGAGGGGGCCAAAACCGGTTTGGCTCAGTGGATAGAGCGTTGGCCTGGGGACTGAAAGGTCCCAGGTTCGATTCCAGTCAAGGGCATGTACCTTGGTTGTGGGCACATCCTCAGGAGGGGTTGAGCAAGAGGCAGCTGATCGATTATTCTCTCTCCTCCATGTTTCTAACTCTCTATCCCTCACTCTTCCTCTCTGTAAAAAAATCAATAAAATGTATTTTAAAAAATAAAATGGAGAGGGGGGTCAGTGGTGGAGGAAGAAGAGGCCCTGTCTGTTGCAATTATATCTGGACGCATTTAATATTGGGGTTGCTAAGTGCTTTAATAGAGGTGGAGATAATTCACAGACAGAATAGCCCATTGGATGGGAGAGAGGCAAGGCATGAGGGAAGGATCTAAGGCAAAAGAGCCACAATAAAAATTAAGCATGAGCAGTAGAAAGCAGCAGAAGCTCTGATTTGGGGCAATACCCAAGGGTTCCTACAGTTGTGAACAGCCCTCTCTTGCTTTAGGGTGGTAGGAATAGTAAAGGCTTTAGAGTGAGACAGGACAGAGGTCAATCTCAGCTTCATGATGAACTCCCTGCCCATTGGTGCAGGTTAACTCTCAAAGCCTCTGTTTTCTCTTCTGTGAAAATGGCTTCATGATTCTTGTCTCTGAAATATTTTGTGAGGATTAATATCTTTGAAAGTGGAGCTAAAATGAAGGATAGTGGCCCTCTCTTGTTTTATTTCTAATTTGAAGAGTTGAGAAAAACCCATTCTCAGTAAAGTAACCTCTCACTGGACACATTGAATAACAGAACAACCTGAAGCTTACCTCTGGTTAGGTATGGGACAAATCTAAGATTAATTAGGAAAAATTAAGATTGCTTTTGCATCTCACTTGGATGGGTCACTGTAGAATTGTAAGAGATAGAGAAAGTGCCCAAAGAGAAAGTTAATGAAGAAAAGCATGTAAGAAAAGAGAGGTGGAAAAAATGCCCTCATAATGAGCAAATTCACAGTTCTAATGAATTTTTAAAGCGTATTTGACACTGTGCTAGAATCTGTGGTCAGATTATGGTCTAAAGATCTGATAATATCTGAGGGAGACATATGCATGTAGAAACTAAACCAAGGCAATGGAATGACCTATTAGTAGCTGGAATCTATTAGGTGCTTATGAATATTGAATGAATAAATGAGTGAATGAGTGGATAGAGATGAATGGCAGATGGACGGATGAGAGCTTTGGTCTCAAATCTTATTTTTAGAATTCTAATACTAGTGTATTAGTTTTAGTGGCTTGTGAGGAGAATTCGATTTATCTTCCACATTTTTTCTCCACATTGCTCCAGGACAAAGAAAAACTTAAAGCTGATTTTTCCAAATGCTATCAGTGCTCACTTCTGATTATTAGGTTATCAGATTTCTCTGTCCTTATCTAAATATAAATTTTTCCTTTGGTTTTAGAGGAAATATATATGTATGTATAGGGCAAGGAAAACATGTTTCAGATAATACATGAATTATTTTGCTCATAATAGGTTAGTTTCTCTGAAATAATATCAGAATAGAAAAACAAGTTGAAGATTAAATAAATCTCTTGACATATAAAATTGAAAAATGGGTAATACAAAGATTGTTGAGTGAATGGAATTGGGAGTGATCAAAGCAATGCCATCCAACTTCAAAAGAATGTTATGCAAATTGAAAATATACAGGAATGAGAAAAACAACAGCTTCTTTATTTTTAATTTTATTATCCCACTATGGCAAGAGGAAAGATTGCCTGCATTCCTGCAGTGGAGACAAAACATAGGTTGGGAGGGGTCATTCAGTGAGATTCCAGGAGAAGAAAGAGAGGGCGATCTGGTCATTATCTGGGGCAGGAGATCACTCCAGGTCTCATGTGTTTGACCTCACCTCCTTGCCATCAGTTTGCGAGAAGCTAAGCTTTAATTTTAGAAGAAGCAGGAACCCCAGAAAAACTAAGGAAGAATCGCTTAGCCAGGACACCAAAAGCTACAGCAGCTGTTGTGTCAAAAAATAGGTCAGATGATTTTGCAACAGACAACCTTTTTTTTTTGTGGTTGAATTCTGCCATGTCCAAGCAGAGTCACTTTGGCCAAGTCACCTGGCCTCTTTGAAACTCTTCTATTGGTTGATTTCAACAAGGAAATGGTCCACCTCTCTGCATGCTTCTAGGCTCAGTCTGTTAAAAATCCAACCCAAATGGCCACGCTGTCCAGAATGGCATCAGCCCTATTGGAAAATGAGAGAGGGTGTTCCATCATTCCAGCTGAAAGACAGAATCCACATCGGATCAAGAATGGAGAAGACAAGCAGACCCCTTCTTATTTAAGCCTAAATCTCCCCATCTATAAAGCAAGGTGGTCATTTTTTGCTTTGATTTGCAGACAAGTTATGATGAAGAAAAAATACAGAGTAAATTCCAAACATATTATTTTATATAGTTATAAAATGGCTGTTAATGTCAAATGTTATAATCATGATTGCTTAATAATAAACTTAACAACATTTATAGATAGGCCTTATAGCCTCTATAAACAAGATCATTTAATTATAAACTAGTCATATCTATATTCAAATATGAGATGCATCGCTTTTTTTTTTTTGTATTTTTTATGGCAGCAGTGGGTGGGATCCAAGGAGCATCACTTTTTAACTGTGTCACCTCAGACAACTCATTTAAATTTTCTGAATAATTATTTCCTCATCTGGTTGTGAAATCTGATCATTCAGGAAGTTTTAAATACCTAGTTTGATGATAAAAGTAAAACAGTGTAGCCTTCCCTATATGGTAATCCTCTTCCTCCTCTATTGTTCTCATGTATTATAGGCTTATCTCAGTGTTGTCTCTAGATTATTGTTCTTAGAGGTGAAACTGACACCATTCATTCCTTCTTCTGTCTGGGGTGGCCAAGGTAGTCTTCACTAAAAAGCCTGTTACTTCCTGTTCCACTGGATGGCTCTCAAGTTCCACATTCACCACTGGGAATATATGAATATTCCTTGATGACAATTGAGATTGCACATCTTCCAAATGGAAGAAAGAAATCTAAACCTGGTGAATATGATATGACTCTAGCCAGGGGTCCTCAAACTTTTTAAAGTGGGGGCCAGATCACGGTCCCTCAAAGAGCTGGAGGGCCAGACTATATGAACTACTAATTCCTACTGTAACACCTCGGCTGAGCTCACTGCCCAAAAAACCTGGCGGGCCAGATCAGACTCCTCTGCGGGCCGCATGTGGCCCGCGGGCCGTAGTTTGAAGACCCCCGCAGGTTAGAATAAGTGTTGTGTGTCCTTGAATACAGTTGATTAGATGCCTTAGGACCTTAACCCTTGGTCAGTGCACGTCATAGCAACTGGCCAGTCGGACACTTAACATTTTAGGCTTTTATTTATAGGATTAACCTAAGAAAAATTTGGTTTTGTTGTAAGTCGTTCCACTTAAAGTTATAGAGCCAATCAATGACATTGAGTGAGGAAGTATTGCATTACTCCTCCGATGATACATCAGACAAATATGTTCCAGTCATCTCTTCATTAATTACTTTATCCATGGCCATGTCACACACCTACAGCTTATCCCTTGGGTGGTGTAGGGGATGCATTAGTGCATTGCTGAGTTTACCTTCTGGACTGAGTCATCAGGAAACTGAGGTTATTAAACAAGGATTAAAATTGATTATGCAAAGCCTTGAATGCCACACTAACAGATCTATAAATTATTGTATTTTCTTGGACGATGTTTCTAAAACTGGATTTCCATGCTATCACTTTAGTGTGTGTGTGTGTGTGTGTGTGTGTGTGTGTGTGTATTCCCATGTGTGCCTTTGTGTAAATATAGTAAGGGAAGGAAGATTCTGTTGACAGATAAGTTTTGAAGAATTCTGTGCAGGACACTGTAAACAAGTGTCATTATTGAGAATTTAATATATTCCCCTGAATTGTGATTTTGTTGTTGTTGAAGCGAGTGGAGCATTTCCAAAATTTATTCCACTCAGAGTCACAATTTGTGGGGATGCTAGTATTTCTCAGAATATGATTTGGGAACTGAACTCTGGTGAACAGGAGATTATAGTAGGGTTTCGGATGGAATGCTTATGTGTATTAGTTAAGTGAGGAGGCAGTAGGCAGAAATGGAAGATGAAGCAAGCCAATTTCCTACAGTCATTCTTTGCTTGTGTTCTGACTGGGACAGAGATTCCTATTAGACCTATAACTGACTCAAAGACTTCAGAGTTCAAACCAGATGTAAACGTGTGGGAGCATCACTGTTATGATGCTGAGAAGGCTTTAGCAGCTTAGAAAAACTTGTCACAGGATTTTCATGCACAAGGGTTACTTCAGGACAAGTGGCTCTTGCATGTTTATTGGAAAAAGCTGATTATTGACTTCAAACATTGAAATGTTTGGCCAGAGATGAATGCTTGTGTGTGTGTGTGTGTGTGTGTGTGTGTGTGCGCGCGCGCACGTGCATGTGTGTGCATGTATATGCAAGGGAGACAAGGGGGGAGAGAGAGAAAGAGAGAGAGCGAGAAAGAGGAGACATAGAGAACACCATCATCAGGGGAGGCGTGACTTGAGGTGGTAAATGTGCAGTACAATATACAGATGAATTATACACCTGAAAACTATATAATTTTATTTATCCAATCTTAACCTGGATAAAGTCAATTAAAAAAATCCATATTCTTAAAAAATAAATAAATTACTAAAATTGGGGTGAATAAAATAGAAATCTAAACCTTAATTATATATTTTAAATTATAATTTAATTATTAATTATTATTAATCATATATATATCAATCATCCTGCATGTCAGAATTATTTGTTACACACACACATATACACAAAACACATATTTTTTCATGGGTTCAAACCTTTAGCTTTAAACTAATGGACTAATATGGGACCTTAAAAGAGAGTGAAGAACAACCATCCCTAGTTTCATTAAAAAAAAAAAAAAAAAAAAAAAAAAAAAAAAAAGCTGAGTGGCTGGGTCTGCTGGAGTGTCATCTCATACACCAAAAGCTAATGGATTTCATTCCTGGTCATTGTACATACCTGGGTTGTGGGTTCCATCCCTAGTCACGCATCATCCCTGGTTAGGCTCTTATGAGATGCAACCAATCATGCTTCTCTCTCTCTTCCCCATCCCCACTGAAAATCAATATTCCAGCTAATTTTCATTATACACCACCTTTGTGTGCATCCCACGTGGTCTGACCAGTCATATTTGACTGTTTTCAGTCAGCCTGAACTATTTGTGACTGTACTTCTTGGTATATTGTCCAAAGTCCTCCTGTTATTCTTGTTTGGCAAAGCCTTATTCATATGTCAAGAGTCAGTATCACATGATGGAAATACTTTATGTGACCATGTGTTTTACTCTACTGCAGTGGTAGGAAAACCATGGCTTGCGAGCCACAGGCGACTCTTTGGCCCCTTGAATGTGCCTCTTCCACAAAATACCATGGCCTGGGTGAGTCTATTTTGAAGAAGTGGCATTAGAAGAAGTTTAAGTTTAAAAAATTTGGCTCTCAAAAGAAATTTCAATCGTTGTCCTGTTGATATTTGGCTCTGTTGACTAATGAGTTTGCTGACCACTGCACTACTGCAATGCAATTGAATCTTTTGTAAGCAGGAAGAACATTGAGAGGAGATCTATTGCTTTAAGACTTCTTGGTTCTCATCTATGTCCACAGATATATGCCCTTAGGGAATATTTACAGAATTAATGAATCATTATGTGCTTATAAGGCAGAAAGTTTTTGCCAAATAGCTTACCTAAATTATTTTGTATTCCTTGTGTCTGTAAATATATTATTTTCCTGAGAAAATTAGGATATCAATTTTTTTTTCATGTGGAACATTTCCTATTATAAATATGAGTTAGAAGAAGCAATTTTGTAGAGGTTCATTTAACCCAGTCATGTTAAAATGTCCACCAGGGAAATATTTCTGAAATCTAAGTAATGCATAAATATTTTTACTACAGACCATTTCATTTCTAATTTCCTGAATTTAACTCAAATCAAGATGATTTTGATAATAGAGCTGTGCAATTACTTTTAATCTAGGATATGAACTAACTAACTAACTACATGAATCCAAAAATGCATACAGCTTGGGATGTGAAGCGGGAATCAGGGTTAAACATAAAAATTCTATACATATTACATTCTCTCCTTTTGTATCATACTTAGCAAGTCCATATATTTCTGTAAATGCTGACAATAATTATATTTTTGCCCAGTGGAAATGATAGTCATTAAATAATCTTGTCATTTAGAAATGTGTTCTAACATGTATGTTTTTACTATAATCATGAAAATGTCCTAAGCCATCAGATTAAGCAGCCAGTGAATCCTTAAGAATGCTAGGTGAAAAATTAGATTTACAAGTATATCCCAGACAGTGAACAATATTTTTCCAAGTCAAGTAAAAATTTCTTGAGGTCGAGAAATGCCTTCTCAGCAGGTAATATTAGCATTTGTTAATAAAAATAAAATCCGTTTTTAATATGTAAGTAATATACACATACATATCTATTTGTAAGACAGAAATATTTTGCATTAAAATGTACATAGATATATAATATGGCTGAGAGGGAGATAGGTTTTCCTTTGTAAACAAGTAACAGGTACATAATTTGTATTTTGTTAACAAACATGCTTTTAACTTATTAGCAATAGCAAACTATTCTTTCTGATTAAGGAGGTAATTGAGAAAGCATATCATTGGCAAACCCTGGGGTTGATGATTTTAAGTATGTGATCTCCCTTAACTTTTTTGAAATGGGGATCTAACATGAATTATTTCAGATAAGGGATGTGGAATTCCCAATGGCCCAAAAGGAGGATTTGTCAAAACTTGGAATAATAAATGGAAATCTGAGGTGTCCTGATTGATAGTCCTGTTAAGATTATCCATCTCAACATCTCTTTCCATGCAGTCAAGCTTCATGCTTAATCTTCTATTCAAACAAACATGCTCTAATTAAGGTAAAACTAAATGTTCTAGGGATCATTAATAAAGACATATGAATACAAAATGCAAAATACATATTTGTTTGCTTAATTACCACTTTTTATTCCAAAATCAAACTTGGGACCTCTACTTAATGAGAACACATTCGTTTTTTTAATAGGGTGAAAATAATCAGTAGTGTGGACAGCATGATTACACTTCTGAACATTTTCACACATGATAGTTGATTTTGTGCATGCTAGACACTAATTCTCCATGAAATCGCCACCTCTTGGTGCTTATCATTTCTATTATATTTATAGGAAGTTTGTTCCAATATTTAATCTTGTAAGTCTATAAAGTCCTGCTTTTTAAAATGTGTTAAATATCACAATCAAGAAATAACATGTAAAAAGATACACATAATAAAGAAAAACCAATTTTTATTAAATAAAAATCCCTAAGCCCAAAGAGGTTAAATATATGTTCAAGTCTTCCCTGCTAGGAAAAGGCAACATTGAGAATATAGAGGGGTTTGAGTTTGTTTCAGTCTTGCTGGTTATTTAGAATTAAAATCTCATGATATCCACTTGATATTAGATTCGGAAGTAAATGTTAATGTCTCCACCTTTAGTGTCTCCACTTTCTGCTCCCTGCCCATGATGTTTATGCTGCCAAATGTTCTAAGTAATAGTATACCAAGTCTATCATATTTCTAAAACAACAATAATGTCCCTTTCTAAGTGAGATTAAAAACTGCTGAGCTTTAATAATGAAACTGAAAAAAAAGACATTTAAAATTATCGATTATACTTGAGGTTCCTAGATCTGACAGAACCAATTTTGCTTTTTCCAACCAATTCTGGAACTATCGACATCTTAAGTAAAAGCTGAATTTAAAAAAGAAATACTCAAAAGGCATTAGAAAGATGCATGGATTAGTACACATGTGCAGTGTTTTGCTTACACTGGGCTACTCCCTTGGAACAATAGCATAAATGACAAGGAAAGGCAGGCAACCTGTGAGCACACTCTCGAGGTGGCTAATAGAATCTTTAAAATGAATATCTAGGAAGGCCAATGGCACACACATAGCATGTACAATAGCAGTCACGTCCTGGCGCTCTACACCAAGGCTCAGTCAATTGAGGCCTCTTTTTGTTAAATAATGCTAAATGAAACCTCATAATAAAACTAAATTATAGAAGATTTGTAAAACTATAAAGTTAAAAATAAATTGTGCGTCTCAAAATATGGCTGCGTATCTTCTAAATATTTTCTTCCCTACGTGGGCCTTTTACTCCAGTTTGTTCCATGGTCAGCCAAGATGCCTCTCCATCAGAGGTTCTTTTCCATTTCCCAGGAAGGCCCAGTGTTGGGCAAACACCATTTCTGCCTCCCACCTTAGGGGAAGGCTGGTCTCTAATGTATTTTTTAGTTTATTTTATGTTATGTTTGTTATTTCTGTTCTTTCTCCTCTGTATGTTCATTCAATTTTCATTAGATTTAAATAACACAATGAATATGCACTTTTATTTTGTATTTTGAAAATTTTGTTATGCTCTGAGAACATGCTTCGTATTCTCAAGGAAATACTTCTTTAGCATCTCACAGGTAGATTTCTTAAATACAGACAACACTGAGAAGCAATGCTGTAATTCTAGATCTCTTCTAAAATAAAATGCTTATATAATGAAATAAAAGCAGGAACTGAAAAATACCATAATAGTAGTGTCAGCGTGGTTAAGAATCAGGGCTTTGTTTAAATCCCACCTCAGCCATTTAATAGCATTACATAAAAGCATAATGCTGGAAAAGTATATTAACTTCTGTTTAATTATACCTAAAATAAAAATGATAATAGCAGAGATGAGGAAGGTTTTTTTTGTTTTGTTTTGTTTTTGATTTTTTTTGTTTTGTTTTGTTTTTTTGAAGCTTAAATGCCCACTCTCATTGAAATCAGAGTAGTGGATGTTGACTGGGAAATACCACTCTTGATAAATACATATAAATCCTGTTAGCTCATCATTTAACACATAATATTTAATCAATAATTGTTGGTAATATTAGCATTACTAGTAGTTGTGGCAGCAATGGTAAAAAACTACTATCACCACTATTAGTGCTGCTGTTATTATAATACTCTATCCTGGCCACATAATGAGTGAATATGTGAATGAATCGATAGAGTAGGATTTGAATCCTTATCAGAAAGGAATAACATACATGATAATGGAAAGGCACAATTTTTATATAAAAATCTCATTTCAAGTGATTTAGTCCTTGCAACCTAAAGAAACCTAGATGATCATTTGGTTCAATTCCTCATCTATGGAGGAAAATACTGAGTCCAAGAGAGACCTAATATTCTGTTAATGATTACATAGCTCACGGCAAAATAAAGCTCCCTTGGATTTAATTATGTGACAGACCAAACATCCACATGCATATTGGGATGCCTAATGAATTCCTTTCACAATGGTGGAAGTAGTTTATGATATAAAAAATTCAATACATATAAAATGTTACATATGTTATTATAAATACAAGTACATACATATATTTAACCTATTGTAGGATTCTGTAATAACTCCTCTAAAGATGTAATAGTCATGGGAAAGATATATTGATGTCTTTTCAAATTTGTAAAGTTTGCTTTAAAAATAGACTAATATTATTTTTGTAATATATTTTATTGATTTTTTTACAGAGAGGATGGGAGAGGGATAGGGAGCTAGAAATATCGATGAGAGAGAAACATCAATCAGCTAGCTGCCTCTCGCACACTCCCCACTGGGAATGTGCCCGCAACCAAGGTACATTCCCTTGACCGGAATCCAACCTGGGATCCTTCAGTCCGAAGGCCAATGCTCTATCCAGTAACCAAACTGGTTAGGGCTAGACTAATATTATTAATGAAACATTACATGTTTTAAAAAATGAGTAAAATAGAGGAAAATAATCAGTTTAATCATTGTGCTTACACTGTCCCTATCCTGAGCCCTATACCTGTTTCCTCTATGAGGACCTGTGATCATCTGGACAACTGCGGATGAAGGTTTTGCAATGACTTGTATTAACTAACGTTTTGAATCAGCTACTTCCTAATCATGGAAAAGAATCCCTGATCATTGAAATTAAGTCACCTACTGGGATTTCCCTGATGGTTGGGCTAATGGTCCTACAAACAGATATTTGGCAAAAAATAGAGAACTTTTTTTGATGGTACCAGCAGAGAAGAAACCTCCTGTCCTTTTTCTTTTTCCTTCTTTTCATCTCCAGGCCATGTGAAGGTGAATATATTGGGCCCACACTTGGCTGCCCAAACCACTTGATTCATTCATTCATTTTATACATTCATCCCATGAAATCTCATTAAATGTTTTATCTAAGTTTAGGGCACTGGGAATACAACAGTTAATAGTCTCCCAAAAGTACTCACGGAGTTTGTCATCTAACTGAGGAAGGAGACAAGTATTCGGTCATTGATGATTAATGGATGAAATCATAGTGGTAAATGCACTTTAAAGGCACATGGAAAAGACAACTCACCCAGACTTGGGGGACTGGAATGCTTACTGAAGAACACGCCTTTAAAGATGATACTGGGAATAGAAAGGATAAGGTCAAGGGTATGCCAGAGAGGGGATAAGCATGGGGTAAAGTCTGGTGGCAGAATGGACAGGGGGATTACACAAAATTAAAAGAAGGTAAGAGTAATAGATGGAAAGCTGTGAGTTGAAGGGCTAGAAATATATGCAAAAATTCAAGGAGAAAAGACATTTCTAAAGCATAAGATCTAAGATTGTGGCCTCATTGATGTATGTGATTATTATATATATGCAGGTGTGTGTGTGTGCGCGCGCGTGCGCGCACGCATGACTATCTGAGAGTGTGTATATATACAGCACCTGCCAATTAGCAGTTAGATATACAGGGGCTCAATAATGGATTTCTTGTGGAAGACTTTACAATCACTTACAATCATCTCCTCCTCTTCATGTAGTAAATCTTCAATTGAGTCTGAAAACAGTTTTGAAGAATCTATCTTTCACGAAAGCACATTAAATATATTTTAGGTGCATTTTCCACATTTAATTTTCAGAGAGACTGACAAAATGGGGCATCAAGTGAAGACTACAATTATTGTTCGTGAACTTTTGATAATATTATCTACAAATGTCTGTTCACATTTATATAAGAGCACAAGCCTGACAGATATAGAGATGCGTTTTCTTTCTTTTTTTTCCTTTCATTTCAAAATTCCACTATTCAACATCTACTTCTAAGGTCTGCGATGAACAGTGACAGCATTTTGAAGGGATGCTTGTCTAACGTGATTGCAATTCCATGAGTTGGAAGTCTTTTTTATTCAGAGACAATTACTTATGGAGAAATGCTTTCCCTGAATCAGATAACACAAGGTGGTATTTACTGGAAGACATATAAAGATAACTTCACTCTGGCCCTCGCTGGTTTTGCTCAATGGACAGAGCGTCAACCAGCAGACTGAAAGATCCCAGGTTCCATTCTGGTCAAGGGCACATGCCTAAGTTGCAGGCTCAATCCCCAGTAGGGGCATGCAGGAGGCATCTTATCAATGATTCTTTCTCATCATAGCTTATGTTTCTATCTTTCTCTCCCTCGCCCTTCCACTCTGAAATAAAATATATATATTAAAAAAATAAATTTATTCTGAATTAGTTAATTCAGTTTGTCTTTCTCTGTGCAACACAAATGGACAAAAATGTTCCCCTATGGTAAAAGATGATTTAGAAGATAGTCTCAGAATGTCACTAATGAATGGTGACAAACACAACACAAAGAAAGGTGCTGGATATAGGGACTTACACTACATTTGGTCAAGCTGAGGCAGAAGTGGGTGGCCATATCAGCCATCTTTAGTACTGTTCACCCTTTCCCACCCCAGCTCTGTTGTAAAACTCCAGAGCCATGGATTCCAAAGGCCCCGTCCAGAGCAGATGCCCTGGGAAGGTGTGAGAGGAAGTGAGTAGCACAAGTTTGAAAGCCAATATGCCTGTGTGCTGAGGGATGGCCAGAGACAGTGGTGAGAGGTAGCAGGGGAAGGGCTCTCATACATACCTTTCTGTGGGGGCCACAGGTGAAGGAGGACAGGGGAGTAGAGTAGGGATGGGACACCATGGCCCCAGCCTCTTAGGCATCCCTGTCTGTCCTCTGCAGTGTACATGGAGCAAAGGGGCTGCCTCTGAGGAAGGGCCTGGCCAGGTCAGGTGGCCATTTTAAGTTCTGGCTGAGATGATGGTCCTCACCCTGAGATGCCTTCTAACTGGTGATGGACCCAGGCCTAACTCCTGCCTCTGTGGGCATCCGGGACCCAGGCCTGACTTCCACCGCTGCGGGTATCCTGGCACAGAAAGCCCCCTTTTGCGTGTGCAGCCTCCTGCTGGCCTGTTAATATGTAAATTGGTCACTACTGTGACACTGTTAGGACAAATTTGCATATTACTTCTTTATTGTATAGATTTATTGGGTTGATATCAGTCAACACGAACATATAGGTTTCAGGTGGGGTTTCTATGTTATAAGATCTGTGTATTGTACCGTGTGCCCACCACCCAAAATCAGACCATCTCCTGTCACCATATAGTTAGGACATTCTCTTTTTAAATCAAATATTTCAAATTATTCAAAGAGTGTCTGAGTAAGGGCAGGAGGAGCTGTTAAGACTTTCTGTAGATTCCATTCTTATCCCTGTGCTGAGCACAGAGCCAAGTGCTAGACCCATCAAAGCCTTCATTATTCTACATTTATGTGAATCTGTATAAAAAGTTCATTGTCATTTATTAATATTTTAAAAAGTCATTTCTTTTTTATATTCTTTTGTACTTTTAACTCTGCCATGCTCTCTACTTTGCCTTTCTTTTTTTTTTTTTCCTCCGGTAACAAGATTACCTCTGATTTCTCACCATATACATGTCAAAATCTGGGGCTATCCTCACTATTTGATCTGTGCGATCTGGGACATTTCCAAGGCTATTGGCAATTTTAATTAATCAAGTGTGTTAGCTTGAAGATTGTTTTTGAAAACCAACCTTTACTCAAGGACCCCCCGCCCCTTCAACAAAAAAAAAAGTAGAATCATAAATTTATAGTTTTTGAATACATTTAGGAAATGAGGAACTTGAGGTCACAGGAACTGAATTTACACTGTACTATTGTTTCATTTGTTTCAAACAGTATTTCACCTTATTCACAGAGTATGTGAGGAAAGGCAGAAAGAACTCTTACTACCTTCTGCATTTGCCATCATATAGCTGTGCTCAGCACAGTGTAAACATTCAATATATTTTTATCAAACATACTTTAGGAAAAGGACTAAAGCCCAGGTCTGATATTTCTTTCTTTCTTGAAATCGTTTTTTATGTTTCAATTACAGTTATTATATTAGTTTCAGGAGCACACCCCAGTGATTAGATAGTATAAAACTTACTACGTGATCATCTGCTATTTCTTTTACTATAAGAATTATCAATGTAAAAAGAAATGCAAATGGAAAATCAAAAGGCTCCATGATTTTTATTGCAGTCAGTTGGTTTTTAATAAAAAGGAAAATTACTGCTTGAGAGGATCCAGATCTATTAGCATACCTTTAAACATTTTCCAATATTAACACTGCAGTCCGGTGTGGCCTGCCTGTGTGATTCTGATCCCGGCCAGCATGCTGGGGCTTTACCTTTGCTTAGCTAAGCCTTCTTCACACACACTGTCTGTCAATCACTCCCTTCAACTCACTCTCTCTCTCTGTCTCTCTCTCTCTCTCTCTCTCTCTCTTTCTCCCCCCCTGCCCTTTTTCACATCTAAGTCCTGTCCCCTGTGCTGTGATTTACCCAAATATAGCAGCCATTGCTATTCCCTTTCCAATGATTATACCAAGGACAGAAAATGCCCCTAAATGAAGCCATCACACTGGCACGGATTCCAATGAGTGGGAAATGCCAAAACATGATCCATTTTCACTGCAATTAGAAAATCATAATATCAGAGTTCAGCCTGAACAGCCAGTAAAGGAGCTCCCTGAAGCGTGCTGTGAAGGCCGGATGTGGAAAGTGAATTCCGGAGCTGGAGCTGTCTCGGTGGGTCGCTCACTGATTTACACGTCCACACTGCTATGCCCATCCGCAGGTTCAGACATACCCCAGAGTACCTGTGTGTGCTCACCCTGGGCTTCCAAAAGCTAGATGAATCTCTCAGAAGTGAGATTTTAAAGGTCATTGGACCAAAATGCAATGCCACAGTGCCCTCCAGTGGTCTGATATATTTAGAATAATTTCTCGGATGGCAGGATTCTTGCTTGGAAAACCATAATATGTTTTTACTTTTGATTTTAAGAGAAGGTAAAAGATATGAACAGCATCAATTGTAATAATGGCAACATCTTTTCCCATCTCCCTCCTCTCATTTTGTTTCAATTGGTCTTTCTCTGCATTGTTCCATCTCACTGTTCTCTCTCTAATAGTCCTAAATTCCTGTGTTCACTTTGCAAAGGTGGCAGACCAGCCATTCTGCTGAGGTCCCTGTGGTTACTGTAGCAGTCAGATGCCCAATCTGTCAATGCAGTACTTTACTAGTAAGAATTATGCTTTTGGCATTGCATGGCAGACCAAAGCCACACAGCTATTTTCCTATTTTGTGTGAGTCTAAAAACATGGGTCTATCTCTCTATTACCTTAGACCAGTGGTCGGCAAACTCAACAGAGCCAAATATCAACAATACAATGATTGAAATTTCTTTTTTATCTTTTTTAAAAATATATTTTATTCAATATTTATTTTTCACAAAGACGAAGAGAGAGGGACAGAGAGTTAGAAACATCGATGAGAGAGAATCATCTATCAGCTGCCTCTTGCACACCACCTACTGGGGATGTGCCCACAACCAAGGTACATGCCCTTGACTGAAATAGAATCCTGGACCCTTCAGTCCGCAGGCTGATGCTCTATCCACTGAGCCAAACCGGTTTGGCCCCTGCTCATTTCTTTCACCAAATTGCATCCCATTGGCTTAGAGGTGAAAATCTCATTTGCATGGGGCATTCAGATTGAAGAGTCAGTACACTGGATCTGGTTTTGTGATTTCAGTTTCCTCTATAAAATAGTCTTTCTTTGATTCAAGCATGAAGGGGTCACTCGAGTGCATAATTGACTCAAAATACCTGATTTTACTGTCACAGTCACTCATGTTTCTCAGAACCATGAGGGAAACGCAAGACGTAAAAGGCAACCCAAAAACAAAACACAAAAAACATTTAGTTATGGTTAAATATAATACACAAACACACACACACACACACACACACACAATATAGCAGATATTGTTCTGGGCTCTGAACAATATAAAAGAATCAGTATCTCTTATAGAGATGTTACAGTGAACCTTGAGGCATGATTCTAAGTGGCTTTATTGATTTTATTACATCTTTTCATTTTCCCAATAGTGAGATTTAATCTTATTCCCATTGCCCAGATCAGAAGGGCAAGGCCCAATGAGGTAAATGTCAGAGGTATAAAAGGGAGCCTGGGGTCAGGATCTTTAGCGTTTGACTGCAGGGCTGCCTGCTTCACATGTTACTCTATGCTGATAGGAATTCCCAGTGCTTGGAAAGGCAATAGAAAAATCAGTCTTTTCCACCCAATGATTATGAATGGCCTGAATGCAGACACTTGTGGGCATAAGTGTGTGTTAAAACTGCCATTCACCTGTGTCCATTCCTTCTTTTTCTTTTTCTTTTCAAATGAAGTATTTACCTTAAAGTGAGATTTAAAATGTCACCTGTTGTATAATCGCTGCGTTAGCCTTCAAACTCTTTCATGCCTCTTGCAGTTGGGTAGGAAAGTCTGTGTTGTACAGTTGGACAAGGATAAAATACCGAGTTAATGGGCTGGAAACTGACATTTCTGTTAGGAATAACTCGGTCTTCATGAGTAGTTCTGGTCATTTCCTACATGGCTAAATGATTGTATTTTTTTTTTCCAGAAAGATAATGGGGCTCATTCTAGCAAGAAAAGTAAGATCAAGGTAGAAAAGAGTTTCTGAAGAAAGCTTACATGACATTATTTTATTATTGTTGTTATTATTAAATGCCAATTATAAATGGGAGTCTAGCCTGTACTATTAAATATAAAGAAGGAATAAATAAGATAAATATTATTTTAAAATAATTGTAAGATGAGATAGGTCACCCCTTCTCCATTAACTTGTTTAATTAAGTCAAATGGACTAAGTTGGGGAGATATAACAAGATGCGAGCAATCTACAAGATGCTAGCAACCTACATTTAGAATGTACTCTCTATGTATTGTTGAACCAGAAGCCTAGTATTTTAGTGCACTGGTGGAGTCCTCAGGGGTGTGGGATGGGACATGATCAGCCCTCTGGGCAGTGGGTGGGATGCCCTTTCTGGCCCAAGATCCAGATCCATCCCATTGACATTTGGGCTGATTGCTGGGAGCCATCTGGCAGCCGCTTTTATATATTTTCTTCCTTGAGGAGTGTCTAGGGAGGAGAAGCAGCTGTAGTGCCCGAGGCCAACTTCCAGGAGGCTAGTGGCACTATCGGAATTTTGTAATTTTGTCGGCTGTGCTGGTCTGTCAGTGCCCCTCCTCTTCTCCAGAAATTGGACCTGCAGGACTACTGTGGCAGAGAGTGACTGCCAATGGGCTGGTGGGCCACTGGGAGGAGTGTCAGCTGAGTAGCACTCCTGCTGTGGAAGCACACTAATGATCAGGGGGAAGCTCCTGCATTGAGCATCTGCCCCCTGGTGGTCAGTGGGTATCATAGTGACCAGTCAGTTTGGTCATTTGGTCAATGAGGCTTATATATATATATATATATATATATATATATATATATATATATATATATATTATCTGATTCTGAAAATTTTCATCATTATACATTGTGACATAACATAGCCAACTTTTAATTTTCATGTTTGACTCTACTTATTATATCTCATTTAAAAATTTTAGTAACTTATTTGGACATAAGCTTTAGCCATAATTCTCCTATCCTTGATCACTTTAGTTTTCCTCTTTCATTTCGGCAGTGAGTACTGATCTTCAAATAAATAGAAACAATAAGCATGTCTACAATAACTGTATGTATTCAGAACCTGCTGGGTTAATAAGGCCTACAAGAGCCTCATTATCTTGCACCATTTGATTCCTAAACCATTTCTCTTAAATAAGCAGCAGTATTCTCAACTGCTGCTGATTCACACACACACAGACACACACACACACACACACACACACACACACACACTGAGGATATATCTATTGTGTGTGTGTATATATATATATATATGATATACATAACATATATATACTCACAGAAATTAGTGGTATGTTTTATAAAAGGAAAAGTCACAATCTGTTTCATCTGCCTGGCATGGCTATTTACATCCCTAGTTTTACCAATGTTATGAGCGATATTTCATGACTCACAGATGTTGGAGAGACAGAAATGCCATCTAATGTTCCAATGTTGATATTCCTTTCCATGGAATAAGGCAGCGTGTATTTCAAAGTAGTAACAGTTCTTATGTCTGCTTATTTTGAAAACAACCTTGTGCTGTGGGTTGACACTTGCTATTGTGTTCACTTTACAGCTGAGGAAGCCAAGTTGGAGACATCAAAAACATTCCCTGTGTTGCTAGGAACGAGGCTAGGCTCCTGGCTCCAAACATATTCTTGCTTCAATGTGCTACTCAGCTATTATGGAATCATTTCAATTTGGGGAAAATAAGACGTTTAGTGTCACTCAACTTGCATTGTCAGATACTTCGGCTAAGGAAGTCATGTTGAGATAGTTAACACTGACCAAAAAATACAATCAATATTATGCAAACTTACAATTTAATGCGAAATATCTCTCACAATCTGATAGAAATAAGTTATCTTAGTGATCTCATATCCTATAAAATAAAAGGTAGGTAATATGCAAATTGAATGAATAGCAGAATGACGGGTTGCTATGAAGCATACCAAGGACAAGGGGGAAGATGATAATGCATGAGCTGCCCCCTGGTAGTCAGTTCACTCCCACAGGGGGAGTGCCAATCAGCCACAAACTAGTGCTAAGGATGTCCGACTGCTGGCTGAGGGCCGTTCCTATGGGCCTAAGTTCTCCTATGGGGAACGGGCCTAAGCAGGCAGTTGGATATCCCCTGAGGGATCCCAGACTGGGAGAGGGCACAGGCCAGGCTGAGGGACTCCCCAGAGTGCACGAATTTTGTGCATTGGGCCTCTAGTTTCACATACAAAGAAATGTTTTAAGGGCATGAAAGTTAAGGTGATTAGACTTTAGAAAAGTCTAATTCTGTGAAGCTAAAAATATTAAATCAATCTGGGGCATTTGGTAAAATTATAAAAAAAAAACGTGTGTGAAGAATGTATAGTATCCTAATTAAAGAAGGACAGATATTGACTTGTCTGAAAAATAAGAATGCAAAATAAGAAATATCTAGCACAATTATCAGAGAAATTTAACCCTTGGATTTTATATCAGGTCTTTTTGGCTCTTGTATTTATATGTCTGCAATCAATAAATGCTACCAGGGATTTCTATTTCATAGATATACTTCCTTGCCTACCCTCAAAATATTTTTTCATTTGCATCCTGGAGTTTAATTGTTAGATAATTTTATTAATAGTTGCTTATCCATTTTAATTGGAAAGTAAAATGGAATGACTAAAATCATTAACTAAAGTTGTATTTTAAATGTTTAGTAATATATTTAGTATTAGGGAATTGTTCACTGGAAATTATATAATCTTATTAACCAATGTCACCTTAATTAATTTAATATAATTACAAGTAATAAAAGTATTTTCGCTGTTAAAATAAGTAAAATTGTTCAGTCTCATAGAGAGTACATTCTAAAGGCACTGAACAAAGTCTTTTAAGACATATATGTATGTGTGTTCATTAAAGCACATTGAAGACTTACTATACTGTGAGACTTGGTCCAAGTCCTAGGGAGAAAGAAATCCACCAATCAGTGTCCCGACTATAACATCATCAGCTAGCTCCAAAGCTGCCACTAAGTCACAGCACAGATGATGTTCTCCTTACAGAGCCTATAATGTTTCTTAAATGTTTGTTAAAGGAGATGAATCTTGAAAAATAGAAGAGTTAGGAAGGGAGACAAAGGGGAAGGGCATTTCTGGCAAAGAGGATATTATGCATAAAAAGTATGGTGGTGTGTTAATGTTTTTAGCTGTTTTAATGACAATGATGGTTTTAATGGCAACCCTAGAGTGTGGAGTTGACACTCATCAGTGTCAGGGCCTATGCAGTGTATCAGTTGAGAAGGATCATGTAAAGACTTTGAAATATATTGAAAAGGAGATAAGGAGTCATCTGGGTATGTTATGCAGCAGAGTAATAAGCTCATATCTGTAGCAGGTAGAAAAATTGAAGGATAGACATTGATTCATATGTGAATCAACAAGGATTCTTTCATGTTGCGATTGTCAGAAAAATCCAATTTATGCTAGATTAAAGAGGAAATGGATTTTACTCATTAAGGAAACTAAAAAGTCAAAGGGCAGCTAGCTGGGTTCAGGGATTCAGCAGTACCATCCAGACTTAATCTCTCTCCTACTATATTGATTACGGCAGTGATTTTCAACTGACACGCCACAAGAATTTTCAAAATATGCAATATCTGACTACTTAGTCAGGGGCACTGACCTCCTTTTCCTTAGGTTGTCAAATAAAAAAAAAATGACAACTGCCAACACAACTATAGCCGCCTGGTGTGTATAAATCAATATTACACCTATTTTTTTTGTCCAGTTGGCAAAAACTATATTTGTGACATGCCATAGAATTTTAGTAATTAGTTTTTTATGGGAAGTGGAAAAGGTTGAAAATCAGCTTTTAATGCATAATAAACTACCCCAATTGTAGTGGTTGAAACAAACTTTTATGCCTCACATGATTATATAGGTCAGGAATTTGGTTTATATAGCTGGGTAGATCTTATCTCAGCTGACCTCACCTTTTGGTCATGGTTTTGTTGAGTCAGCCAGGTGACTTTGCTTCTTGAAGTTTGCTTGCCGTCAGCTGGAGCTAGAAGGATGACTGGCCACAGGCCCAGAATCCAGCAAACTGATCCTAGGATTGATCATATGACCATGCCAAGGTTCTGAGAACAAGAGCAGAGGAATGTAAAGCCTAAGGCCCAAGATTAGGCTTGAAACTGGTCCAAGGATATTTATGACAAATTCTATTAGTCAAAGAAACTCACAAATCCAACCTGGATTAAAGAGTTTCAGGAAATTGAGTTCTGTGGAGTGTGGGGGGCTGTAAGCTAACATTATAAAGAGGAATAGATCCAGGGAGGGGCACAATTTTGACCCTTAATGCAAATAAAAGTGCCAGTGAGTTTCTTCATCTCGAAATGCTATTCTTGGCATATTCTATGGCTTTCTTTGACAATGGGGAAATGGATATTGAAGTTCTGTCTACCAATCTTTTCATCTCTGAATACCATACTATTTTGTTTTATTTTGCTGAATGTCTTAGTCAGATTGTGCTGTCTGACAAATAGCATAGATTGTGTTCCTTAAATAGAACTTCATTTCTCAGAGTTCTGGAGACTGGGAAGCCTGAGATCAGGGTGCCTGCTTGGTCCGGTTCTGGTGAGTGCCCTCTTCCTAGCTTGCAGATCAGTTTATTCTCACTGTGTTCTCACATGGGAGGGAGACAGAGATGGGTCCTGTGATGTTTTATATATCTATATCTATATCTATATCTATATCTATATCTATATCTATATCTATATCTATATCTATATCTATCTATATATCTATATCTAACTATATATTTATATATATTTATATATATTTATATATATTTATATATTGTATATTTATATATTTGATTTTTTTTTTACAGAGAGGAGGGGAAATAGTTAGAATTATTGATGACAGAGAAACATCGATTAGCTGTCTCCTGCATGCTCCCTACTGGTTATGTGCCCATAACCAAGGAACATACCCTTGGCCGGAATCGAACCTGGGACCCTTCAGTCTGCAGGTCCATACTCTATCCACTGAGCCAAACTGGTTAAGGCTAATGTCTCTTTTTATAAGACTGCTACCCTCATACCCAGTTACCCCCCAAAGGCCGCATCTCCAAATACCATCCTGTAGGGCACTGATTTTTCAACCTTTTTTCCTTTCATGGCATCCATAAATTACTAAAATTCTGCAGCACACAAAAAAATGTGTTTTTTGCTAATCTGGCTCAAAAAATGGTACAATTTTTATTTATTTAAAAAAAGTATAATTACCTACCCTTTTTGCCCCAAAGTGACTTTTAAAATATCAGATGCCTATACTTGTATAGAAGGGTTTCTGGTACCAAGAATTAACCAATCAGACACAACCTTATTATGGGACAAGACCAATAAGAGGCAACTCTAGTATATGACCTATATATATCTATGGTTCAAGATAGGGCATTCACACCTGGATGACTATTATCGGGTTGGCTATTGTCCTTTATTTGACAATCTCAAGGAAAAGTGGTCAGTGCCACTGACTAAATGGGTATTGCATATTTTAAAAATAATTGAGGCACTCTGGTTGAAACCTCTGATATAGGGCATAGGGTTTCAATATATGAATAGTAGGGAGCAAAACATTTAGTCCATAGCACCTAGACTACTTTAACATCTAGGTTGATGTCTGAATCACACTTTGATTCTTCATGTCGGGCCATGTACTTCTCTTAAGTGGGGTAGGGGCTGGTTTGGGAAGGAAGCCTATATCAGACTCTGTGGACTGAGCGTTATTAGACTGGTCATGAAAACCATGGGCTCCAAATATAGGAGGATGGAAATCAGGCAAACAGAAAATATGCATTAAGTGATCTAGTGGGGAAACTCTTAATTCCTGTGTTTTGGATGCCAGGTAATTTCTATTATCTGTATTCAATTGCTGAGAACAAGAGAAGCATCCACTGTAATTTAACACCTGGAATTAGCAAATGACATTTTGCTAATATGAATAATATTTTTCTCTGACCTATAATGTTCTCTTTGCTTTATATTCACAAATGACAAATCTTTGAGCCTTAATTAGTTAACAAGTGGGAACATATTAGCAAGAATGAGGCTCTAATGCTTCTTAAAGAATTTGCACTTCCTGCTTGAAATCCAGCACATGTCTCTTCTTTTCCTTTGTTTGGCTTTCTCTCCAGCCCATGACAACTGCACATCTCAGATGGTCTCTGACTTTTTAATTCCAATGTATTGGTGATCAGCCATGTTTGATTTGAGATCTGCACTGATCTGTACTTGTTTTGGGGGATGCCTTATCTCCCCATTACTTCACTTGGATCATAGGTATTGATTCCTGTCTTATTGATGACATTTCAAAGGGATAAAACCTATCAGACATCGGCAATATATCAGCATTTTTAAGGTTCATGTTTAGACTTTTTTAAGGCTTCTCATACATGAGATAGAAATAAAGTTCATCCGCTATTTCTCCATTCCTTTAATCAGACTAAATATCTAGTTCTTACAACAGTGCATTCTGAATAGCAATTGCTCAATCAATGGCTAAAGAATTGTCTTGAACAAAGGGTTATTAACTATTAGCAATGACTGCTCCATGAACTTACTAACAGTTTTCTACCACTGAAGACAGCATTCTCTGAACAATCTTTAGCTTAATGCATACAGAGTGACAAAAGGTAATGATAAAAGCTGCTTCATTAAAACATAAACTTAGCAATTAATGTGATGTGACTTTAATATCAATTCTCCATGTATTAAAAATGTTGTTGTAGTCTGGCCAGTGTTGCTCAGTGTTTCAGCATCAACCTATGAACCAGGAGGTCTAGTTTGATTCCTGGTCAAGGGCACATGCCTGGATTTAGAGCTTGATCCCCAGTAGGGGGCATGCAGAAGGCAGCTGATCAATGATTCTCTCTCATCACTGAGGTTTCTATCTCTTTCCTTGTCCTTTCCTCTCTGAAATCAATACAAATATATTTTAAACTGTTATTTTACATTTCAAGGTACTTTGTATTAGCCCTGGGAGATATATATATATTTATATATATATTTTTTATATTTTTTTTCCTATGTAAAGTGATATGTGTGCATTTTGATTTTGTTTTTACTTCACTGAAATACTACATTTGGTAATACCCAGATATCATTGAGCATTCTTATGCATATTTGGATAGTTCTCTTTTGAAAATGGAGCTCTTAATGCATTTTTCTCCAGAGCTTTCTAATTGGACTTCTGGGTTTATTTTGTAAAAGAATGATCTGTTTTGATATCTATTCTTCATCCATGATCCATCAGTTACAGGAAGCAGGAACTATGTTTTCTCTGTTTTTGTTCATTACTTATTTACATAATGCTCAAACTAACTCCCTCACTAGGCATTCATTAAAAACAAAACAAAACAAAACAAAACACCAGTTTTTAGACCCATGTTAGATGCCAGGAAGAGAGTCAATAGCAAGGTAGTCATACCCTTCATTCCTGTAATTTGTAAAATAACAGGACTGCAATGTTTCAGGTATTACCTAAATGACAAGGCCTCTGTTTTTTAATGAATCTAGCATGAATGGACACACTTACCTATGCATTTATAGAGCTAAGTGCAGATGTTCTCATATCACATGAACATAATTTGTGGTGACCCTGAGGAGGTAAAAGAGGAGTGCGAAAATTTTATTTTGAAAACATGTTTACATCTGGTCAAATAAGACAGGGTAGAGAAAAGCACCGTAATAAAATGGATATGGCTATGCGCAGAGTGGAGCATAGGTAGGTTTACAGTTATGAGTCCACAAAGCAGAGTCAACTCTTGAATTATTAATTAATGACAAGAGGCCCCATGCACGAAATTTGTGCATGGTAGGGTCCCTAGGCCTAGCCTGTAATCAGATCCCATCTGTGGGGTGACCAGCTGTGGCAGGATGATCAGGGAACAGAGGAGAGCACCCGTCTTGGCTGGGCTGGGGCCTGTGGGCTGGGGGGCAATCCGTGCATTGAGCGTCTGTCCCTTGGTGGTCAGTGCTTGTCATAGTGAGTGTTCATTCCTCCAGTCCTTCTGCTTTTCGCTTGATTTGCATAATAGGCTTTTATTATATATGATTGTATTATTTTCCAAATGAACAACTGCAAACCTACTTGTGTCTCACCCTGTATATGCACTCTACACAGTGTAGTGTGAGGGGAGCGAATGCATTTTTGAGGGCTTTGTGTAATAGTAGTTGTATTAGTTCATCAGCAGCCTGATACTATAAGGCCTCACAAAATAAGCAGCATGGTCTTTATCCAGAAGTTAATAATGTGGGACTTTTGAAGGGAATATTTGTTTTTCAAAGCAGAGACAATAGATATTTGGAAAGTATACTCCCTTGATAACATACTGGAGTGTGCTGACACCCCCTTTTTGTTTCACTCATGCCTTTTATTTATTTTTTTTAAATTTTTTTCTTTATTGATTAAGGTATTACATATGTTTCCTTATCCCCCCATTGACACCCACTCATGTCCTCACTACCCCCTCACTCCCCGCCCTCCCAGTGTCTGTGTCCATTGGTTAAGTCCTTTGGTTGATCTCTCCCCCTCCCCTTACATTCCCTCTGAGGTTTGAAAGTCTGATCGTAGCTTCTCTGTCTCTGGACCTGTTTTTATTTATCAGTTATGTCTCTCATGCCTTTTTCGATAACACCAAATATGTTCTACTTAGGGAGTTTCTATTAGTAGAACAAAAGCAATAATATGATTCCAAATGTTTGGTATAAAGATATGTCAATTACAAATAAAGAAAATATAATTGGCAACAAATATTCTGCTAACAAGGAATCCTTTCATTTATGGCAAAACATATTTAAGACTTTATGAGAGTAAATATCTACAGCACACTAAAATCAAGTTAGGGGAGAGTAGGGTGGAAAGTCATGAATTAGTGATGGATATACCTGGGAAAGACTGAAAGGGACCACTGTGGTGAGTAAATGATAAAATGTATAATTCTTATGTGATATTGAATCAATGCTCCTTGAATCATTAATGCACATATTTCCAGCTTTCTACACCCATTTAAGTCAATGTTTTTATTGATTTGGGACATCAAGCTCAGACAGATGCTCCATTGCTAATATCTGAATTTCAAGTTTTATAGACAGATTTGTACACTGTAAATCAATTTCCTCAAAAACAGACTCTAGGGATAAATACTAGAGTTTCCAATATTACAAAGTTTTCTCTCAATTTTCAAGCTATAAGAGCCACATACTAGGGAAAACATAGATGGAACATAAAGGTTTTATTATCCAATAGCAAGAGGGATGCCCTTTTAATTCTAGATGATGACATTGAAGGAAAAGGAGGAAATGAGAGGATGTTTTGCATTTATCATCTAGGCCTGTGGTCAATTCTGTATATTAACAATCTGCCTGAGCTGGTTTTGGCTAGATTTACTCATGCATTTGCCATTAGCCAGGTATTAGAAAAATCTGACCATGTTCAAATCTATATAAAATTCTCCTAGGTAAAAACAAATTCAACCAATTGATTGGGAGGGTCTTCAGGGTGTAATGAGATTGTGAAACTGATCTAGTTTCATTACTCATAAATGAAACATATTTAAAGAATGGTGCCTAACCTTAACTTTGAAAAAATGTTTCATCAAAATACATAAGACTATTAAAATAGAACTGTACATGGACATTCTTATATGCTTACAAACGTGTTTATCACAGGGATAGTATTTAACAATTCTGCAATGACGATATGTTTATGCTGATATTGAAAGAAATAAGTGATTATAATGTAGCTACTGTGTGCCAGTTTCTCATTGTCAATATAAAGGCATTCCAAATAAAGGGAATGTTATAATGAATGTTATGTGTTTGAGAATTAGTCACACACAGACATATATATAGACACACACGCATGCATATAATGGAAAACTATATCTATTAATATAAAAACAATTAATATAAATTCATACTGTTATATATTTATAACAGTATGATAGATAAAGAGATAGATAAGAACAAATATTGGTATATGTGCATACAGATATATGTGGGAACATACATATTTTTCTAACTTCATTCTCTTGGTGGGTATAGAAGCAATGACACCCCAGAAGCAATGAGCCCATTCAGTATGAAGATCATGGCATCTAAGGCCCATTTTCTAATAAAAGAAACAAATTTCTTTCAGAAAATAATGAATGTAGAGTTGGGGCAGGGAAAATACAAAGCTGAGCTTAAAACTCTTGTCAGAAAATAAAACTCTTTAAAAAAATTATGTTGATAGAATACATGAGTAATAAAATACATAGCAATGCCATTAGATTATGAAGAGAGAATGCTGAAGTATGAGTTACTATTGATGTAAATAAGTGATTAAGTAAATCATTGAATAAATAATTGATTAAATAATGGGTTGAGAAGGAATGAAAAAGGAACACAGTAAACACAAAGAGTGACAATACACTGTAATTTTAAGTATATCTGCACTGTCTCTGTCATCTCTGATTAAAAAATAGACTGAGGGATATAAAGTAAGATAAAATAAATTATGATTTTTTCTTCACATCTTAGTTGTGATGGGAACATTTTCACCATTTAGTATTGGAGTGACTCAGTCTTCAAATAAGCATGTAGCTCTAAAACAAAGAACATTCCAAATATATTTGACATTGAGCTTGCCTTTGGGAGAGATAGATTTTTTGCTTTTTAGTTAAATGTATTGGGGTGTTATTGGTTAATAAAATTATATAGGTTTTAAATGTACAGTTCTATGACACATCACCTATATATTGCATTGTGCACTCACTACCCAAAGTTAAATCTTCTTTCATAAGAATATATTTCCCTCCCTCCTTCCCTCCCTCTCTTCCTTTTTTATTTCTTCTTTTCTATGTTGAAAGTGAAGATAATTTTATTAATAGCATCGAAACTCAGCTAGATAATGGACTCCTTGATATTTCTTAAAAAGCCCATTAACTCAGTAAACCATGTAGGAGATAGTTTCTGTTTAAAAAATAACATTTATCCTTCTATGTGTGTGGTCTCTGAGTTTTGAGTAAATTCTGGAAAGAAGGAGAAATGGTGAAGCCAGTCACTGCGTGGTTTTTATTTCCCCAAATGTGCTATCTGACTGTGTATGCAAGTTTGTTTGAAATGTGCAACATGATCTGCACCACTCTAGTGCCTGCAATTCTATGAAGAGTCCTTAAATTTTATGTTGCATTTGCTTTAAACCTGTATGCCTGCCTTTGAGAATACAGCATTTAAAGGTGTTGCAAAACATTATGTAAAAACACATATATCCATATATACTGCTTTCTCTTTTCTACCGACACACACAAAACACATTACGGTTTTGCACAATGCCCACCTCATTTTAATAATTGGACTAACAAAAAGTAACTGGTTTTAACTTATTTGTGTAATGCAATAAAAAGAAAACATAACACAGTTATGGTGACACAACCGGCACCAAAGAATTTCTTGGAAATGACAAGAAGGATTGGGTATCAGAATGGGATTTCTTTCAAAGCACAAGTTAACATTTTTTTTAAAAGAAAGCATGATAATATCATTTTCTCTGATTTAATCACAGGATCATGTAGGGAAACATCTGTTTCTAATGTGATTATGTCTGGTTTTTATTTGGTCTGAAGTCATTAGAGTGCTGAAGACCTCAGGCAGCTTGGAAAAGCAGTGTGTGCCATAGATGTGGCATCTTCTCTGGAAGCCACTCATCCATGCAAAGTAGCAGGTGATGGAAGAACTCTCTTAGAATACAGAGAGAAGGGCAATCTTCTCATGATGAATCTAATCTTGGATCTCTGAGTTGCTCAGTGGCACTTGATTTTTTTTTTTTAACCTTCATCACACAATGTCTCAAAAAGCTTAGATCTTAATAAAGGAGAGTTAGGTAAATTGCAATATAGATGGGCTGCACAGTGCTTCTCTCCCAGGAAATCTTTGGGGACTTGATGCAAGTACCTCAAATATTAAAATAAAACTTGTGAAAAAAATGAATGGATCCAGAGACATAGAAGCGTGGAATAGAATGTGGAATCTCAGAGTGAAGGCAATGGGGGAATGAGGGGGTGGGAAGGGGGAAGGAGGGGAGAGATCAACCAAAGAACGTGTATGCGACCATCTTTCATTTCTAACATTAACAGTTTGCATTTTATATCTTTTGGTTGTTCTTCACTTGGATTAAGATTTATCATTTTTTTTTGTGTGTGTGTGTGTGTGTGTGAACATTTCAGGGATTAATCAGCATTTGGTTTCATTGATTTTTCTCTATGATTTTCTTACTTTCAGTTTCTGCTTTTATTTGGATTTTTTGTGTTCTCCTTGCTTTAGACATATTAGCTCTTCTTTCTATCTATAATAATAAAAGCATAATATACAAATAGACCAAATGACAGAACAGCAGAACAAACATCTGGGTGACCACTCTATGACATGCACTGGGGCCTGGCCCGCCATTGCCCCAAGATTGCCTTGCAAAGGGGAGCCCAGGCTACAGGCAGGCAGGATAATCAATGGGAGGGGGAAGCTCTGTGGAACCAGGGATCCAGGGAACCAGGGAACCAGGGTTGTTTGGTGGTAGACTTGGGCAATACCAGGCCAAGGCAAGTGCCGGCGAGGGCGGGGCTGAGGCTGCAAAGCCAGCAACCAGGGGAAAGGAAGGAAGGCCTCCCCTTGCAGGAATTTCATGCATAGGGCCTCTAGTAGATTCATAAGGCTGCAGCTTAGTTTATTTATTTGAGATCTTTTTTTTTTTTTTTTCTAATATGGAAGTTTAATTATCTAAGTTTCTCTCTAAATACCACTTCTGCATCTTACACATTCTGGAAAGCTTTATTTTCATTTTTGTTTAGTTCAAAATAATTTTCAATTTATTTTAAAACTGCTTTGGCCCAGTGCTTATTTACAAGGGTGTTATTCAATTTCCAACTATTTGAGCAATTTTTCAGATAGATTTATTTCATAAGTTTTTGTTTTGTTTAATTTCACAATGGTTTGAGAATATAATTGATACAACTGTTGTTCTCTTGAATAGTTTTTTATGCTTTCATTCCTATTCAGAGAGTGAGTTAAGTCTTACTTTCAAAAATATATGGATCTGGTTTATTTCAGGACCTTGCTGGATTATGAGAATAATTAACTCACTATATTCTTCTCAGGCTCAGAGGAAGATTTTATATCCCATTCTCTGTCAAATTAGGTTGGGGCCCTGTGACTGAATTCTGGCCAAAAGAATTATAGTAGAAATGTTGTATATTGCTGTCAGGCATGTCATGATCTCAATAGGGTATCCCAAGACTCTTTATAAAGGTTAACAGTCACATTACTACAGCAGAAAAAAGATATACATAATATATAATACACACACACACACACACACACACACATTGAGTGAACCAATAAATGATATATAAAATTGATCATTTTAAAATTAAAGACTTAATATTAATATTTCTTTCCATATAATGGTACTTTAAAACAAGTTTGTTCGTGCTTTTTTTCCTCTAAGTGTAGCTTTAGTATCATCTTTATCAAAATCACTGTTTTGTAAAAGAAAGATTACCACTTCTTAACTTGCTAAATCAGAATCTATGTGACTGGAACTCCAAAATTTTAAACTTCAAATAAACAATCCATCCACTGGCTAAACTTAGGCAGAGAATAGTGAAATTTTGCAAGCTTTTTCATAGGAGGTATTTCATTTCATTTACATATAGCCCACTTGATTTACCAGGAGTTCTCAAAATGTTTTATTGATTTGCATTGATATTTATATTCTTCCTGTTCTAAATCAAAGAGAAAAACGTTCTAAATGTATTTACCAAAATGAATTTTTTTAAAAAGAAAACTCAGCTGTGTAGGTCCAGGA